>NC_133622.1:25376599-25716599 GCF_048593235.1 Sminthopsis crassicaudata | reverse complement strand
GTGAAACAAAATTTTAAACTTCCTTGATAGTTTCTCTAGAAATAGTAAGAAAAAAATCTTAACTATATTTCCTTAATTCACTTACCATACAAAAAACAGGAGGTGGGCTGTATGTGTTCTGTGGGCCCAAACAGAATTTAAGTAATGTACTCAGGGTAACAGTGGTGTCGAATGCCACATTTGAACTCAGGAAGATGAATCCTCCTGATGCCAAGTATTTTACTCCACTTCAAAATATAAGAACCCAAAATGATTACATTGTATGATTTATATAAATTAACATAAATAATCACAATAGATTGTTCTCTTTTCAGAGACAATCACCAGCTAATTTTTTGTATGTGGTAGGGACCAGTTGGTCTCCCTATTTGAAGATAAGATAAAATTGCCTGAGAAATGGCATCTTAATAAAGATATGTAGCACTGTATGGGAAAAAAAAGAAGAGAAGACAAAATGTAGTAAATAATTGATTCCTAAATTCTGGAGAGTTTGGGACTGTGATGCTGGGATGACTTCAGGAATCTGATAGAACTGGGCAAAAAGGAATGTTTCCTTTTCTTACTACTAAAAGACAATGTTAGAAAGCTAAAAAAAGAGAATATGATATATAAGTGAAGCTAATTGCACAAAACTTGGCATGTTTCTGTTTGCCTCAGTTTCCCCATCTATAAAATGATCTGGAGAAGGAGAAGGCAAATATTACAGTATTTCTATTAGAACAACCCCAGATAAAGTCATGAAGGATCATATAAGACTAAAACATAAGAATTACTACATTCAAGGCATCGTGTGAGGCAGAAGACTTTGAGACAAAAACGAAGGAGTTGTTATCCTCAAGGATTTTGCAGGATTTTTTTAGGGGATAAATGTATAAATTTAGAGAATCATAGACATTGAGATGGATAAGGCTTCAGAGGAAATCTGGTCTAATTCCTTTATTTTATGGATGAAGTAACTCGGTATACTGGGGTTAAGCAATTTGCACAGTCATATCAGAGATATGAGTTTGAACTGATTTCCTCTGATTCTAGAGCCAGTGTTAGTTCGACTTTACTTCAATGCCTCACTAATATCAAAATATGTAGAAAGTAAATACAAAGCCATTTCAGAATTGAGGGGAGAACATTCACATCTGGGAGGGGTTACCAAAGATTTGATAATGAAGGCAGCAGGTGATGGTCTGAGCTTTGAAGTTTTAAGTGAAGATGACAAGGGAGAACATTATAGGGATTAGATATGATGTTATGATGGGAAAAAGAATGGCAAATTCATGGAAAGATAAAATGGGGGTCACTTTGGCTAACATGTAGAATCTATGGCAGCGAATGAGAAGTCTAGAAAAGAAAACTGGAGAAGGATTGTGATGAAAAACAATGACAAGTTTCCCTTGTCCTTTATTGCTTAAAATCTAGAGAGTTTTCAATGACTCACATGTTAAAATATGCACAATGAACATAATCTTTTCAAATGGCCAAGTGATGATGTAGATGAAAATTGATTCTAGTGGGTAGTAAAGATGAAATGTCTGGGTCAGCTAGGTGTTATAGTGAATAGAGCAGCCTCCCTGAAGTCAAGAGGACCCAAGTTCAAATCTGACTCAGATACTTAATACCTTTTAGCTATGTGACCCTAGAAAAGTTACTTAAACTCAATGGCTTCAAGGGGGAAAAAGATGAAATGAGTGAGGAAGCAAAGATTTGATCTTCTCAGGTCAGGTCTTGTGCCTAGATCCCAAACATGGGGGAGAGAGAATTGTATACATTAAAGCACTTCATCAAATAAAGAAATTCAAAGTTAAACAATACAATATTAGGTGATCTGAGTTCTTTTTTTTTTTTGGAATTTTTTTCCACAGTATATATGTGGAAAATATTCATACATATATATGAATAATTTTTTAAATAATATTATCCCTTGTATTCATTTTTCCAAATTATCCCCCTCCCCCCAATGACAGGTAATCCCATACATTTTACATGTGTTACAATATAACCCAGATACAATATATGTGTGTAAATACCATTTTCTTGTTGCACATTAATTATTAGATTCTGAAGGTATAAGTAACCTGGATAGAGAGACAGTAGTGCTAACAGTTTACATTCACTTCCCAGTGTTCCTTCTCTGGGTGTAGTTATTTCTGTCCATCATTGATCAACTGGAAGTGAGTTGGATCTTCTTTATGTTGAAGATTTCCACTTCCATCAGAATACATCCTCATACAGTATTGTTGTTGAAGTGTATAGTGATCTCCTGGTTCTGCTCGTTTCACTTAGCATCAGTTGATGTAAGTCTCTCCAAGCCTCTCTGTATTCCTCCTGCTGGTCATTTCTTACAGAGCAATAATATTCCATAACCTTCATATACCACAATTTACCCAACCATTCTCCAATTGATGGACATCCATTCATCTTCCAGCTTCTAGCCACTATGAAAAGGGCTGCCACAAACATTTTGGCACAGAAAGGTCCCTTTCCCCTCTTTAGTATTTCTTTTGGATATAAGCCCAATAGCTGGATCAAATGGTATGCACAGTTTGATAACTTTTTGGGCATAGTTCCAAATTGCTCTCCAGAATGGCTGGATTCTTTCACAACTCCACCAACAATGTATCAGTGTCCCAGTTTTCCCACATCCCCTCCAACATTCATCATTATTTGTTCCTGTCATCTTAGCCAATCTGACAGGTGTGTAGTGGTATCTCAGAGTTGTCTTAATTTGCATTTCTCTGATCAGTAGTGATTTGGAACACTCTTTCATATGAGTGGATATAGTTTCAATTTCTTCATCTGAGAATTGTCTGTTCATATCCTCTGAGCATTTATCAATTGGAGAATGGTTTGATTTCTTATAAATTAGGGTCAGTTTGGTGATCTGATTTCTAATTGGAGAAAAGATTAGGGACTTCCCAGCTTAAGAGATGCAGAATGAACATGTGTGATTCCCTAAAATCAGAAAAAAGAGCTGTTCCACTTTCCCCAGGTTCTGAAAAATCAAAGTTTTTGGAAACAACAACTGATTGATCAAAATGGAACCACTTTTCAGATAAGACATAAGGATTGCTTGAGATGTACAATTGTGAGAAAACCACTTACATCAATCTTTGGTCTCTATAATCTAGGTCCTTTATTAAGGATCTCAAAACAGCAAATAGAAGTGGTCCGGTTTCCCAGCAGTGCAGGGTCAAGTTCAAACAATGCAATGTGTTTTTCTCACAATTATCACAATTCAATTGAGTTTTATTTATTTTTTACAAGAGAGAAGTTGGACTAGAATCATAACTGAATAGAAAGGAAGCTGAGTTGGCTCCAGCATTGAATCCCAAGATGGAATCAGTGTGATTTATGATATTCCCACAATTAACCACTTGCTGTCCTAATCCCCCCAATTCCCTCATTCCACACCAAACAAGATTTCTTTAGAAGCTGGAGGTGGTTATTTGGTCTCTGATACAACACCTCTAATGAGTGTAGATGTTTTTATTTTCATCCCACATAGAGAGAAGCAGTCTGTAGAGAATATGATTATACCTCAATACTTTCCACAAGCTTTCAACATTAAAAATAAGTTTATGTATGACTGAAATAAAAGTTTAGTTCATGTAAAGTGCTACTTGGAGGGAGGGGAGATGCAAACATTTATTAAGTGCTTATGACTTGCCAAATTAAGTGCTATAGAAATGTCTCATTTACTCTCATTTGCTGTTATGAAAAGAGCTTTGGATTTGTCTTCAGATTACCCAGTTCAGCACCCAGCCCTGATCCTTAATTTAGTGACTGACATTGTGCAAATCTCTTAATCTCCCTGTCAGTTTCCTAATATGAAGCAGATTTGCAGAAATTCATCATTTCTTAATGATGATGCAGGACTAGATCACCTCTGAGAACTTTTCTAGTTCTAGATTTTTTACTCTGTGCATCAAAGTAGATACCTTTCAGTTCCAGATCAATGACTTTGTGACTCTGTGTCTGAAGAAGTCATCTTCCTGGAGTTATAAACAAGTTCCAGAGCCTGACAGCATATCTGTAGAGATCTTCAAAGAAGGAAGTGAAATGTAGCTTGTATCACTCATTTTTAACATATGGAACACTAACAAAATATGCCATCTGATTTCCAAATGTCACCATTATCATAATCTCTAGCAAGAAAAGTGAGAACGTTAATTTCATTTCTCTTTCCGATTTCTAAACTTGCAAACATTCTAGGCAAAATCCTCTTATCATAGTTATTGAACAATAAAGGGGAGGAGGAGATTTTGAGGTTACAGTGAGCCCAGCAGCCAGGGGAAGGCATAGTAAACAACTTTAGTATGTGCACAATTTAATAACTGACCTTATAACATCATGATCATAATTAGGTTTGGGTACTTATTAATCAACTTTTACCTTTATGGAAAGTCATTTTGGCTGGACCTATAAATTAATTTTGTAGTGGGTTCCTATGAGGGTAATGAGCTAGGTAACTCAGCTGGATGAGGTGTATTGTGATAACATCAAGGATAAGAATTTGATCCCTGTATTGCACTGTTTGGGAGAAGTAGTGTGCTAAAGTGGATAGAGCACTGCACTTGGAGTCAGAAAAATAATTGGTTTGAACTCCTGCTCAGATGCTCAACTGACTGACTGAACACCTCATGTAGCTTCCCTGCCTCATATTCTTTTAAAGGGAAAGGCAAATGGTTTTGGATCAAATAACTTTTATGGCTCCTTCCATATGTACTTTCTTTACCAATGCAGATGGAAACTAGCTCCATCTCTCCACTGCTGACTCTGCACCCATTTCTATGATTTATGGTCTTAGAGATTTAATTAGGGTAATATAGAGAATATGTGACAGATGCAAGACTAGAACCTAGAGCTTCAAATCTTTCTGACTTCAAAAGCATCTCTTTTACCACCACGACACATCAACTCTTTAATAATAAAAAGTATCTTGCCCAATCCATGTAGAAATTAAAATAAATGTGTTACTTAATAGATTTGTTACATAAAGAGCTATGTTAATGATGTGGAAGAAGATGAAGAAAGCAGACAAAATTTAATAGTCCATAAAATTAACTCACAAATAGGTGACACAATGGAGAGAGTTTGGGGCTTGGATCAGAAGACCTGAATTCAAATCTACTGTGTGAGACCCTGGACAAATGATTTACTCTGTTTGTTAATGCACTAGAGAAGGAAATGGCAAACAACTCCAGTCACTTTGCCAAGAAAATCCCAAAAGGGGTAAGGAAGCATCAGATGTCATAGTACCATTGAATACCATTTTCATAACAATTTAAAATTACACACATACAGATGTATTGTAAGTATGTGTATGTCTTATATATGTATGTGTATGTGTATGTATAGAAAGAGAAAAAAAAGAGAAAAATGGAGACAGTATGTGTTTATGTAAGTTTTTTTTTGGCACTAAGAAGTAAATGCTATTGTTATTCCCATTTTCAGATTTAAAAAATAGAGCTCGAGAAAAGTCAAAACACTTACCTACTATCATATAATTGATTTTAAGTCCAGTATTCTTGTCCCAATGCCTCCTATGAAATTTACAAAGAAAAGTATGTTAAGAAATATGTACAAATATATTGACATTTTCCCACAAAATAATCTTTTAAAACTGAAATTTATGAAAAATGGGTCCATTTTAGAGTTAGTTATCAAAATATTAAATTATTTTATTATCAAAACAATTTATTATAAGATAAACCCATAGCATGAACCTTCAAGGCAATATGATTACATAAATCATTTCTTTCCATCTTCACAATTATAGTTTAGAATTTTAAAAAAATAACAGAAGTTTATGAACAAAAAAGTATTCATAAATATTAAGGAATTGTTATGTATACTACCCAGACAAACTTAAAATTGACATCAATGTACTTTGATGGATAAAATCAAAAGTAATTTAATTTAATTCTATAACAAAACTAAATTTTACATTTTAGTAGAAAAAGTCCTACAACATAAATAGTGCATGTTGTGAAATATTACAAGATTTGAAAAATGAGAAAAAACAACTTATTTCCTTTGATTTTCTTCTAATCCAGAGAGAGCTGAAAAATAGCACTTACTTTTTGTATTGAACATCTATAAAAACTTTATTTACTTGTCATTGAATTTTTCCTCAATAACTCCCCCCTCAAATCAAATGATTATGAAAACTAGGTTTATGTATGCTTTGAAATAAAAATCTTTGAAATAGAATTCAGCTACTATTATAGTCAAACTTTGACATGAAGGACAAGTGAATTTTGATAGTGCCCAAGGAATACTTAACACACTTAAGGAGCTTTTTCCAATTTTACTCTTTGTCTAATTAGAGTCTAGAAACCAATCCTACACCGGGAATGGCTGTAGGTTTTTTGGTAGGGTGTATTTCTGTAGGAAATGGAGAAAGAAAATATTTCCTTTTTCACATGGCTTCCTTTGAAAAAGAAGGGAAAAAAAAAATCAAAGTATTTTGAGATAAATAACAAATACTCCTTCCTCTTTCAGTATAGATGTTCTATTCTGAAACAGTTTCATTTGGTTGTCATAGCTTTCCTACATTTAGAGATTCATTGGCTAATTGGGTTTTGGTTTTCCTACTTGTATCAGTGATGCTAAGGCATTTCAGAACAATTTTGATTACCCTTAAATATAAATGAAGATTATAATTCTCAAGTAAACATATTAATTTATGCAATAATATTATAACAAACAAATCGATAGCTTGAAGTATGATTTTGACTAGCCAGTATCTTGACTCTCTTTTGCTATAAACATCTGAATTGTCTTGTGTTTATTTTTAGTACTTCTGTTATTAAAAAAAAAAATCTCATAGGTGGAAATAAAAAAAAAATGAATCCCCATAATACTCCTCTTGCCATCACCAGCATTCTCACCTACATCTGAAGATTCAGTTTTGCCCAGGAGATACACAAATGGAAAGAGATCAAGTACTAGTGAACATTGCAAATAGATGCTAAGGGAAAATACCACTTGGAGATACAGAGGAGCCCTACAACCTAAAATAGATTTTGGACTAAGATCAAGTATCAGCAAAGAGCTGTTAGTATTAGTCACCCAAGAGAGGAACATTTAGTGGAAAGTTCAAGTGCCATTAGAGAGAAAGTAACAACTCTAGAGAAGATATGGCTACAAATCAAATAGTAGTGCCTGTGCTCTTGTATCCTGAGCCAAAGTGATTTTGGCTACAGTAAGAAAATAATTGAATTTGTTTAAATAATCAATTCTACACTTCTGGAATGAATCAGTGAGTTAGTTACTACAATTTTACTACGGAGATATTTTTAGCATTTTTAAAGTGAAACTATTTTTAAACAAAAAAAATCCTCAAATAAAAAGTAATACTTTTTCAGAAATTTCAGATATTTCCAAAAAAATGTATCTAAATTAATGATGGATTAAAGCAGAATTCATCTGTTTTAAAGTTTAAGTCTGAAAAGCAATTGGATTTACTTTTCTTTATGAATTATCATATATAAGCATAAACAGGTTTTTTTAACCTTTCAGTTCACGAACTACAGTGGCAGAGCAAAAGACTCCTGTGTCTCTATGTGAATAAAAGAAATCACTAAAGAGCTGTTTATAAGCACTTAGAAAGTAAAGAATTGATTTCAATGAGACAGCATTGGTTTCATGAAGAATATAGCAATTTAACACAAGTCAACAATACTCAGTGCCTACTGTATTTGAAGAAAAATGCTTGGTTCTTTAGATAAAAACACAAAAAAACAAAGGGTAACACCTGAACTTTAATAATTTAAATTCTCCTGGAAGGATTGGACCAAATAAATACCCACAGATTGTATGGGCTAAAGGTTGTTGTATTAAAAAAAAGATTCAAATACTAGATACAAGTTAAGCTATGTTTTGAAAGAAACAAGGGGTTTACAATATGGGGGGTAATTGGAAGTATATGTCACCTGTTAAGAGACAGGTCAATTCTCCGAGAGCCTCCATAGCTGTGGATTATAGCATGTGAAGGAGTTGCAGGGCAGCCTTTGCTGACACAGGTGTTGCAGACTGGGAATGAGATAAATTGGAGCAGAGGGAAGAAAAGAGAGGTCAGACAATGCAACAGCCTCTCAGTCGGAGAGGTCAGAGAACAGCCACTGCCTCTCAGTCTCCTTGTATCATCCAAGAGGATGATCCATTCCAGGTTGGATCTCCAGCAACCATTGTGAGGTGGCTCGTGTGTATTCCAACAGTCACCCAATAAACATATCAATCAGAACTACTTCTACAAGGCAGAGGGACTGTAGAAAATAGCATGGTTTGCTTGGCCACTGTGACAAATGATTCAGTAGAATGGAAAATGTGGGAATGGCACTTATTATGACTTTAAATGCCAAACTGCGGATTTTAGATTTTATCCTTGGGGGAATACGGATCCACTGAAAATTTCTAATTAAAAGCATGACTTAGAGCTCCATTTGAGGAATATTTAGCTCTTGTTTTTGGGGGGAGACGGGTAGGAAGAGAGGGAAAAAAGAAAGAGGCTAGGATAGTGTCTGTATGAGAGGGATGATAGAGATTGATTTGAAAGATGGTGTAGAGACAGCATCAATAAAACTTAATGATTTGTTGAATCCTGGGATGGAGGGAAAGGGGATCAAGAATAACTCCATGGTTGCCATTTAGAAAGGTGAAGAGAAATGGGGAAAAAATTGGATATAGATTAGGTTTGGGAAAAATATGAAAATTACATTTGAGATGTTTTAAGTTTGAGATGTTTATAGGACATCAACATGGTGATTTATAACTAGCAGGAAGTTTTATGGGATTATGTTTAGGGAGAAAGATTAAGGCAGAATTTTAAAATCATCTTCATAGAAGTGATAATCAAGCCCATGCTTGCTGATGATAACACCAAAAATGAAAGTATAAAGAGAGAAGAAAATTCAGGACTGGAGGAAACTCACACTTGGTGAGGAAAAGAGTGGGAATAAATAATTTTAAATGCCTACTATATTCCAGGGACTGTGTAAAGTTATGTACTAATATTCTCAATTGAGCCTCATTACAATTCTGTGAGGTTAATGTTATTATGACTCACCTTTTGCATTTGTGGAAACTGAGTCACACTGAGCTTAAGTGGCTTTTCAAGAATCACACAGCTGCTAAATTTATGAGATTATATTTAATGTCTTCCTGATCCCAGACCCAGTGTTCTCCATTGTACCACCTAACTGGCTCTGAGTGGCAGGGGAAAATAATACTTTTTTTAGGAGTTTGATTATGAAAGAAGTGAGATTCAACATTATAGTTTGAATGGAATGGCAGTCAAGTAAAACTTGGGTTGAAGACATTCATGGATATGAGCAAAAAATGGGATGGAGGGAAGGGAAGAGAAAACAGTGACGAAAAAGAAGAAACAAACATAAAATCTAAAGACAAAGTGAGTGAAAGAAAATGTGAACAAATGATCAAAGAAGTAAGCCCATGCAAGTAGACTAACTTGCAAGACAGGAAAGAAATAAATCTATCCTCAAATCATCCTAGACTTCCAAAGTAGAGAGATAACATCTCATTTAGTATATTCATTCTCAAACTTTTAAATCTCAGTTCATTTTTAGAAGCTTTATAATTTCAAGTCTTAGAATCCCATCTGACTCTTCAGGATCCCATGGACTAATACTGTCCATGGAGTTTTCTTGGCAACGATATTGACTTACTTTGTCACTTCCTGGATTAAAGAAGATAGAATTTAAGTGACTTGATCAGGTTTATCCAGTTAATTAGTCTTTATGGCTAGATTTGAACTCAAGCCTTTTTTACTCCAGCCCTGGCACTCTTATCTATTGCTCTACCTCGTGTGTACACTAGGTGATTAATAAATGTTGGTTAAACTGAATTACTGTACTCATGACAGGAATAGCAGATGGTGATAGTCATCAAGTAAAAATCAATGAAAGAGATCAACCACCAGCATGATGAAGAGACACTCCATGGGATTGAGAAAAAAGGTTGTGAGATTTTTAATGTACCATCTATCTGGGAGCCACAGAAATAGAAGGACTAGAGGGCTGGAGATCTGCATTGGTGGAGAGAGTTATGAAACAGCCGATCCAACAATATAACAAAGCAGCCAAATGCTTGACTACTTCGATGAAATGCATTGCCAAATTGCCAAGTACATTGACCATGACTGGTCCCAGATTCCATCTGTCACCACTTTCCCCTTGAGAATTGGATCCATCAAATTTTTCTTAGGTTCCATTTGCTGACTTTACTTATACCCAACAGCCTCTTAATTTTCCTCATTGCATTTTATAGATTCATGTTGCAATCCCTTCTATGATCTAATAAAGCTTCAGAGGGACTCTGGAACCAATTTTTCCTTAATTTGAAGGATGTCCAATCCTCCTTGATCCATTGTATTGTATTTCTGCTCCCTTTGCAGTGACTGTTAATGTATGCCCCATGAAAGGCTGTTATTTTTGACTATTTCATTTGGCTTGCAAAGTTTATGGCTCCAATTAAAGGAGCTGGGTGTCAGTTATGGCCCCAGTTTAATGCTGTCATCCCAAAGCTCACAAATTTCAGACATCTGCCTATTTTGCCTATCCACAGCGAACCAGTTACCACAGATCTTAAAGAGACTAACAGATTTTGACATTCCTACCTTTATAGGCAATAATCTGGAGGGACTTCTTTCTTTCCATATACTTTTTTCAGAAGCACTGAGGTACTTAAAAGTTACAGTCTGTGTTGCTGGCTTTCGAAGACTTTGAATGCTCCATTCATTCAACTTAGTGCATGATTCCAAACGCTTTATAGTAACCTTCAGGGCACTTTTGACTATTTGAGCTGAAATTATGTGAAACCAACATAATTTGAGACCCTGTGGCAACCAATGAGAGAGAAAACTGCAGGTCTTTCAGATTAAAGTTCAAATTGTGATGATTGTACCTTTTAGCCCCTAAAATGGCTTTTACCCTGATCTCCCTAAGCCTGTTGAAGAGATGATGACATTTTCTAAATCACCTGAGGGAAGCATTCCATTTCAGTTCAATGACTAAGCTGTTCTCTGGGACAGCAGTGTCACCCAGCTGTGTCTAGTCCTTTCAATGAAAAAGGAATTCTTATGTTTATGAGGTACTAGGCTAGTTATAAAAATCTCAGCCTGTAATGGGAGATAATACTCTAAAGGCCCTCATTCAGACGACCTCAAATAGACTAAAGAAAGCTCAGGAAAGTCAGGGAGAAGACAGCTATTCAAAGCGCCTTGATGAATTAAGTTGGCAAGGTGACTGGCTAGAGGATATGTGTTAAATTTCTTTTGACATAAAAGATTTCGATGTTAGTCCAGCCACTAAATAAAAATCTTGCATTAAAGAAAAAAAAAAGAATTGCTAATGAGAAGAGTAATTAAATCAAATCAGACTAATTAAATAAATGTATTGATAAACAAAGATTCATTAAGTGCTTAATATATGTTTAACACTGTACTAGGTATTAGATATCCAAAGAGAAAGTCATAACAGTCCCTCCCTTTGAGGGATTTATGAACTTTCAGAAGAAATTGCATGTACACATGTAAACAAATGCAATACAAACATACATACCCTATATCCAAACTGTGTTTTTGGAGAAGAGTCACTAAAAGTTATGGGAATCAATAAATAAATCATTTCAGTGCCCTGACTACTAAGAATTTTAGAATGGAAATGAGGAAAAATATATTCCAGATGTTGGGGAAAGGCTGTTCAAAGATACAGAGATCAGAGTTGGAATATTGGATATGTGAAAAAACAAAGGCAGCTTAGCTGAACCAGAGAGGGCATGACAAGAAGTAATTTGCCAAAGCTTAATATGTTAACCACTAGGCTTTGTCTTTGATCCAAGGGACTATAGGAAACTGGTGGACCTTATTGAAGACAAGGATGTTATATTCAGATTTGTATTTTAGGAATGTTGTTACCTATGTGAAAGTAAGATCGAAAAAAAAGAGTTAACCAGTGTGTTTTTCAGGATTTCTCAGAAATTTTGAGTATATGAAGAAAAATAGAAATGACTATGGTAGTGATGTATACACGAAGTTGGATATTTGAAAATAAACAACCAATCCCTTTTCTTAACATTTCCAACTCATGATCCAGAACTCTGAAATTCAGCCCTAACAATTCTCTGGCCATAACCTTTGCAAACTCCATTTCTTTCTGTTCTTTACCCTCCTGAGTCTATTCTTTGTTTTCATCACAATCACAAATAATGACACGTCCTTTCCTTCCCACCCCTACTTCTCTCTTCACTCCATTCCCCCAAATGACTTGCTTCTGCCTATTTGCATTTGAATATTTGACCAACTGATTTTTGTCTTTAACTATCCCCTTTCAATTTGGCTTTATACTATACTATGCATTTCAACTGCTGTCTCAAATTCCGTCAGTGATCTCTTCACTGATGAATGTGATGATCTTTCCTCAAGATTTATCAACTAGTCTCCATGAAAATTCTTTTCTCTCTGGATTTTTGTGACATCAAGCCTTTTCGCTAATCTCCTTCTAGGTTCTTTCTCCATAAACTCAGTTCCCATGACTCCATGACTCAGCTCTGATGACATTATTATCGTTATGCAAATGATTTCCTAATTTAAATATCCAGCCCTCATCTCTCTCCTGACTTCTCCTCTCCTATTACAAACTCTTCAATTTCTCTTTATACATGTGTCATTGGCCATGATGGGTAAAACAGAACTTAATTTTTTTTTCATTTCCACCCCTGAACAGCACCCCTACTTTTATAGAAAGTGTTATCATTCTTTTGGGAAAACAGGTTTGCAAACTAATAGCCATCCTTGACTCTAATTTTCCCAGCCCCAGTATTTAATCACAAATCATTCCAATCCTAATTCCACATCTTTTGAATTCATTTTCTTCATTCAGTGACCTTATTGTCCCTCACTTTCGTAGTATTGAAGCTACAAATTGATTTCCTTATTTCTGGTCTGTTTTCTTTCTAATTCTCCATGCAGCTACCAAAATGGTATTCCTTGATCACAGGTCTGGCTATGGTATCCTTTGATTTGAGAAACACAAGCAGCTTCCTATCACATGACTAGGCTTTTCTCTCTCCTTTTATTGTCCCTGTATCTTTCTTCCTTTTACTCACTAGAATGTATTTCCATCTCATTGCAAGTTCTTTTATGCTTTCAAAAGGACTGATTAGATAATGTGGTAAAGCAGCACCAATTACTAGGATCTCCCTTCTTAGGATGAGCCAAAATATATTTATGAATTCTACTCATCAATTGCAACTCTTTCCCTGAGTCAGACAGAGGAGATCTAACTTCTGTAAGTTAGCCCTGCTAGAGTAGCGTACAAATTAACTGAGACAAAGTGAATTAGTTAAATTTGCTGACATATAACTTACTAATTTATAAAATTTATAAAACTTTTAATATTTAATTCCCCTTTTCGGCAATCACTTGTTTTATATGATTTGGAATTCAGCTCACAAGATTTAAATGTTCTTACACCCTTCATCTTTTATCATTTTGAATATTAATAATTCTTTTGAAAATAGTCCCTTGTTTTTACTCTAGTTCTGCTAATAGTCCATAGATATTGTCAATAGGGCTTTAATTAGAAAAGTTCCCAGGCCATTAAAGCATGTTTATTTCTATAACTTGGGAGAATTTCCTTCACTTTTCATATTCTTCTATAATTGTAATGTTCCCATATGAACAGCATCACGAGTCATCAACGGAGAAATATGATGCTAAAAGGATATGTTTTGGCAATGGGGAGATTATTCATACACCTACACAATTTCTTAAATTCAATTCAGCCCACTGCTTCTCCTATTAATTAAATACTGAACTCAGGTCATTATCCACATTTAATAGAAATTTAGAACTAATATCCCCAAAAAAGTTTATTAGAAGAATACATAGAACAAGACCCAGCTACCTACTAGGTACCACCAAATTTCATGAATTGATCTATCTTGTGACAATTATAGGCTTAGCTTGAGTAGGAAACTTTTGGGCCTGCCAGATCTGCCAGAATATCCCCAGGTTAGCATCTTTACCAGTTCTCTCATCTAAGGCTTCCTGCAAGATTAACAAGAAACCTGTTTAAATTGCAGATATAGAGTGCTCTATACATATTAGTATGCACTATCTTAGTGACCTGGACATCTATCTTCCCCAGTTAAACCCAGGCAAGAAAAAATAATTAATAAGTCAAAAGTATGGAAACTATGATTTAACTTTTTAAAAATCAGAATTTGTTCCACACATGAAAGTCACTCTCAAACTTTACAAGTCAGCCCCGCTATTTTATACATTATGAAAAATGGTTGAAAATAAAAATATAGAATGCCTTGAATTCCACATAGAGGAAAGGACATTATTCCTTCCTCAGATTCCTTTTTTATTTTTATTTTCACATTTTCCTCCTTCGATGCTAGAAAGCATGAAATTTTAAGTCATCCATCCCTCACTATTTTCTATATTGTATTAATAGTTAAATTCCACTTCTATGACCTTCAAGGATAAAGCTTTTGTGTGGTTTAATGCTGATTCTCCTGCTATAATAGCATTTGCCTCAGCATTTTGTGATTCTTGAAGTTCACAAGTCTCTTTATTGTTATTCTGACATAGTTTTGTTTTTCCTGAATTTCCTTCAGTAGATATGAAATGGCCATACAACTGCAAATTATCTTGGTGTCTCTATGATTGACATGCTCTGTAAATAAAAGTTCTTGTTTTTCATTCACTGCTAAATGCCACATTGAAATGATTGGTTTTTATTGCTTTAAGTAACTTCAAATCTTGCTGATTCTGCCACAATCTTGTAGAAACAAAATACACACTAAATAAATAAAAAGTAAATGCTATTTAAAAAGGGATAAGACCTTTCCTACGTTCCAAAGAAATATAGAGGTGTACATGAGTAAATTTTATATACATATACATATATTACAATATCTCTGTGAGTATATGCACACATATATAATTACATATAAACATATATGTATGTAGACTTACATATGTGTGTATATATCTCAGTTTTCCTGCCTATGTGTGTATACATAAGCACATGTGTGTGTATATATACACATATATATGCCTATTTGTATATTTATACATATACTTCTATTTGTGGCAAAATGGGAGTTTTAATATTGAACCTTATATAGAGATTGAGAATATTCTGCGCCCAGAGAAAGTTAACTTGTAATTCTAAATACCATTTTCACCCGTGCTATAAATGCTTCTTTATTCCTTTTCCTAAAAGTCTGTCTCTGCCTGTCTCTGTCTCTGTATTTACCTTATCTTTGTTTCTCTCTGTCTCAATTCTGTCTCTGTCTGTCTCTCTCTGATGTTGTCTCTGTGTCTCTGTGTCTTTCTGTTTCTCTTTCTCTGTTTCTGTCTCTCTCTTTTTCTCTATTTCTTTCTATCTCTGTTTCTCTGTCTCTGTCTGTGTCTGATTCTGTCTTTCTCTTTGTCACTGTCTTTCTCTGTTTCTATCTCTGTCTTTCTGTCTTTATCTTTGTCTCTCTCTTTCCTGTCATTCTTGATCCTCATAAGATCTTAACCATTTTCTTTGTGGATGATCATTCCTACTGTCATTGTAGTTCTTGAGCCCACACTGATATATTCCCTATGAAAAAAATCTTCCACTATTATTAAAATTGATTAAAATAATGTCTTCAAATATAAAACAAGCAAATATTTTTTTATATAACATCCCACCCATAAACCTAAGACATCCATTCCTCAATGAATATAGTGTCTGTGGAGAAGGTTAAGTACTCAGTTCAAATCACAGTTAGACTATGATATAAAGGGAATACATGTGGCCAGTGCAACACGTAATATAGGAACTCTAACCCACTCCATGCTCCTTTTATCGTAGAAGTTGTTTATAAATGTTCCTTTATACATCACGTTTGTATGTATAGCTACTGCTTCACTTACTAATGTTTTCTAAGTTTTGATGTTATGAAGAAAAATTAATGCTTATATAAAATATAACACAGATAGCAAATATAATTGACAAAAATAAAAAATAAATAAATGTTCCTTTATGATCTTATCATTTAAAAAAAAAACTGAGATGAGCTGATTCCTACTAGATTAACGTTGGTCATGACATCTCAGTCAAACAACTTATATGGTAAGGTGCTTCTTTGACATTACATTTGTAGTCTGTTCGACTGCTCGAGAGTATTAGTCATGGACAACAGCTCTAGTATCTATGATTGTCACATTATACCTGATACCTTAAGCAGAAGGCCAAGGTCTCCCATTGCAACCAGGGCTATCTCCATCATCCTGATCTACATCTTGCCACTGGACCCAGATGGGTTGGGAGGAAAAAATGAAGCAGGTGACCTTGTCTAGCCCTCCATAACTTAAATTCAATTCGCTTGTGAATCATGGCATTACCTCCCTGATATTCTGTTCTCTTCCAGAAAGAAGGCCAAATAACAACTACTACAACCACAACCACAACTATAAAATATTAAAACCGATGTCTTCAGGGAAATAATATTTCTTTTAGGAATAAATAATAGCCCTTTTTCAATATTGGAAAACTACAGCTCTAGCTCCAACTTACCAACTTTTACAGGATCATTTTTCTCCCTTTCCATTTCTTAGGAGTAATAGGTTCAAGACAGAGAAGTATCTGCTTCCTTTTATTTTTTGTCTGCTCTTCTTCCTTTTTCTTCTCCTTAATTTTTCTATTCCTCTTTAATCTTTCTTCTCAACCTTCTTACATGTTGTTGTATGACAAAGAAGATGATAAATATGAAGGAGATATTTACAGGCAAGTTCTGTGGAAAATAGAAACAGGAGGAGATTTTTTTTTCCTGGTGATGTAAGGGAAGGCATTATCCAAGAGAAACCTGTCTTGGGCTTTGACATAAAAGATAATTCAATAGACAGAGAAAAGGAGAGGTAGAACATATTTAACTATAGACAGATGTGAAAAGGCGTGACAAGGATGAAAAGTTGAAGTTTTCCCATATTAAAAAAAAAGTTATAACCTCTTCCTAAAAGAAATACTACTTAAACTGATGATAATCAGTTTTAATGTGTTGTTGTTTTTGTTGTTTGTCCTTCGTTCTTCAAGAGGACAAGGATATCAGGGAGGTGATGTTATGATATGTAAGTGAATTGGTTTTAAGAAGGGCAGGCTTGGCAAGGGAACCTGCCTCATTTTCTCCTCCAGAGCCATCTGAGTCCAATGGTCAAATAACAATTTTATTTGAAACACATAGTTGTGAAGGAATGTTATGATTGGGTCTCAAATGACATGAAATGAGAGTTTGTATATGTTGGTAGCCAAGGGTAGACAGAATGGAATTATTTGAGTTGAGGAGCTAGATAAAATAATAGTCTAGATTAAGAGAAAAAAATACAGGGTTAGAAGAATTTATTTTAAAAAATGGATTGGGATTGAATGTGATTACACTGTGAATAGGGGAAAAGAAATAGTTATTTAAGAATTACAAGGATGTAATTGATTAAACTTGACCATTGATTAAATGAAACAAGGAGAGAACAAAGAGGAATAACTGAAAGGAGAATGGTATCAATCAAGTCCCTTAATCCTGTTTACCTCAGTTTCCTCAGCTGAAAATGAGATGGAAAAGGAAATAGAGAACCACTCTAGCATCTTTGCTAAGAAAACCACAACAGGGTAATGGACATGAGCAACAATTAATAGCTGCATAGTTTATCATTGAATTATGAATTTAAAGATGTCCTTATAAGATTCTCATGTTTATGGGATAAGAGAAGGATGAGGATTCAGTAAGTGAGATGAAGTAAATAAACACTGACCTGATATATAATAAATAAATATATATAAATATATATATATATATATATATTAATTAGAGTAGGAATGGAAACAATGCCAATTCAGAAGCAAGATGTTAAGAATTGTACATATTATTTATACTGATGAATACATAAATAACAGTATAATAATAGGGGAACTCTGATATGCTTTATACACACATTTTGTCATTATATATGTATATATATATATATATGTCTATATCTATATCTATATCTATCTATCTATCTATCTATCTATGTATATATATATATATATATATATATATATATATATACAAACAACTTAGTGGTACTACAGATAAAGCACTGGATTTGGACTTAAGACCTGAATTAAAATCCAGCATTAGTCATTTACTAGCTGCAAGTTCCCAGGAAAATAATTTAACTTCTGTTTCTTTCAGCTATTTTGTCTGTAAAAATGGGAATAATAAATAGCAATTTACCTCCTTGTGTTTTGTGAGAATAATGTGAGATAATATTTGTAACAATGCTTTGTAAATTTAAAATGCTATATAAATGCTAAGTACAGTTTTGTCATTCACTCATTTTACTTGTGAATGATTCTTTGAGATGCCATTTGGAATTTTCTTGGCAACAATACAAGTGATCTGCCATTTCCTTCTCCAGCTAATCTTAGAAATGAGAAAACTGAGGAAAACACAGCTAAGTGATATACTCAGGATCACACTAGTAAGTGTCTGAGGCAAGATTTGAACTGAAGAAGATCAATCCTTATGGCTTCAGGCCCAGCACTCTATCCACTGCAGCACCACTTAACTGCCCCAGTTATGTAATTATTAATAATGATTGTAATGTCCAGACTAGCTTTCTGGAGAATCTCTGGATGGGTCTTGGTCTTTAGGTGGAGAAGTGATGAAGGCAGGAGAGCTACCATGTGGCTGGTCAAAGATGGAGTGTGTCTGTGAGACTCACTTCCAGTCCTCTCAGCTCTTAAATAATTATTATTAAAAGATAATTGTAGAAGATACTTTTTATTTTTTCCATCCCATGAATGGTCTCAACAGTTACCACCTATCAATGTCAGCCTATCTTGATACTCTTGTCCATATTCTTCTCAAAATCCCCTACCAGGGCTATACTATACGTGCTTCAGATGTTTCTGGAGTTCTCTCATATCAAGACTATACAAATGGAACAGAAAGATTACTCTTCATTACTTAATCCTCACTTTTTACCATATGCATAGCCCATCTTTCATTGCAAATTATTTTAAAATGAAGAAATTATTTTATACATCATGATCATTGCTAATTAAACCACTTTACTAATATGTTTATTTAGATCTCTCAAAAAGAATAACCAACTCCAGTATAGAGCATGCTTATTTCTTGTCTGTCTGTCTCTCTCTTTCTCTTTCTTCCTTTGATAAAAATAACATATTTTCCTCACTCAGAACATTTGGCATTCATTGAACAAATCCCAGTATTTAAAATACTAGATATTTATTTTTTTTATCCTCAATAATATAATATTTAATATGCTTACAGATCATTTGATCTACAGTAAATTCAACTAAAAATACCATAAATGATGAACTGCTCCAAATCATTATTATTGACATATGTAAGCACATTACCTAAGCTAGTGTACATGATTGAGCCAATTAGACCTCAGGGCACTAAACTAAGACTTTGCACTTAAAAAAAAATTGTTCAAGCCTTGTTAGCCATATTGTGTTTACATTTTCTTATATTTATTGTACTCAATTTCCATCAATTCTTAAATTTTGGTATCACTTTGTTACATTTATAGTTGTTATAGTAAACTATGAGTGAGCTATTAGTTGGACTTTCAACATCCAAGGAAATATTTTATATAAAGATTTTTATATCTAAGAGCTAAGGATGTAATTATTATGGCTGAGGACTTCACTGAAAATATAGCTGTGTAGTAGTATCAAAAGTATTTGAAAGAGAACAAAAAAAAATAAAATGAAAATTTAAGAACACATAGGAAAAAATGTGTATTTGAAACTTGTTTGTATTTACCAATAAATCTAATTTTATTTTGCACATTAAAAAGAGCATTAAGTGGCATTAAGAAAGTGAAAATGGCTCGACCATTTCCCCCAATGTTCTATACTTCCATGATCATTACTTGATACCTCAGGACCAGCACTGAGTGACAGTTGTGGCAATGCTAATGCAGATCCTATGAGGACAGCTCTTCCTAAATGGGATGGGTGACTATATAAATGCCATGCTTACTAAAATAGTAAGCGTGGGATTTACTTAGGTACCTCATATCTAAATAGCCATGTGTCAATCTGTTCTCCTAGGCTTTGCAATTTACTTCAGAGCCCAAGGAAGCAAGACCATGCAGTCAACAATTTTCTTGATTTTAAAATTCTAGAGATTTCCAAAAGTTGTTCTAAGGATAGGTAAGTGATCCTATTTGAAATCCACACAGAAATCTTATAGGACTCATCATAGAGAGCGAGAAATTAGTATATTATTGAAAAAGCTCTTATTAAAATATTATCAACTGTCAAATGCTTTGTCAAGTCCTAAGAATACAAATGAAAAGTCAATGTAGTGAGTACCTTGAAGAAGCTTATAGTCTAATAAAGGGAGATGAAACACAAAAGGATTGTAGGGAATTGAATGGTATTCTGATATGGAAAATTGCAAGAATGATGAGCAGTCTTATAGGGCAATTGAATGATAGACCATTTTGGAGTGATAGTGGGGATTTAATTACAGTTACTAACAAAAGATAATGGATTATGTGCTTTCAGAGAGTTCTTACTAGTAAGCAACTGGAGTTGCTTTAAAATGTTGCCCCTCTAAGCTCTTGGATTGTGTGATTATATAGTCAGATGATGAGGATGAGGATACCAAAGTAAAATTAAAATGAAAACATGCACTATATTTTATTAGAAAACAAAACAAAACAAAACAAAACAATAAAACAAAACAGAAACCTTAAAATTTTTACTTATCATTAGAGCCAAGATCTTAGCTTGTTAAGTGTTTGGACCTCAATTTTCTTGATTATAAAGTGAGGGGGACAGGAAATACTAAAGAAGGGAAAGGGACCTGTATGTGTCAAAATGTTTGTGGCAGCCCTTTTCATAGTGGCTAGAAACTGGAAGATGAATGGATGTCCATCAATTGGAGAATGGTTGGGTAAATTATGGTATATGAAGGTTATGGAATATTATTGCTCTGTAAGAAATGACCAGCAGGAGGAATACAGAGAGGCTTGGAGAGACTTACATCAACTGATGCTGAGTGAAATGAGTGGAACTAGGAGATCATTATATACTTCAACAATGATACTGTATGAGGATGTATTCTGATGGAAGTGGAGATCTTCAACATAGAGAAGAGCTAATCCAATTCCAAATGATCAATGAGGACAGAATCAGCTACACCCAGAAAAGGAACACTGGGAAATGAGTGTAAACTGTGAGCATTTTGTTGTTGTTGTTCTTCTTCTTCCCAGATTATTTTTACCTTCTGAATACGATTCTTCCTTTGCAACAACAACAACAAAATTCAGTTCTGCACATATATATTGTACCTAGGATATACTATAAGATATTTAATATGTATGGGAATGCCTGCCATCTAGGGGAGGGGGTGGAGGGAAGGAGGGGAAAAATTCGGAACAGAAGGGAGTATAAGGGATGATGTAAAAAAAAAAAAAAGTATCTATGCATATGTACTGTCATAAAAATGTTATAATTATAAAATTAATAAAAAATAAAAATAAAAAATAAAGTGAGGGGAGGATTATAGTTAATAAACCTTAACAAGTTTGCCACATCGAGGATCAGATATAAATTCCCCTTTTAAAGTTTTTCACAACCGAACTTTTTATGTCTTTTCACTTTTCTCATACTTTATTTTACTTCATTGCTCTAGGATCCAGTGATGCTGCCCTCCTTGTCTTTCCTTTTATATGCACTTATCTCTCAACTACATGACTTTTTTACTGGCTTTCTCCCATGAATCCAGGTCTTTCCCTCTTTGAAGGAAAGCCCTTTTGAACTCCCTTAAGACTCTTCTTCTGAAATATGCCTTTCCCAATCCCCCTTAGTTTAGTGCCTTTCTCTGGGATTACCTACCATTTACCCTATATATTTTTGTACATATACCCTGTATGTATAAAGTTGCTTGTATGTTTACTCTCTAATTAAAACATGATTTCCTTGAGAGAATACATCACTGTTTGCCTTTTTTTGTGTTTTTAGAACTTAAAACAGCAACGGACACATACTAGAGGTTTAATAAGTGCTTGTTGTGTGATTATCTGCCCTAGATTATTCTGTAATCAATTCTTTCAACTGTCATATCCCTTGCTTCCCTCCAAGCTACCTTTATACAGCTCTCTAATCTTGTTTTTTTTCCTACCTAATTGATAATCTGAATATTTCTCCAGATAGAAAAACTCCCCAAGCAGGGAAGCTCTCCTGAATCTCATCATGCTGGGGATTTTTGACCCCCTCTATGAGGATTCCCAGATGAAGCTCTCCACTGACATGTCAATCACCTGAATCTTTCTAAGGTTTAGCATCCATCACACTCAGTGAAATCTGTGGACCATAAGTTCTTTTCATATTAGTTCAGTTTGATAGAAAGACCATATGGACCAAACTAAGACATGTTATAAATGGAAAGGAAAAGGGTGGATTGTGAACCTCCCCTAATCCATACTATATAATCCCATATATGATCTATCAACAGAGATTCTTGGTCATTTAGAATGAGTTAAACATGTCCTCTAATGAATGATGACTCTTGTCAAATAATTACTTTAAGAGAGTAGTTGATATGCTAAAAGGTTTTGGGATGATTGACAGAATAACAGATTTCCATGCCAGATGTGTCTAGCAGCTCCTAATATAGTTGATGACATCATTCCAGGCAAGAAAAGGTCAGAAGAGATCCCATAAGGGGAAGACAAAACTCATTTTCCTTCCAATTTATTTGGAATCCATAGCATTCATATTGTCTCAAATCTTGCTTCTTGATACTCATTCCATTTTCATTTAAAAAATCAAATCTCCACATATAAACAAGGTTTGGTTCTGTGAATTATGATCAGGAGGAGAGAGTGGGACATATACTTTTGTTTTTTGTTTTTTGTTTTTTTAGTCATGTCTAACTCTTCATTAGCTTATTTGATATTTTCTTGGCAAACCTGTTGGAGTAGATTGTCATTTCCTTCTCTGACTCATTTTACCGAAGAGGAAATTGAGAAAAATGGAGCAAAGTGACTTGCCAAGGATCACTCAGAAGCTTAATGTATCTTCCTGGTCTAGGCTTGGTGCTCCATCTGCTAGGTGACCTAGCTGTGGCACATGGTTTAGCAAGTACTAATGGTTTAATAATGTTGGCCAAGTCATGTCACCTCTTTAGCCTTCAGTTTCTTCCTTGGCAAAGTAAGAAAAGTATACTACAATTCATGCAGTCTAATATTCTTAAATTCTATGAGTTTCCAATTTAGCAATTTAGTACCAGTCTCTCTATTTGATCTTCCCTCTCCACCCCCATGTATTTTAATAATGTCTACTTCATGTCAATGGAAACATAATATAATCTCAAGAAAGCTTATACATGGATGTTTCCATCTCCAGCACGAACCCTCCCTGTGACCTTCTGTACTAGCTTTTTCATGGAACAACATATTCATATCATAGGGCTCTTGAGGACATATATCAATTCTGTCATCATCTATCTGGCATTTTGGAAAAATTGGTAAATACATAAGAAAATGTGTAAAATTACCAGATTTGTTGTTATGATTTTCACAAATATCCTTTTTCTGGAAGAAGGCAAGTGGTAGGATAGGTAGAGTGCTGGCCAAAAAATCAGGAAGATGGCTTTCAGTCTAGCCTTAGATTTTTCCTAGTTATTGTTTGAGCCAGTTAACAATCTGTCTGTCTTACTTTCCTTAACTGTAAAATGGGAATAATAATACATACACCTACCTCCCATGATTGTTGTGACAATCAAATGTGACAATATTCATAAGTGTTTAACTCAGTGCCTGGTAAGTACTACATAAATCTAGTTATTGTTGCTGTTGGGTTTTAAAAAAAATAATTATTGGTATTGATCAGTCCATTTTTCTTAGGCATGTTTGGAAGCTGAACACACAGAAATACTAGCATAAATGGGGGAAGGGACTTTATTGACTCGTTGCATCCTAATATAATCAAAGCAACAATGGAAATAAAAGTATTAGAAGGAAATAAAGTCTCAAAATGCCAATGACAAAAGCCTGAATGGACTAGAATGAGGCATTCAAGTGGCCGGTGGAGAAATAGCCCAAATAATATTCAATACACAATAGCATATTGAAAATGTAACAAAAGTTATATAATGCTTACTGAAGAATAGTTATCACTCCAGAAAGCAAAATGCTATCTGGCCTCAGCAGGTGCTCTAAATCGTCCATATAGTTGTTTGTTTTTCATTTTCTGTCAAAGCTATATCCTTCTCCAATATGTATGCTTTTGGCAATAAGACGTCATCTTTCTTTAGATATTCTCTGATCTTATAAGTGAGGATGCACCTTGATGGCTACAGATTAAAATCCCTCAACACTTTCTTCTCATGCTCAAATATTGTCCAAGTATTTTCATAAATTATCCTTAGAAAATACAATCAATGTATAAGAAATTTTCATTGATTGGTTTTCCATCTCCAAATGCTATAAAAGTACCATGAATTTTTCCAGCCCTAGCTGTTCTTGTTTTACCTTTAAGAAGTCACTCTGTATATCCAAAATATTTATGGAGGAAAATGGAGAGAATCCCTTCAAATAAAACAATATAGATCCTCCTGTATTTCCCCAAGCCCACCAAAGCCCTGAATGGAGATAATATTTCCCATGAATTTATAAAATAAAACTTAGTTCATCTTCATTCATTTATTCATCTTTTTTTTAATCTGAGTAGTTCAAAACCCTCTGTGGTTTTAAGGTTCTCAAGACAAGACAATGTCACTTCACTTTAGGAACTCTTAGGAGAATTTGAGTCCACAGGCAAGATTCTACCAAATTACAGGCTATCATTTCATTCCAATATGGATGGAGGAAAAAAAAAGTGTTAGTGCTTATATCATAGTCCTCAAAATGGTGACAGAAACTCACAATTTGGTTTCGGCACACAAAAACATACTTGACTATTGCTATTTCACATTTATATTTCCCCTACTGATTTATAATTCCTTAACAAAAAAACTTACTCAAATGGAATTTAATGAAGTTTTATTGTTGGTGAATAGTAGCATATTTTGAAAATGCTATACCCAGGTCAAAAGTTCTTAAGCAATATATACATATGAATGTAAATGTAGTATGTGTGTGTGTGTGTGTGTGTGTGTGTGTGTGTATATATATATATGTATATATATATATATATGTTTATATATATGTACATGCATATGTACATATATTTGTATTTATATATGTATATTTACACGTATGGACATGTATAAATTTTGTATGTAATCTTCACTTTAGTTAGTAAAGAATGGATCAGTGTGCTCATCATAGGCATATCCCTCATTTGTAAAGCTATTAATCTATGGCTACCTTTTTTATCCTGTGACCCTTTGCAACTAAGTGACACAATGAACACAGTACTAGATACACCCAAAGTTAGGAACATCTAAGTTCAAATCCTACTTCACTGCCTAAATGATCCTGGGTAAGCCAAGAATCTTCATTGCCTCAGTTTCCTCATTTGTATAATGGGGATAATAATAGTAATTGCTTTCCAGAGTTGTTTTAAGGATCAAATATGATTAACTTATATAAAGTACTTTGAAGAGTTTAAAAGGCTCTATAAACACTAGTGTTTATATTCCTAAAGCTGTTTCTCAGGATATTCTTCGGTTATAATGAAAGTCAGCATTAATTGATATTTTTCATTTAACTTGTCCATGAGATATAGTTGGAAATATCTTGTAGTCTACTATACTTGCTATATTGTAAGCTCTTGAAATGCAGAAAAATGGTTCACTTTTGTCCTTGTAATGCTAGTATCAAGCTAAAAACATATATTAAATACTTATTAATTATTTATAGGAACAAGGTTTCCAACTGGAACTTTCCAAAAATGGAGTGACATTACTTCTTGGGTAAGGATTTCCCCATTTCAAAAGTATTCAAGCAGAAGTTGGATGACCATTTAGAGATATTTTTAAAGGAGGAAATCTCATGCTAGACAAAATGATCTACTGAAATTTTATGAATTGGTAAGTCCTAGCAAACCATGTATTTGAGCTTCTGTGCAACGAAGATTCTTTTTTAGGGTACATGGGTATCAGTCATACTTATTACTAGTAACATTTGCTTTGTCACCCATTAAAGATGACATTTGCATTTGGACAGTAGGATACAGTCCCGTAGCTAGATGATTCACATGGGTTAGGAAGTTGATATCCTATGAAATAAGATATTTAGGGAAATGGAGCCTTTGACACCTTAAAATCACATCAGCAGGTTATTTTCTATTAATGCAACATGCTCACTAAAACATGAATGATTGATTAAATGATTTCTTCTACCTCCTTCCACACTAACCACTTAGTCCATACTTGCTTTCAGAGTCTGATGTAGGCATTGAGAAATAGCTAGCTCATTATACTGTTGCTATTCTGGTGAACATTTGATCAACGGTTCCTGTTATACCTCACAGAAGGAAACCTCAGAAAATGCTATTAAGAGAGGCTGTAAGAAAATAAGAAGAAAACAAAAAGATTATCTCTGAATGAGTCATTTTGGTTAGGTTTTTATTTTTTTCCCAAATGAGAAGACATTTTAATTAGATTAATATAAAATACAATTACCTGGTAAAAGAAAAGAAAAAAAAAGCATTTTAATATATAATTCAATTTTCCTTATTTTGTATCTCTCAAAAGGTTTAAAATAACCTTTAAAAGTTACATCTCAAAACAATCTATTTGTGTGTTTCTATACTAAAGGTCATTTATTCTATTAGATATGCTCCAAGAAAGTGTTTTGCTTGGATTAGTTTATCCAAAGCATTAGGAATTATTTTCTTCTAATTTCTCCTTCTCATAACAATTTATTAAGATCCAGTAATTTATTGAGCTTCAGGCAGTTGTAACACTCAATTGTGATAATATATGTTATCATCATGTGATGATTAAAGATCTATAATGTTGGTTTTATAAAAAAAACACAAAGCAATCTCATTTATTATCAATAATTCCATCATCAATTCTATAAAAATGGTTCCTGTGCTGAAATGCCCTGCCTGATCAGAGGAAGGCAAAAACATGGGAAAATGCTGATTGTTAAAGACAGGTAGCCTAGGAAGTCTTCTCCGGGGGATAGTGCCCAAACAAGACCAGTGGCTTAGGATCTAGAGTAGAAAAATATTCATGTACCAGGTCAAAAATGGAACCATCTTATGTGGATCCATAGGCAAGTCTATATGTTTAGCTAAGCCGAAAGTGAGGCATTAAGGAGATTGCCATAGGGTAGTAAGGGTTTGAAACAGAAAGCAAATGAGTTTGATGGGAGGCTCTAATGTAATAATGTAAGCACACAATGGTCTTTGGGCCCAGATCATCATGTCTATGGTACCACAACCATATTTTTTTTTTTCTTTCCATGCTTGAAGTTTGTTGAAGATTTATCATATAAGACAATATAAAGGAATATAGCCAGAATAGAGAATATGATATCTTTAAAAGGAACAAAAGCTTAGTAACCTCTATGTAGGATAATAGAGTAATAGAGGTCTTTATTCATGTGGTTGTTGTTTTGGGCTCTAGATAGGAAAGAGAACTTTCTAGTTGAGTTTTTGGTGAGAAGGAAAGTTTGTCATAGACACTGACCTAAAGGTCAAAGTGAAAAATTTTGAGTTGTCCAGCTGAGGAGAATGGGGAAAGGTGGGCCGTAGGAAATTAAGTACCTAATTTTAGAAATCATATCGACATCGAGTGAAATAGATACCAAAAGGTTGATATCGGCATCTTTATCCACACAATTGTAGAAAAATGAAACAAAAACTAAAATATAAAGACCCAGCCTTAGAATTAAAATCCCAAATTAAAATGAATTAGAAAAAGATGTCAAATATTCTGGAGCTGGTAGGAAATTATAATTAAATCATAAGAATTTTGTAAACTGTAAATTTTGCTCTTTCTCACTTGCTACTTTTTCCTCTACCCCCATCCACTATTGTGTATTTCTGTGTATTGCTTGATCATCAACTAACCTAAGAGAGTCATATATTGCTAATGGCATAGCATAGAGAGAAAACAAGTGGCGAAATATCCCTTCTTGTCTTCTCCTTCAGCAGTCCTGAATTAAAAAGAACTAGGGGAAATGAAGGTAGATTTGAATCTGAGAACAACTTATTTTATAAGACATTCATTCACATTATTAGTGAGATGAGCCTTGGACTTCTTGTTAAGAAAAATAACCAATGGGATAAAAGGCTGCAGGAAGTCTGTCTGGTCAGAGTATATCTCCCATCTCCCCTCCCTTCTTTTCTCCCGTGAACTCCATAGCCACATTTCTAAATGTCAAAACAATATCTTCAGCAGCCAGGAATGGACTTAAAACACCCAAACTGAAATGATTACCTTTCTCTTGCTAACAACACTATTTCTTTTTTATGATATCATCATCCATCTAGCACCAGATCAAAATCTGTGCAGACTATAACTCTTCATTCTCTTAATTCCCCTTCCCCTGAACTCAATCTCCATTCAGATGTCACTGTCTATCAATTACCTCCTCTCCTCCCAAACCCTCTCACATTCAGAGTCTCTTGTGTACCCTCATTAGCCCAGACCTTTACTTGGATGACTCTATACGCCTGCCTTCAGAATCTCCTCTCTATAATGTCTACTTCATAATATTAACTGAATAGTCTTCTTGAAACAGATTTCTAGACATATTTTCTAGATCAAAAAAATGATCAATACGTCGCAATCATCAATACATAATACATGACATATCCCATGGCTAAAGACCATGTGAAACAAATGCAATTTTATGGACTAACACAAGGATCAAATCAGTTATCAGACAATTTTCTTGACTCATATTGTCCCAGTCAGGTTTTGGAAATCTCAGAAAATGGGATCACATAAGACTAGATTTTGAGCTAGGAAGAACTCAGAGATCACCTTTTCTAATCCCTTCTTTTTTACATATGATGTAAGTGAAGTCAAGAAAACCATTGGTACTGTCCAATATTCAAAATCAGGAAAGATATTTTCGTAATACAAATTATATTAAAGAAGTTGCCAATCATATTTACCTTAAGGATCTTTCCTCTGACTTATAGTTGAAACCTCCAGTATATGTTATCTGTCATTATAGGACATAGACTCCCAATATGAGCATCATACTGGCTAAACACTTAATAGTTACTTTTTCATCATTCATCTCTTTATTATGGACAAAGTGGTAAAAATATTGGTAAACATATAAAATTTAGATAAGGTGTGATCTTCAATCTCCTGTAGTTTATATTCTGTTAAGGGAATAAGTTCATGAAGTAAACAGAAATAATAATATCAGCTTGGGGATAGGGAGGTCATTATGGACTTTAGGAAATATAATTTAGTGAAATTATGTTTGACAAAAGCAAATCTATGGATGGGGATCTCTTGTTACTTATATCGGTTTGACTTTTTTTTGCATCATAAATCCTTATTTTTATTTACTTTTAAAAGTATGTTTAGATGACTCTTCTGCTACGTTAAAATCCATGTATAAAAGTAATTCTCAAAATTTTAATTTGGCTCTAAGGTATTCTAAACTCTCCATGGTCTTACAGCTATTTACAGATTTAATATGCAGCTTGCAATCTTTCACTCATTTATTTCAACTTGATTTCCCTGCCTTTAAAAGTGATTAATACTCCAAGCCTAAAACCATTGATTAAATGGAGAAGGGGAAAAAAAACCCTGCAGACACACTTAGTTGAAAACATTGCCTCAGTAAATAAATACAAAAAAAAAAATCTGAAGATAAAATTATATCAAAGTATGCCTCTGAGCATAAAACTCAATCTGCACAATTTTTATTGAGTCAGCCTATACATTTGCAGAGCTTTCAGAATTATTGGTTCTAAGAAAAAAGTAATTTAGTAATAAATGAGTAAAAATAAATTATAAGCAAATAAATAGCACAGAGTGAGCTTGGGTTGTTTAAAGTACAGAACCTCTGTTTGTTCTCCCTACAATGGGATTCCAGATTGACCTGAAGTACACTTTAGAGCTACTAGAGGTGATAATGATACCCAGGCTTCTAGTCTTTAATTAAGTTTGGATCTACAGCTCTCTATGATGGATAGGAGACACTTGACAGTAGATTAAAATTAAACAAAACATCCTCACCCTTTAATTTTGTTCAGGGCTGATTAGAGAATAGATTTATCTTTATAGTATAAAATCCAAAGAGAAGGATTCTGCAGTTTTGAATTTGAAAACATTTAAGCTGCAATCACTATTAAATTGCCAATGACAATTTTAATTATTATTAGAAACATTTAAAATGTCTTAAATTATTTCTGTATTTCAGGATATGTGATCACTTATAAGAACCTAATTTTATAAGTTCGGACAGATCCCGCTTCCATGACATTATCAAGTTGTCATTAATGAATTATCAAAGCATAATGAAGCTGAATCTTTCAATAGTTTAATTAAATAATAATCTACATTAATACTATATTTTCTAATTAAGTTAGAAAATATAGTATTAATTTATATTTTATTTAATTATTGTATTATGTACATTGCATTATCATGGATTTTTAGATTTCTTTTGTGATATTCTACTTATGATTCTGCTCTTAGTATCCCGTGTCTAAGCCCTAATAGAATTCTTGTCATACATGAAGATGGGTACATATTATGGTATTTTATCATCTATATGTCTTGATTGTTATTATTAACGATAATATTTATCAATGAATAAAGCAATAATATCTAAAAAGTACTTATATTATTTAATCTTTTCTTATGCTGTTTATTTTTTGTTCATCTACTTTATATTTGAAGGTTCTGTCCCCACATGAGGACAATGTGGTGGTACATTGTTTCCTATAGACACTGCACATTTCTCTATGAATATATTTCCTGTATTTTGGTATGGCATTATATAGCCTGAGGATGCTCTGAATAGGATACTCAATGGAAAATATATAAATTTATGGAATTGAAATATGAAAATATTGCCCAATAGTAGTGAGAGTACAATGACTAATAAGTTCCAGCTAGAAGCAGAAGCATTCTAACCAACCCCTCATTTTACAAATGAGGAAACTGAGGATCAGATAGGTTAGGGGACTTGACAAAGGTCACATCGTAACAAGTGTCAGAGGTGGATCCCTGGACCATAGAGCCAGTATTCTTTCTTTATCTCAAGATTTAACCTCATCTCTGGTCTATCCTAGAAAGCAACTGGAGCATCTCCTTTCTCATTTGGGGTAGATAATGTCAATGTGACAGATGTTAGGAACAGATTGTCAAAGTGGAAGCTGGTCTAGTGGGTTGCGGAAGAACTACATGGAGCTGGCTAGAACATGGGACTAATTTAGTTTCACACTGCATTCGGTGCTCATTTTCCATTGTCAAGTCAGCTTATCTTCCACAAAGTTCATGAGGCAGTGTAAAGTAAATGTGATAAGGAAGATCTAGCTAAGATTTTGGAAAGTATGGTAATATCTTATCTACCATGGTCTGTGCCCTTCTCTATTTCTGTCTATTTTTCATAGTTCTCTCTATTGATTCTCTGGGAAATTAATTGGTGGGGTTTGTCTGTATTCTCCAGATGTCTCAGTGTCTTCAATAGGCATATCCTGAGTTGCTCTGTAGTAGGGACAGAAAGCATCCAAGGAGAGATCTTAAGAATGAATAAACATTTTGACCATTCAGAGTAATATTTATACAGTTTATCCTTTGGGAAAGAGTATTGTCTACCACCACCTAGAAATAATATTCAATAAGGCATCATATTTGACTTCTACGTGATAGATACATGTATATTGAGTTAAGCTTCATCTTGATGGAGTACTTCAGAGTTTTGGGGCAGCCTTTCCTTGGTGGAAATCAGTCTTACTTTCATAAGATCCCATTTTTTTCTTTTTATTTATTTAATAATAATGCTAATTATTATTATGATGATGATGATATATTGAGTTTCACTGAAGTAACTCATTTTATTTTATTTAAGAGTTTTAAAAGTCTGATTCTGAAGTCAAAACTGTTTCCTTAGATAAAGATATCTTAATTTGGCATCTGTGAACTTATGTGTGTATGTGTGTTTATTTTGAGAATCAATTTCAGTATAAACAATTTTCTTTGTAATTCTATGTATTTTATTTTATGCATTAAAAACATCTGGTAAAGGCTGCATAGGAATTTGCCGGGTAGGAAACAGGAAGGGTTAATAATCCTTGAGTAGCAATTGACTGAATGAAAAGTGAGAACAAGAGATCAGCCAAAACTTAGCAAGAATGAAGAGAAAATTATGGCATGGCTCTACACCTAGAATGTGAGCTTTTGAAACATGGCTAATTCTCCTTTATCTCATATCCTCCTCTCTCTTGTAGAACATAGAAACCATCAATTTAAAACTGCAGAATTATGAAAAATATGTTCTTAGGAATAATTCTCATATTGTCTTATTCAATACATAATCATACACACTATATATATACATATATGTATATATGTAAATATTTTGTCCTGCACAATTTTTATTTCTAATTTTTGAAATATTTCTTAAAATAAAATATACACCATTCCACCAGTAATGTATTAGTGTTCAAATCCTTCAATAAACTCTTCACATTGCTTATTGACATTTTAGACCATTTTTTGCCAATTTGTAAGATATGAGATGAAAATATTTATTATTAAAATGCTATTATGGAAATACAAAAAGAACAACAAAAAATAAATAAGATTTTAAATAGGTTATTGCAGTTTAAATGGAGCTACTCAACACTTTCTTTAAATACAAATCATTTTGGCTTTCATTGTGTGGCCAATAATTAGCCAAGAATAAACTTCTGTGATTCATTGTTTAGATTTTGATAGCTTAGAACAAATGTGTTCTGGACTGAAACTTGAGGGTCTTCCCTGCCAGATTAATATTTTTAAATGGTAAATTGGGTCACAATGTGTTTTTTTTTCTTACTTATCCTTTAGTCATTAAATGAGTATGAGCTCATAGAAATTGAGACTTGGAAAATACTTTAATTTAGAAAGGTCAAGGCCACCCATTACATCCTGGGCTATCTTAAATCTTCTGACCTCTGCCATGTCACTGGATTATGAAGATCCTAGAGGAGAGAGGGAGGCTGACAACTTTACACAGCTCTGCTCCACTTAAATTCAATACATATGCAAATCAAGACATGGCTCTGGTGAAGTCATTGGTCTTCTTCAAGAATGAAGCCAACATTAATTAGTTATAGGTTCAATTACAATAATTTAGTGACAACTAAATAAAAATGCTTACTTTTTTCATACTGCCAATTCTTTTTTCATAACAACATCAAAAGGCAAGCAGTACAAATATTACTCTCCACTCTAATCTGTAATTGAATAAACACTAGGAAAAATGAAAATCTTGGTTTACTACCTTAGCACTACTTCTATTTAATCTCTCTGGACTCCAAATCCAGAGTTCTTTTCTTTACTCCATACTACTCTCAAATTCAGTCCAATACAATAGGTAATTTTTTTTTCAAATAACAGTTATTCCAACACACCATAGTAAGTACTTGGGCTACAAAGATAACATGAAAAATTGTCCCTCTTTTCAAGAAATTACTTAAAATAAGTTTTATTGATCTTTTTTCTTTCTCCCATCAGAATGATTATTACAATCTGTATCCCTTATTGCCCCTCCCAGAGAATCTTCCCGTAGAACAAATAGATATATTCAGTGACAAAAACAATCAGAATAATTTATCAAAACACTGAAAAGTCCACAAACATGTGGACAAAACATTCTTGTAACACAAGAACATTCTTGTAAACCTCCAACCATTATGAAGGAATGGATGGGGACATCCTCTTATCTCTTCATTTCATTCCTGCTTTTACTTTTGTAATTATATATATATATATATATATATATATATATATATATATATATATATATATATATATATATATATATATATTTAAATTTTTTGATGAGTCATCATTCTTTCCATTTACATAATTATAATTATTGTGTATATATGTAAAAGTATTTGTGAATAATGCTTATTCCATTATGCAGCAGTTCAAAGAGGATTTCCAAGCTTCTCTATATTTATCCTACACATCATTTCTTACATCCAAGTAATGTTCTTTATATTTATATGCCATAATTTCTTTAGATATTCCCCATTTGGAGGCAATCTATCTTTTTTTCTAATTGTTAATGACCCCCCAAAAATATTTTTACTATAAATATTTTAGAGACTCTAAAGACTTGGTTCTTAACAATGACTTCCTTGGGTTATAAGACCAGTAAGAAGTCATCGATTTAAATAGTATGGACATTTTAGTCATCTAATTGGTATAATAACAAATTGCTTTCTAAAATGCTTATATCATTTCTCCACTCTACCAACAACATATGAGTGCCCTTATTATGTTACAATCTTTCCAACATTGATTATTACCATTTTAGGTTATTTTTTTGTCAACTTGCAGAATATGAGGTAAAAACTCTCATTATTAAAATTTCATTATTGACACAAAAATTGCTATTGAAAATTATCTTATTATTATGGATCTGAATTTGGATTTGGAGCATTTTTTCAAGTGGTTATGAATGCTTTACAATTCTTTTGAGAAATATTTGTTCATATCCCTTGATGACATATTGGGGAATTTCTATCACACACATAAATACATCTATCTATCTATCTATCTATCTATCTATCTATCTATCTATAGTATGTATATGTATATATATATATATATGTATATATAATGTATACATGTATAGATAGATAATTGTAAATTTTTTAAAATGGTATAATTATGTAATATATTATGTTATATACTCATCACCAAAGCAAGTTTTACTTTCCCCCCTTCCTTGTAAGCCTTTCTCCTCCTTCTTATCCACTTCCCTGTAGATTCTTCTCTTTCTAAAACTACAGGTTTCATCTTTTCTTCACTACCAACCATTCATTTTACCCTAATACATGATACATTGTTCTCTATACCCCTCACCCCCTTCATACACCCTCCTATGTCATAAAGAAGAAACAAAAAAAATCATTAGTTCATAAAGAGAGATGATCTCCAAGTTCTGTTCAAAATGTCCCATGTCTTCTCTGTTACCTCGACCAGACTTCAGCCTTTACCTCATCTCCTCAAGAATAAATACAGAGAACATTGCATACATTTGGAAAGAACTTTCTTATTAGTCTTTCTGCTAACACTGTTGCTGGTGATGTTCTCACCTGCTACTTTTATTTATTTCTTCTGTATTTCTCTTGCTTAGGCCATTCAAGAAGCAAATAATTTCTTTAATTCTTGTTTTCTTTCTAAAAATATTCCACATCTGTATTATTAAACATTCATATTTTTCATGTATGGTTAGTCTCAGATTTGCTGAGGAGGTTACCTTGTGGTGTATCTTAAACCCTATTTCTCCTTAGAAAAATATTAACCCATTCTTTCTTAAGTTCTCTGGTGGGTTCCAGTTGATGGACAAGTTCTACTCAGAGAGGTTGTTGTTTGTCCTTCATTCTCAAGAAGTTTCATTAAATGAGGGATGTGATGTCATGATATGAAAGAGAATTTGATATAAGTGGTGGGTCTGTGAAAGGTCACCTGCCTCATTTTCCCCTCCAGAGCCATCTGGATCCACTGAGACCTGTTATAGAGCTTAGCTTAAAAAGGCCAAAGTCTTCCACTACATCCCCAGTCCTCCTGATCTATATCTTTCCATTGGATCCAGATGGCTCTGGAGAGGAAAGTAAGGTACATAACCTTGCCCAGCTCCCCCTCACTTAAACCAACTCACTTGATTGTCATGGCATCTCCTCCCTGATGTCATAATCCTCTTCAAGAACCAAGGACAGGGGGCAGCTAGGTGGTGCAGTGGATAGAGCACCAGCCCTGAATTCAGGAGAACCTGAGTTCAAATGTAGTCTCAGACACTTAACACTTCCTAGCTGTGTGACCCTGGGCAAGTCACTTAACCCCAACCTCAAAAAAAAAAAAAAAAAGACCCAAGGACAAATAACAACAATCTCTGTTGAGTGCAGAATAGTTGTTCATTATTTATTTATTTTTCCTTTTTATTTGGAGGTCTTTCCCCTGATCACATGCAAATCAATTTGCTACATGGGGATTTTTTTTTCCTATAGGTAATCTTGATTTTTTTCAAATGATACATCATCTTCTATCTTCAGAAGTTCCAGACAGCTCTCTTCTAATAGTTCCTGAATTGTGTTAAAGTATTTTATTTTTTTGGTTTTGGTTTTAATTCTGCTGTGTTCTGGAAAATCTATGATCCTTTGGTTGTCTCTGCTCATCCCATCTTCAAAATGATTATGTTTTGTTAGTATAGTGAGAATATTTTCTTTTTTTAATAGCATTTTATTTCTTTCCAATTACACGTAAAGACAAATTTTAACATTCATTTATTTTTAAGGTTTGAATCCTGAATTTTTTTTCCTTCCCTTCTTTATCTCCCCTGTCCCTAAGATGGTAAGCAATTTGATATAGGTTATATGTATGCCTTCACATAAAACACATTTTCAGAGGAATCATGTAATAAAAGAATAAGCAGACCAAAATAGGAAAAAAAAGTCAACATGAATAAAAGAACATGAAAATAGTCTGCTTTGATCTTCATTCAGACTCCATCAATTCTTTGTTTGGATTTGAACAGCATTTTTTCATTTTGAGTCCTTTGGAATTGTTTTGGATCATTGCATTACTTTAAAAAGTCCTTTACAGTTGATCATCATATAAAATTGCTCTTAATGTGTACAATGTTCTCCTGGTTGAGCAAATATATTTTCTTTAAATATAATTGTTTTTCTCTTTTCTTCTTCCGGATTGTCTTTCATGTATTTGCTTTCTCAAACCATTATTAACTTTTTTGCTTCCTCTTTGAGACATGGCTTTGCAGATTTGAGCTTTTCTATTCTCTTTATCCTTTAAAAAAATAAACTATGCATGCTATACATTGGGCTCTCATCATTTTTATTTCTTTTTTGAACAACTCATGAAAAACATGTTATAGTTCCCTGTTCTCAAATGTCAGAGGTGTCAGGCTCATCAACTGTTGAATCCTTTTCCTTTGTTTTACAGTATATATTCATAGACGCTTGAATTCATTACTATATACTGGAACTATATTAACTTCTCCTTTTACTGTTTTCCCTGTTAACTTGGTTATGTTCAAGATCTTAGCCAGGTTCTTCTTCCTGAGATCTTTGATAAATTTCAGACTTTTCTTTTTCTCCCCACTCATTTTTCTATATCCACTTTGACTGTTTGGTCTGCTGTGGTTTCCTTAGGGACTGAGTCTCAAAGCATCTCATCATCATTCTATCCTGGCTAATTTCAGTTTACAGGCTGGGTCTCTGTCCAAAATGGATTTGGGGGGGCTACAACTGAGCCTCGCTGAATACTATGTTCTTTTTTATTGCCAGTGCAATGCTGCATAGACCTGATCCCCCAAATATACATAGGTCCTTTCCTGGTATCCTGTCTCCTTCCCATACTAGTAACATGGGGTTAGCCACCCAACACTGGCGATTCAAGTTTTTCAAAGCTTGTGCTTTAGGACAGTGACTATAAGATGGTTTTCATTGCCCTAACCAAGTTCTAAAGTCTACATCAGATGTTTGTCTCCTCAGCTTTGAAAAAAAGAGGGAATTAAGGTGTGAGAGTGGATTTCCTCATAAGCCATCCTTGAGTCAGTGAGTGTAGCCTCACTGACAGAAGTTCTAGTATGGTGTGAGAAATACCTCCACTGGATTTGTGAAGAGTGAAGTTAAAAGTCTTAATTACAGAATTGAAGAAGTGGGACTCCTATTGAATAGGAACATTTGGAATCAACAGACACATCTTTTTATACCTGAAACTAGTCCCTCCCTGATTTCTCAATGAGTACCATAGAGGAGACCACCTATTCTGAGCTTCTAATTCTCCCATGTGAGTGTGAATCTCCACTCCTGATTAAATCATCACTTTTCCCTTGGCATGTAGTTCAATCTTTCCCTATCAGCTGAGTAATCCAAAGGTTTCAGTCTATCTAGTCTAATTGTCTCATGTGAGTTTCCACTCCTAAGTACATCATTACATATACATATATATATATATATATATATATCTGTCTAGATAGATAGATAGATATAAATATAGATATGTGTGTATGTGTATGTATGTGTGTATATCTCCTTAATTATGTATTTCTTTCCACTTATAAGTGGTTCTCTACCTCAAATTACATTTTACAAGTGTTCTTTATTCTAAGTCCCCACCTCTGATTACCTTTCCCCTCTTTTAATTTTGTTTCCATATTCCACAGTTAGCCTCCATTTCTTAGGTTTCAACCTAATTTTTAAGCTTTGGCATTCTGTGGAAACTAAATTTTTCTCTAATTCTCACCTTGGAAAGTGGGGGAAGGGTGTTGGATGAGTTTAAGATCTGTGAATGTCAGTTTGTGTGTGTGTATGTGTGTGTGTGTGTGTGTGTGTGTGTGTGATTTTTTTAACCTTCTTTTGGATAGGTTAAATCCAAATTTAACCTAGATGTCCTAGAGTAGGGCAACAACTTCCATATGACTCCAAAGTTTAAGGGACCTAATTACTGCTGGGGAAAAATAGGACATATATATGGTCTTAATAACAGCACTGACTTCACCTACTGGAATGATTTACTTTACCCACATTGTTAGTGTGGGGAAATCCATTTTGCCCTTTTTCATAGCTCTAGACAACTAACCCAATGAGCTGATACACAAAGATAATAAACCTGATAAAGAAATAGACCCAGGATTAGTCTCCTGAGATCTTTAAGTCCAGCTGTGGCCATGAACCTTTTTGGGTGTTCACTGTTGTAATTTAAAAAAAAATTCTATTAGTGAAAATGCAAGTAAATGTCTAGATACCTTAAATGAAATGTTGACTGTGCTCTTGGCTGTATGTAAGTTGTTGCCTATCAGCATAAATCATAATGTTTCTTGGAAATGCAAAAAAGATGAAAATGAACATTTACATATAAGGCTGTATGTATTGACATGAGGATGTCATCATGGTCATCATAATATCATCATAACTGGAAATTATGGCTCCATTATAAAAGGATCTGGGTTAGATGTTGCATTAAAAGAATGTGCATCTGATCTATTTTAAATCACAATACAGGGATTGTCTTTAAAATTTAATGAAATCTGTTTCAGTTACTGGCTTTAAAGCTCATTTGCTGAAAGCATATGTTCATCAATTACTTAAAAGCTGTATTTGGCACCAGCAATATGAAGCATATGGATTCAAATTCTGATATTGTGCTCTGCAAAGCACTTCACACAACAAAAGCATGAATCAATATGCTCTGAATTTTTAATTTCATTTCAGTAATACTTTCCTCACTGAGGGTTTATTACTTGGGGATTTTTTTTCCTTAATACTACTCTGGGCACTAGTGGTAATTTATTGACTCCATGCATTCTCACTGATGAAAAAGCATTCAAATTGTCAATACAACCATTCTGTTGAGACCTGAAAAATCAAATTATGAAAGAAAACTTCCTCATTTAAAGTTTGGACCAAAGAATAAACTGTCACATTTTCTTGCTTAAAAAACCAGGTGAGATGTACATCACATGATCCTTCTTCTATAGTGGCTTTGAGAAGTATTTATTCACATAAATAACTAAAAGTGGTTTATTGTTTCAGTCTCTTGACATTCTGACTTTTAAGAGAACTGTAAATTATTCTCCCATAAAGAAATACAATAAAATCATGTCATTCATAGAAAAGATGTATATTTCATGAAAATAAAAGCAGAGCTGTAGAAAAGAAAATAACTTTCTGATATCTATTTTTTTCTGTTTTAGCTATATTTTATTATTTTAGATCTTTGTGTTACATTGTTTACTTTCTAATCACAGAGCTGATTTTGAAAACAGAAGAAAGTGTTTAGATCTAGTTCCAATAGAAATCCATACCAAAATTTTCTCTGGTTGTCCCTGGGACATTCTTTAAGATCCCACAGGATTCCAAAGCTCTGTATATGTTATGTAGCTCAGAAATCACAATTTGTCATTAATATGTAAAGCTTAAAATTAAATCCTACTTCTAGAATATTTTTTTTACTCCAGAGGATTTTCTGACACTTTCAGTAAAACGCAGAAAAATAGTCTCAAACTCACACATTGTGCCTTGGACTTGTCTCCTTCAAGAATTCTGGTACGTCTTTGAAAGACAGAAGACAAAATCTCTAAGTGATGATGTATAGTACTGATATTAAACTTAGGGCCTGTGTGCCACCTAGAAATCATGGCACAATCGAATACAGAAAATGTTATTGGAAAATATTTAACAAAAAATGCAATAAAACATGAATTATGCTAAGACGTGCTTTTCTAACCCAATATGTTATGCACTGGAATCTTTATGTATGGTTGGGTAATCCCTGTTTCTATCTGAGTTTGACATTAAGGATGTAATAGAATTTTTGATGAAGGAATATAACTTTTTTTCTGCTGTTTCATTAATTCATTTAATTTCATTAATTCATTCTAAGATTATAATGACTGTTTTATTACTTCATTATAGAATTATTGCGTGTCTGAGTAGAAAAGGACTTTTGAGGTTATCTGTTGTAATCTTCCTTTTACAAAAGTGAAAACTGAGCTTTAAATAGTTAAATTTATTAACCTGAGGTCATATGGCTCACAGGTAGCAAGTCAACACCTGAATCCCACAGGAAATAGTGGAAAGTGGAAGGCACCTAGGGTTTTTTTATTCAAAAGTGCTTAGTTCATATCTGGCTCTTCTGCTTTTTACAAGTTATTAAATAAGTTATTTAAGTTCTCTAAATCTTAATTACTCATCTCTTAAATGAAAGAATTGTATGTTATGACCTCTAATTTTTCTTCCTGGTTTAGATTTATGATCCTGAGATTCATAAGTACTTACATTTATATAACTCTTCAAGATTTCTTTGCGTATATTATCTTGCTTTATCTTTATACAGAAGGGCTATTATAATATCTATTTTATAGATTAGGCAAAATAAGTTAAATTCATTTCTGGGGTTACACAGTCAAAGTATTTCAATTCAGACATTCCAGTCCCAGGCAACAAATACCCTATGCCATCTAGTTACCAATGAACTATTGCTACTCATTCCACTTTACTAAGATGCTCATACTTAGGATTGTAAAACTTTAGATCTAGAAAATAGTGGGAAAGTATTAAATCTCAGCCTCTCTTTTAGTTAAAATTCAAAATCTCAAATTGAATAGGATGGAAAAGCAATAGGCTGAGAGCCAGCTAAAATTCCTATGTAAATAACTTCAAAATAATGCCTCAAATCACATTTTGGACTGGCAGAACCAACAAAAGATCAAAATACACATTTTTCCAACCCAAGAGAACTTAAGAGCTGTGAATCATTGAGATGGGCTCAAGTCTTGATTGTGGGAGCAGCACAAACAGGTGGCCATGAAGGTAGCTGCAACATTGGCAGTACAGCAATAACAATTACAAGAGCTCTCAGCCCAAAACCAGTAAGGGTATTGGTATCATTGGGACCTTTGGTATATACCTCTGGTACTGATTTACAATTCTATTGCTCATAAACAGTTGCAGGATGGCAAAGTGCACTTTTAAAATTATTATTTTATGAGCAGAACCAGGAGATCATTGTACACGACAACATCAATGTTATACAATGATCAATTCTAATGAACGTGACTCTTTCCAACAATAAAATGACTGATGCCAGTTCCAATAATCTTGTGATGAAGAGAGTCATGTACACCCAGAGAGAAAACTATACAAACTGAATGTGGATCACAACATAACATTCTCACTCTTTTTGTGGTTGTTCTCTTGCATTTTGTTTTCTTATTCATTTTCTTTCTTTTTTTGATATGATTTCTCTTGTGCAGCAAAAGAATTGTATAACTATGTTTATACATATTGGATTTAACATATATTTTAACATGTTTAACATATATTGAGTTGCTTGCCATCGAGAGGAGGAAGTGGGGAAAGGAGGAGAAAATCTGGAACACAAAGCTATGCAAGTTGGGTCAATGTTGTCAAATTCTCTGTGCATATATTTTGAAAATAAAAAGCTTTATTAAAATTATTATTTTATTATTTTTAAATACATATTTCTTTATAAATCATGTTGGTAGAGAAAAATCATAACAAAAGGGAAAAACTACAGAAGAGGAAAAGAAAACAGAAAAAAAGAAGTGAATATAGCACATGTTGATTTACATTCAATCTCTATAGTTCCTTATCCAGATGCAAATATCATTTTCTATTCAAATATATTGGGATTGCCTTGTATCCCTGAGCCACCAAGAAGAACAAACTCTTTCATAGCTGATCATCACACATTCTTGCTGTTGTTGTATACAATATATTCTTTGTTCTGTTTTTTTTTCCCACAGCATCACTTCATATAAATCTTTCCAGGCTTTTCTAAAATCACTTGGTTTATCATTTTTGTGGAACAATAATATTTCATTGCCTTCATATACCATAACTTATATTCCTATTCTCTAATTTAAGGGCATCTACTCATTTCCAATAAAAAGAGCACTTATAATCAGTTATAAAGGAACCCTGGCCACAGTTCTGGTATCAAGAAGGGCAACATGACTTGCAGGTATAAGGGAGCAGGAACCCTTCTTGAGTAAAGTCCAGAGCACAGACCAAGAAAGCAGTGACTGCTGGTCACTATGGAAGCACAAAAAACTTGCAGGCTCCCAGAAGTAAATCTGAAAACAGCAGTAGGAAAAAAGCTGAAACTTAGCTTCCTCTCATCTAAGTGAACAAAGTGTAACTTTAACATAAAGTTCAAAATAAAGAAATAAACCCAAACCAAAAAAAAAAAAAAACAAAAAAAAAAAAACAAAGAACTTGATCACAAAAACTTACTATCAAGGCAGGAAAAACCAAAACATAATTTTAGAAAAATCTATTGCCTATTCCAAGCCATCTATTTCTTTAACCATAGAACCTGCTAAATCTTGGATAATCCTGCCTATGGTTTTCACAGTTTTTAGATTGAATCTTTATGACTGCTTATATTTTCCTTGATAATGGAATTCTGGAATTTAACTATAATATTGTTGGGAGTTTTCGTTTCTGATGCTCTTGCAGGAGATAAGAATCCATTCTTTCAATTGCTATTTTATCCTCTGAATTTAAAATATCAGAACACTTTTTCTTTAAAATTCCTTGCAATATAATGACTAGTTTATCTCTTTGATCATGACTTTTATGTAATTTAGTAATTCTTAAATTATGTCTCCTCTGTTTTCCAGGTGGGTTGTTTTTCCAATGAAATGTTTCACATTTTATTCTGTTTTTTGATCTTTTGTCTTTTTTATTATTTCTTCAGGTATCATGGAATTTTTAGCTTCCAAATACCTAGTTGCAACTTTTAAAGAATTTTTTTTTCAGTGAGGTTTTGTTCCTCTTTTCTATTTGTCTAATTGTGTTTTTAAAAGAGTTTTCTTCATTAATTTGTTATGCTTCTTTTACCATTGTGACAATTCTGTTTTTAAGCAAAATTTTCTTCAGTATTTGTATTACTTCTTTTTATTAATATATTAATTCTTTTTTCATAGTTTTTTGTCTCATTTATTTTCCTATTTTTCTCTAATACACACACACACACACATATATACACACACTTCTTCAACTCTTCTAGTAATTCTTGATAATCAAGGAGCAAACTCATGAGAAGCATAAAAAGGTAAACATAAAAGAGAAATCATAAGAGGCTATAAATTTAAACTGTTACATTCTAACATGGAGCCATTATACATTTAACTTCTAAGAACATTGTCATTATTAGAGCAGTTAGAAGGACTCTCCATAGATGGAGGCCATGGGTGTCAGTCAATCATGTTGTAATGGTTTCAAAAAATGTAGGAACAAGAGGTAAAATGGGGGGAAATTATTATATAAAGGAGGCAAGCAAGGAAAAGCTTTTCTAATGAAGGGGATAATGCTTGAAACTTACTCTCATCGGAATTGTTTTGAAGAGGAAGAATATCTAACACTCAGTGAGGTATAGAAATTTATCTTTTACAATAGGAAATAGAAGGGGATAAAAGATATGGGAGGAGAATGAAAATGGGGTAGTTAATGAGAGAAGCAAAACAGACTATTGAAAAGAGAGGTGAGAGAGACAGAGATTGAGAATGAGAGAGACAGAGACAGAGACAGAGGTGAGTGAGAGAGAATTAGTGGGAGACAGAGGGAAAGAGACAGGGTATGAATCAGAAGAAAATAAGATGGATTGAAATACACAATAATAACTACAGTGAATGTAAATGGGACTAGTTAACTAGAAAAATGAAAACAGCAGAATGGAAACCAGAATTTAATAAAATGTTGTATACAAAAGATGAGAGGCAAAGAATTGGTGATTGAATGGATTCCCATAAATTGAGGAATGACTGACCTAGTTGTGATATATGATTATAATGGAATACCATTGTAATATAAAAAGGACAATGAGGATAGTTTCAGTAAACCTTAGAAAGACTATGATTCCGAGAAAAATGTTAATCATCTCCAGAGAGAGAGAACTGATGAATAGTGAGTGAAATTTAAAGTATAACTTTCTCACTTTCTTTAAGGGGCATTTGAGACTTTTTAAAACATCTCTCCAAAATATATACTTTTTATTCCATATTGGTTACAAGCCAAATTGCTCCCATCATTGAATTGGGTGAATAGTGGGAAGCTTTTGTTTTTATCTTGCCACAAAGAAAGTTATTAATTACATTATTTTTCAGATCTTGAGTTTCTTTGGAATGGAGCCATCTATAACTAAGTGGTTTTCCATGAAAATACTTTAAAATTATGTCAGTTTTTCTTAGAATTTAATTAATATAGGGCTACCCTACTAAAAAAAAGTTATCATCTCTCAGAGTTGTCCCAACACTATATCTTTATGCTGTGAAGATTGTTGAAAAAAAATAAAGATGAAATATGGTGAATCTGGCAGTAAATTTTCTTGAAGATATACTCTATCAATATCTTTGTGACATTGTTAACTTGGATGTAGACTAGATTTTGTTTATTTACTTTTGGAAGACTCTTAGAAAACAAGGCACATGAAATTATTCTAGACCCCTTGGTGTTCTTTAAGTGGTTATGATCCTTAGGCAACCTCAATGGCAAAGCGGAGAGCATAAAACACACCAAACAGTTCACTAGGTGTAAGTATTATTTTGATACAATTCTCTTTCATGCAATAATAGAATAGCTACTACTCAATATACTTGACAATCCTTGAGAACCTTCTTAACTTATTAGTAATCATCTAAGCAGAAGCACTAATAGGGAAACAAAAATTGCAGGATATCAGAAGCTATTGATGGGGGACTACATGGTAGAGGGATGAAGAAGATAAGACTGAAAGAGGAAATTGTTTGATTCTAGCAGCTGATTTTAACTAATTATTTTTGCTAATGAATAACTAAGGTTGTTATTTGTTAGTTTTTGCTGAAATCTTAAACTATTTTCTAGATCCTAAATATGGCACTTCTGGACAAAGCACTAATTCTTCCATCCTACTTTTATTCTGGCCATCAAGAAATATATAATCAACAGAGATGGTTATCTTAGATAATGTAATGTCTATGAATACAGACTAGGAGAAATGGTGCTCTCAACAAGCCTTATATATATTATAGCAATGTTCATTTATTTTATTCCATGCTTCTCAGTTTTTAATAGTATTCAGAATGAAAAATTCAAGAAGAAAATTCCTGGAATAAGATGTCTTCTCCTTTAATATTGCAACAAAAGTATTATTTATTGTTAGTTCAAATAAATTGAATAAAGTTAATAAATGTCTATTTATAGAACACTATATTGAGCATAAAGCTACACATTTTTTAAAAACAAGATAAAGGCTGTATCTTTCAGGAATATATCTTCTTTTTAAAAGGGTGATATATATATAATATATATAAATAATAGATAATATAATATAATAATATATATATATATATATAAAACATGAAATTACACATGATATTTTCACAGGAGAGGTGTAAATTATGTATTCTTTGACAAGAGAAGACTATTTAGTAAATGGTAAGATAGGAAAAATCAGTAGTTGAAATGGCATTTGATTTGGGATTTTAAGAATTAATGGAAATTTAACAGTTATTGAGCAAGCATTAAACATTATAAACAATGGCAGAGAGGCATGGAGAATTGGTAATTTGGCTAGAATAAAGAAGATATTGGAAGGACTAAAAGGGAAATAGAGATGAAAAAAATTCCATGCTGCCTTATTCTGGTGGCCTTAAATGATAATCAAAGTTACTGAACTTTACTCAAGGCACTATAAAACACAGGTTTTAAGCAATTTAGTGGTGTGAAAGTGAATTAGAGAAGGGAAATAATAGTATCAAAAAAACCTGTTATGAGGCCATTGAAATTATCTAGGTAAGTGTTAATGAGTTCCTAATCTTTGGCTAGTGGACACAGGAATTAAATAGAAAGGATAAATGTGATTTTTAAGACATAATTTACCAGACCTGGAAACTAATTGGTTGTAAAAGATCAGGAAGAGGAAAGAACCAAAGTTTTGAAAATGGAAAAGTAGGTGAATGAAAGTATCACTGACAAAAAAGATCTAAGTCAAGAGGAGAATTAAAATATGAATGAAATGAAGGATGGGAGACAATTACATCTTAGACATGCTGAATTTGAGGTATCAATAGTATATGTAGTTAATGATATTCTGCAAAAAAAATATAGATGGTATTCTGAAACTTGGGATAAAATATCAGTGCAAAAAAGGGATTTAGAATCATCACATGAAGAGTAGATTTAAAATAAGCAGCATCTTAGAGATCTACTCATCTAACTACCTCATTTTACAGATGAATTATCTCCTAGAGTTTAAATGACTTGCTTAGTGTTTTGCAGGTAGTAATTAGGAGACTTGGAACCTAAAACTAGGCTCTCAGATTCTAGATAGTATTTGCATACTTCCTCTCATGAGAACAATAATTAAGGAGCAAGAATGAATGAGATTGGGTTAGCTAGGTGGTGCAGTGGATAGAGCTCCAGCCCTGAAGTCAGGAGGACCTGAGTTCAAATTTGACCTCAGACACTTAACACTTTCTGTCTGTGTGACCCTGGATAAGTTACTTAACCCCAATTGCCTCAGGGAAAAAAATAAAGAAAAAGAATGAATGAGATTGCCAAGATGAAATCATTTGATATTCAATTTTGTGAAAGGTAACTGTCCAAGAATTAGTAAACAAATATTTTCTTTGTTGCCACCCCATTCCATAGCTTCTTGAGAATTCCTAGTACATCCAATACACAAGCCACAATTAGTCCAGAGAAGGACAATATAAGAAAAACAAGGAAAAAATGAGAAAGAAAAGAAAATTCAAGCAAACAACAACAAAAGAAGTGAAAATGCTATGTTGTGATCCACACTCAGTTCCCACAGTCCTCTCTCTGGGTGTAGATGGCTCTCTTCATAACAAGATCATTGGAATTGGTCTGACACAGGACACAACTTGGAATGATAAATTGGATAAGAGTATTCTTGGACGGAAGATTTCTCATCTAAATTTTATTTTAATTGAGTCACAATGTATTTCCTGAAACAACAGAAATGGAAAACACAAAGAATACTCCAGAACAAAACAGATAAATCAACAGAGGTAACTGTATTGTAAGATTGGGAAGTGTGCTTGCTGCTCACTGGCTCAAAAATATGTATTCCAGTTTCAGCAGTGACAAAATAGCTTACAAAAGCTGTAACAATATCAATTACTTTCCAAAGACACCTGTTTTCTCTCTAAATTTACAAAGCAGGGAGGAAATGGCTTCTCTCTCCCTCTCTTCAATAGATACCTCTGGTATTGAACTCATGGCTAAGATTACCTGAAGTGACCAAATCAACTGCTGGAAAGCAGAAGGGATGAATAATTGATCTTGAATATACAGAGAAGAAATAGCCATCTCCCAGGTCTTGAAATAGGATGGGAGCAATAGTCAAAGGGCCAAAGACCAAAAGAGTCTTCTGTAGAGGCAAATGGGTGAAATTACCCTGAGCCACCACGGCAAACTTCATAACCTCATGGACCATGGAATATCAGGCCCTTCTATCCTCCAGTATTTCTCAAAGATTATTTAAGTTCATCTTCACTATCTCCATGACACCATCTATCTATCTCATTTTCTATTGTCCTCTTTTCCTATTACCTTCAATCTTCCCCAAGGTCTTTTCCAGTGAAAACCATCTTCTTATTATGTGGCCAAAGTATTGAAGCTTAAGCTTTAGTAATTGCCCTTAGAGTGAATAACTTGAATTAATTTATTTAAAACTGATTGATTTGATCTTACTGTCCAAGAGATGCTCAAAATTCTTCTCAGGCACCACAATTTGAAAGCATTAATTTTGTGAAGCTCAGCCTTCCTTAGAGTTCAACTTTTGTAATCATACAGGTCTACTGGAAAACACACAGCATGGACCATGCAGACCTTTTTTGGCAAGAGGATGACTGCTTTTTAGCATGCTATCTCAACCTTCCATAGTTTTCCTTCCAATAGGCTACATGCCTTTTAATTTCAAGGCTGCAGACACCATCTGCAATAATCTTTGAGCCCAAGAGTATACAATTTGATACTATTTCCATTTTTCTCCCTCTATTTATCAGGAAGTGATGGAACCAATTACCATTAGCTTGTTTGTTTGTTATTAATTTAAAGTTTTAAGCCTTGAGTTACAATTACACACCTATTAAATGCTTATTGAAATGACAGGAAAAAATAATGATAAATGTTGAAGGGCGATGTAGGAAAACTAGGACATTAACACATTATTGGTGGAGCTATGTGATCCAACCATTCTGGAAAACAGACTACATCCAAACTATACCCAAAGGGCTATCAAACTGTGTATACCCTTCGATTCATCAATGTTTCCCAAAGAGATCATAAAAATAGAAAGGGACCCACAAGTACAAAAATATTTGTGGTAGCCCTTTTTGCAATGGCAAGAAACTGGAAACTAAGTGGATGCCCATCAATCAGAGAATGGCAAAATAAGTTATGGTATATGGATGTTATGGAATATTATTGTCCAATAAGAAATGATCAGCAGGATAATTTCAGAGAGGTCTGGAGAGACTTACATGAACTGATGCTGAGTGAAGTGAATAAAACCAAGAGAACATTGTATACAGCAACAAGATTATGTAATGATCAACTGTGATAGACATGGCATTTTTGACAATAAGGCAATCCAGACCAATTCCAATAAACTTGTGATGGAGAGAGCCATCTGCACTCAGACAGAGGACTAGGGGGAGAGAGTATTTTTACCTTTTTGTTGTTTGCTCGTTTCTGTTTTCTTTATCATTTTGTTTTTCTTTTTGATCTGATTTTTCTTATGTAGCATGACACATGTAGAAACATATTTAGAAGGATTACACATTTAATCTATATTGGACTACTTGCCACATAGGGGAAGGGTAGGGAAAAGAGTGTTAGAAAAATTTGGAACACAAAGTTTTGCAAGGATATATGTTGAAAACTATCTTTGCATGCATTTTGAAAATAAAAAGGTATTATTTAAAAAAAAAAAAGAAAAAATAAAGAAAAACAACTTAGGAAAAAAATATAAGCTTTAAGTCAGCTTTTACATTCTCCTCTTTCATCCTTATCAAGGCTTCTTCATTCCTCTTAACATTCTGTCATAAGAGTGGCATCATCAGCATATTAAATTATTCATATTTTGTCCAACAACCTTAATCCCATCATTTTATTCATCCATATGATGCAGTATGTATATAAATTAAATTATTAGTATGTATAGTCTTGTTGTACTCCTTTTCCACTTTCAAACCAATCATTTGTTTCTTGCTCCATTCTACTTGGTACTTTTTGACCCACATAAAAGTTTTCTCAGGAGACATGTTTCTCCTTTCTTTTTGAGGACTTGTCACATTTTGTTGTGATCTACACCTTTAAAGTCTTTAGGGTGGGAAAGGCAAAGTAGATTTTTCCCCTGGAACTCCCTTTCTTTCTCTCATTCTCCAATGAATGTCAACAATTTGGTATATAGTATTTCTGCCTTTCAAAAATCAACCTGCTGATCAGGTAAATCCTCATTTCACATATTGCTGAAGCTTACCTCTTTGTCTCTTTCTTGTCTGTCTCTGTTTCTGTGTCTCTATCCCTAACTCTCTCTTTGTCTCTGTCTCTCTATCTCTGCCTCTCTGTCTCTGTCTCTGTCTCTCTCTGTCTCTCTATGTCTCTCTCTCTGTCTCTCTCTTTCTCTCTCTCTCTCTCCCCTATTTACCTGACTTCTCAAACTATTAAATGCCTTATAATGAGAAACTCATTCATGATACTTATGCTATAAAAAGTCACTGTAAATAATGAATTGGTGAATACTGAACCTTTGTTCCAAGGGGAAATAAAAGGGTTTGCTTTCTGTAAGAGTGCAGTTGTTCTAACATTTATGTTAGCAGTTTCCAGAGTGAACTCTCATACAAATCAACAAATTTCCTCTTCCTTTTTCTGGATATGCCTTATCATTGATTCATTAACATTGAATAAATAGGCAACAGCACCATAACTCATTACTGAAAAGGTTATTGAACAAATTATTTTCTTCATAAGGCACACCATAGTTTTCTTTGCTCAGCAACACTGTACCACACTTCAGCACTTGCTTGGGGATTATTTTAAACATCAAAACAAGCAAGAAAAAGAACAAAAATGTGAAAAAAAAAGTGGCACTAAATAGACCATGAAAAGGACACTTGTTTCCAGTGTAAGAACCAACATGGGAAGGCTACTCATCACCTTGTTTGACCTCAGCTGTAAATGTGGTCTGGGTGACAATTTGTTTGCCACTCTGCCTGTTTCTGGGAATGACTGTAAAAGCACCACGAGTATTGATTTTAGACTTAGTGAGTGGTCAAATTCACAAACCCAGAATTCACAAATAATAAAGATCAAATCTGTTTCCCTTTTACAATTGGACAGATATTTACAGGGCTCCATTTCCTCAAATGGAAGGGAGAGAGAATCCAAGGAAAGCTATCCTGAAGTAACTATCTAGCTACAAAGAGGAATATATGGGAAGTTGGGCAGTAGACAGTAGATAAGATCCAAAAGGATAGTGATCATTGTTCCATTTCCCTATACCTAGCAGCAAATCGTCCCTTGGTCTCTACTCTTCCTCATAAATTTTTTATCTTAAATTCTATGTCATTCCCACCCATTCTAGATTCTTAAAATATGATCATTCCATTCTTCACTTGTGAGTGTAGATCTAGTTTTTTTTTTCCTTTTTAGATATGTAAATATTAAGAACCAGAAAAACTAAACTACTTCCCTGTGACGAGAGTTAATATGCCTTTGCAGGAAGATTTAAATTCAATTCTGATTCCAAATCCCATGTTCTTTCCATTGCACTACACTTCTCTTCTGAAATTATAATTTCTTTGAAATCTTGGTTTACTCACATATTCTATTTCATGGCATTTTGGGGGAAAAACACAGTCTGAGGTGTTAGAGAAGCTCAGTTTATACCTTGCTCCTTGTTAGGATTACTAGGTGAGAACTCAGGTTGTCTGGACAGTGACAAGGTGAGAATTCAGGTTGTCTGGACAATTACAAGGTGAGAACTCAGGTTGACTTGATAGAAGGAGCAAGCTCATTGGCTGAAGTGGTTCTTCCCAGAAGCCCTTGCATTATCCCATGCCCATTCTCTGGGAGGATAAAAGAGACAACAGGGCCTGGAAAGTCAGTCTGCCTGGAGAAGGATAAGGGCTGGAGGAGATTCAGAGCCAGGATTCAAGGAGAAGACTCTGCACTACGTCTGGCTTGACGCAGCTCTCTGCAGGAAGGGAAGTCACTTCTCTGGACAAGAGTTAACAGCAACTGCCTGGAGACAACGGTTCACTACAGGAAGAAGAATCTGTCTGAAAGATTTGAGTAGACACAGCAGATCTCTTCCCAGAGAGAGATCCAGCAGCTTCTGGAGACAACAGCACACTACAGCTCCTGATACTTCCTATGTGTATGACAACAAATAAATGTGTATGAAACAAGTCAATTAACCTTCTTTGTCATAGATTCTTCATCTATAAAGTAATGCACAGAACTAGACTATCTCTAACATTTCAGTTTTAGATGAATGATCCTGATATCATACAGTTTTTTTTTTCTGAAAATGTATTAATCCAGAGCTTAATGTACATCTCAAGCCAATAGCATTCTTCTTAGCAAAATGATACTTTCTAAACTGTAATGGAAGAAACTTGGATTTTGAGCCAGTAGACAGTATTCAGAGACCTCTCCTGACCTCTTAATGGTTACATTCCTTTTGATGCCTCCATTTTGTATTCTCCTTGAATTATTTATGGCGTTTGACACTATTGATTATTCTAACAGTCTTCATTTTCTCCTCTCACTAGACTTGAAGACATCACAATAATACCAGTTCTGTTTTTACCTTTTAAAATTCTTATGCGTTACAACACTCTCCATTCCTACACAGAAAAAAATAAGAGTGACTTAAAGGAAAAAAATAGAAATGTAGAGTCAGCCCAAGAAATGAATTCATATTCATTCTTAAACTCCAAATCCCTGACATAAAATAGAGTGATTTTAATTCCCTAGGGAATGTAATTCAGAAATCTCTATGATTCTTCAAGGGTAGTAACCCAGACCTAAACATTTCAATGTTCAGGAACCAGACTTCAAAGAGAATAAGGAGAATTAGATTTTGTATTATGTTTTCTGGGAAAAAAAAGCACAATCCATATAGTCTACCTACCATCCTTCTCCCTGAAAAATAAATCCAGTGAGTAACCCAATCAATGTAGTTTTAGTGAAAAGGGGCTCACTTATCCAGCAGTTCTGCATATGTTCCTACAGACTTTTGAATGACAGATAGCATTAGGGATCATGGAAAGACTTGGTAGAATTGAGCAAAAGGAATGACACCAGAATGACAAGAGGTTGCCTCAATAGGAACTTAAATTTTATTTTTCCTACTGGGAGGAGCTGATGGGTTAATTAATTTGCATTTTAATTATTTTCTAGGCTCTTCTAATGAGACTAATTTTTTTTTGTCTTATGCATTTTATTTCATGTGGTGGATAACAAAAAGGCATTTTCTTTCAATATTTTTTACTGATTATATATTATGATGTTTTATATATAATATAATTTTAGTGGCTATATATATTGTAATCTATATATAATTTAGCGATTGTCTCTTTCAGATTCAGGGATTTATCTTAAAGGAAACCTAGATGTGAGTTATAGCTAGCCTTTGTTTTAGAGGTTTTTATAGAGACTTTCATGTAGGGACACTGAGGAAAAGAGGGAAAAAAAAATCTCCTTGGAATTAGTCCCTTGAACCAAGTCTTATACATGTAATCCCAGGATTTGGGAGAAAGAAAATAGCCCTTTGGCCTCCATGTTCTCAAAAAACTTATTTTTCTAACTTTGCATATTTTATTCTAAACACGATGCTTGTTGTTTTTACTAAAACAGGAACATTGTCTCTCTACATATTTTCCTAGGCAACAACAAATTATCTGGATTTGTTTGGGCACCTATCAGGTTTTTTTTCTTCCTCTTTGAAAAAACATGTCATGTATACCCCCCTATTTAGAAGCCACCTGTTTAGAAGAAGTGTGGAGAGAAAAAAATAAGCACCTGTAGCTTGATCTGAGCATGATTTGTTTTGAAAACCACATTTTAAGAAGCAACCTGTTTCTCTATTAGCATTGTTTATGCCTTAGCAATACTTTACTTAATTTATTTTTTTCCAATGCAATATGTGGAGTTTCACTATCTCCATTCTATAAAAAAATACTCTGATTATGCTAAAGATCCTGAGCGGGAAGGGAAGATGAAGAAAAAGGAAGGGCAAAAACACGTCCCTCTTTATAATTTTCAGGATTTTTTTCCTTTTTAAGGCAATGCATTTTAATTCTTTCAATTGATCCATGGTTTCCAGGGTTCTCACTTTCTTTATTAGTGGAATTTTATGGATTTGTGTGTGAGGGAATATATAAACATCTATATACACCTTATATGTGAAAGACATAATCTTAAGCACATTGCATTTGATCCTTTATAACAACTTTTCAAGGTAAGTGCTATGATTATCCCCATTTTGTAGTTGAGGAAATTGAGGTAAACAGAGGTTCTGTGGACTTACCCAGAGCCATACACCTAGTAAATTCCTAAGGCTGACTTTAAAGTTAGATCTTCTTGACTAAAGGTTTAGCTCAATATTTACTCCATCATATTATTTCTAAAATGTGGTATTCAGAATTAAATATGGTATTTAGGATATGATCTGCCATAGAAAAAGTACTATTACTTATATTTGGATATTACACTGATTTTAATGTTATTTAAAATTGCATTGGTCTTTTGGGGTAAGAACTTACCATCTGACAAAAAAATGCTGAGAAAACACTTTGGCAGAATCTAGGCCTTGACCAACATTTCATACCATGTTCTAAGAGAATGGATAAATTATTAGATATAAAGGTAAATTTGGGGAGCATGGGAAAATGTATCTGTCAGATCAATGGATAAGAAAAGTCTTTATGAAAGACTTGGTTCTTCTCAGCAATTTGGTCATCCAAGGCAAGCCTGATAAACTTTGGATAGAAAATGCCATCTGCATGCAGAAAGAGAATTATGGAGATTGAATATAAATCAATACATGCTATGTTCATTTTTCTTTTCTGTTTTTTCTTTTCTGGTTTTGCCCTTTTTACTGATTTTTCTCTCCCTACATGATTCGTAGAGAAATGTATATTAAAAAGTCAATATACATATAAAGCCAGAAATAAAATTACTTTTTTAAAAAAAAAAAAAAGAGTTAACTATAAAACTAAGAGACAAAGAGGATCACAGGAAGCAAAATTGATGTTTGATTATATTAAATTTAAAAACATGCACAAAGTCAATGAAGTTAAAATCAGAAACAAAATAGCAAATTGAAAAAAGCCAGCAAGTTTCTCTGAAAAAGAACTTACTTTTCAAATATAAACAAAAATGAACAAAATTTTAAAAATAAGAGCCATTGCCTGAATTGATAACTGGTCAAAAGATATGAACAAATAGTATGAGAAGAAATTAAAGTTCTCAACAGTCACATAAAATGCTATAAATTACTAATAATTAGAGGAACATAAATTGAAGCAAATCTGAAGTACTACCTCATACTTATCAGATTAGCTTATATGACAGAAAGGAAAAATGATAAATGCTGAGGAGATGTTGAAAATTGAGACCCTGATAACATTGTTACTAGAGTTGTGAACTGATCCAACATTCTGGAGAATGCTTTAGAGCTATGCCCAAAAGGCTATAAAATTGTTCATATACTTTAACCCAGAAAAAACATTGCTAGGTCTTTATCCCAAAGGGATCAAAGGAAAACTAAAAGGACCTGTTTATAGTTATGTTCCCTCATATGTGCGTGCACACACACACACACACACACACACACACACACACAAACGTACACACATTTCTAATAGCTCTTTTTGTCTTGGGAAAGAATTGGAAATCGAAAAGATGTCTGTCAATTGGGGAGTAGCTAAACAAGTTGCTGTATTTGATTATAATAGAATATTATTGTGCTATAAGAAAAGATTTTTTTCAGAAAAAAAATACTTGAAAGACTTACCTGAACTGATACAAAATGAAATAAGAAAGATTAGGTGAATATTGTACATAGAAATAGCAATATTTATCAATACTGACTTAGCTATTCTGATGAAGACTCTGATCCAAGACAATTCTAAAGGACTAAAGATGAAAAATACTACATACTACTAGAGAAATAATTGTTGAACTTTGAATGCATATTGAATCAAATTTTTAAACACATTTTGGAGGGATTGTTTTCTTTTGCAACATTTTCTAGATGACTCCAGTTTTACAAAGATATCTTCCTTCTCTCAACTGTTTATAAAATTTGATGTCTATCTCATGTCGCCTACTATGTGCTAGCTATATCATTATAATTACGACCTGTCTTACCCTGCTAACATGTAAGCTTTTTGTGGACAAGAGCAATGTATTATTGGGGCAGCTAGTGGCTGAAATCAGGAGGATCTGAGTTCAAATTTTACCTCAGATACTTAATACTTCCTAGCTATGTGACCTTGGGCAAAAAAAAGGCAAAAAAAAAAAAAAAAAAAGTCTAGCATAGTCTCTTGCACATAGTTGATATGCAGCAAATCTTATTGATTGCAAATAAAATGGTGGTAGCATTTAACATGCTATGATTGTTGATTATGACTAATTAACCATCTGTAGTCAATAAATTCAATTGATTATGACATTGTATTTAAACAAGAAAAGAACATGACATTATGCAAAGTGTAGGGCCCTTCACTTTTCCATGCTGAAATGGTTTATATGATAATAGGCTGAAAAAAAGAAGGAAACTCAGTCAGCTATTCTGTCCCAAGTTTCACTCTTGAGGAAACCCAGGCCCAGAGAGATTAACTAATTTACAAAGTGTCATATGACTAGTTAATTGTTTATGTAAGAACTTGATTCCTGATCTTGGAATTCCAAATTTAGTCTTCTTTCAGCTAGGAGACATTATTAACCAGGAACATTCACTTCATATTTAAGTATCCTTCAGGGAAACTCAGGAAGAATATCAATCAGCAAGAGAAAATTCTTCTTAAGGACATAATACATACTGGCCACTAGGATATGTATAACATTAGTTTGTGTCATCCTCAAATATGTTTTTGTATAAGCCTTGAATTTGTTGAGAAACTGTAATTTCAAACCATTTTTTCAGGTATTAATTTCAATTTCTAGATAGGAAAAGAAGCATAAGATTTGATTAAGATCATTCCATTTGACTGGATGACATATTCAAACACACACACATGTACACACAAACACACACACACAGACTCACAAACACATCCCTAGTTGACCAACTAAAACCAGGATCCATGTCGACTGACTTGTCTAGCGCTCATTTCATGAAATATCTTCCATCATAAGTTTTAAAAGATCAATTCACTGAATTAAACTATCAGTTTGCAAACCAATATATAATATTTTCTATAATCTTGTTTCCTTTATATCTTAGTTCTTATAGAATTGAGATGATCTATCATCAGTATAAATTTGAAATTGTATCTTATATAAAATATTTAATCTGAATTGCATAATTTATAATGAAAAATAATGTCCCAAATTCTGAATATTTTATTATGCTTCTCATTGAGTATATCTTAAAAAAAAAAAAAAAAGTTTCTTTCCCAAATGGTTTATTAAGAGTATTACATGGAAAGAGACCAGTTGAAATTTTCAGTTGTGTTTAGAGTTAACAAAAAGAACCACAAAGTGATACAACTTCCAACAAAAGGGTAGAAATATATTGTGTCAAAGCGTAAAAATTTGTTAGATATTGCCAATGCATAAATCCCTTAGAATATAGCAAATTATTTGGTGATAAAATACAAGCTACATTTAGAGGTAGCCATAAATGGAAGTTTTTGTTCGTGGTGGTAGAAAAAAGTGGGCTGAGCTTGTCTGGTCTCCATGGAGTCAGATAGGGAGGAAGTGTGCCCTGAGATAGTCAATATTTCAGTTACTAAAGAAGGAAGAAAAGACCTTTGGGACAAGTCTACTGTGCTTTCCAGCAATGTGGAAGAGGCAGGAGCCTTCATTTCACATTTGCATTATTAGCAATCACTAAATTACTTATCCTGAGGCAAAGTCCCCTTCACCCTACCCTAATTAATTCTCTACTTAAACATAGTTTCCTCTCATACTACTGACAGTTGTAGGGGGAATAAGCATAAGTGGGCTATCTATATTCTTAACTAACTATCTTTGTCTATCTGACACTATCTGTATCTGCATGTGTGTCTATATGTGTGTGTGTTTATTCTGCCTCTGTTTCTCTATCATGTATGTATGTATATATATATATATATATATATATACATATATATATACAGAGAGAGAGAGAGATGTAAATATAGATATCTATATCTGCTCTATTTATATACACACAATACAAATATATCATGAATATATATAGTATCATATTGTCATGAAGGTCTGTAATCTATGTTCTATATCTTATGCTTAAATGATGAGGTTCTTTGCACACACACACACACACACACAAATGAATTCAGGAGCTTTGTGTTACTACTGAAACTGGCAAAGATGTAGATGTCCAAAACTGATTGCTTTTATGTATTATTTAGATCTCTTACACACACACACACACAGACATACATATAAATACATACCCAAATATATTTTAATATAAATATGTTCATATATAATTCAATATAAATATATTAATATATATTCTTTTCTGCATTGTAAGCATGATGTGCCTGAGCTAACAAAAAAAAAAAATATTGCTATAGAATCTTCATGTTGTAAGACATTTTGCAAAGCAGTGCATAGGGAATGATATTAATAAGAGTAAAAGCTATAACTATAATGGACTTGTGCACATAAATCCCTATGTACTCTTCAAAAACAGACTCTAGTGAGTTGTCTTCAGCTTTGGCAGTACACTGGGCTAGTCACTAATGACACCTCTAAACTGGCAGGTAGAATCTTCACTAGCAACAGAAATTATTTGGGGATAATGTAGCACTGGAGACCCCCAAAGAGTATGGCAAGGGGAAGAGAGAGTCGACATGGCCTTTTAATCTTAAAATTCATTTGTGAGCCCCTGAGAGAAATTCATGTTGACAGCCACATCTGCTTTGAGTCTCTGGGCCCATGGAAACAAGATAAAGGTTGTTAAAAACCATAATTAAAGTCTGAAAATTGGGAAATGATAATAATCAACTCATTTCTAAAGAGAATGAATTCCCTTTGCATTGCCCAGAAAGTATTTTCCTTTATTCTTTAAGGGCAGATCTTGTGTAGACATAAATAGATATTAACTTAGAAAACTTTTTTTTTTTTTTTTTGAGTATTGGAAATACATGAAGTCATTGTGACAAAAAAAAAAAAAAAAAAAAAAACTAGAAAATTACTAAAAGGGAAACAACTAAGACTTATAACTGAGAAATTTTGGTAGATTTCTAAGGAAATCAGTTTTTGTTTTTATTATATTCAAAATACAAATACAAACCTAGAAAACTAAATTATAATAAGAAATGCCATATATCTTGTTCTCAATGAATAATTTACAATTACTTTTTCCTGATTACTTAAACATGCATACTTTTCAGGCAAATCAAAATTTGTTCTAATGTTTTATTAGTAGATTTTTTAAAGTTCATAATGTCATACCTATACAAAGGTTAGATTAGCTATATTTTCCTCAATCCTGGATATACAACTACTGTTGCGACATCTCTGCAACTCCAGTAGTGTAACCCTCAGTTCATCTAGGAAATGGTTTATAAAATATAGTAATTGACTGAAGGCATGGTGAAAAACTCAACTACAATTTTTACTTATAACTGAGAGAAAAGGCAATAATCGTAGTGGCCTAGGATCATATATTATGGAAGCCGGACAATTTTATACTCCTGAGGTCAGCCCTAGATTGTAAATGAATATAATTCTGGAAGTGACATTTGGACTTGAATATAGAAATCTCAGTTCCAAGACTAGCTTCAGGCTCACCTCTGCCACTTATTAGCTGTGTGATTTTGGTCAAGCCATTGATGTTTTCCAAATTTGCATGTCCTCATCCTTAAAATAAGGAGGAAGGAAGGAATGTTAATGACCTTATATACTTTAAAGCATTGTTGTTATGATTAATTGAGATAATGTATATAAAATACTTTGTAAATAAAGTGATATAGATAGATAGATAGATAGATAGATAGATAGATGGAAGGAAGTGAGGGAGGGAGGAAAGAAAGGAAGGAAGAAAAAAGAGAAGGAAGGAAGGAGGGAAGGAGGGAGGGAAGGAAGAAGGGAAGGAGGGAAGGAAGGAATGAAGGAAGAAAAGAGAGGGAAGGAAGGAAGGACTGAAGGAAGGAAGGAAGTAGTATAGGAAGGAAGGGAGGAAGTGAGGGAGGAAAGAAAGAAAAGTGATATTTAAATTTATAAAGAAATTGTGGACAAATAAGTTTAAATGTGTTCATTTTGTTTTAGAAAACATTGTTTGTAGTATCCTGCTAGGTGTCTATTTTTTGACACCCAGCAGTTCATTTAAACATGACTATAGCCTTTCTATATGTTTTTTAAAAGAAAATGAGGGAAAGAAGATGATTTCTTCATTATTTGGAAAGAATTTGTTGAAGCTCCCACGTTCCCTATCTCTATTAGACTGAAAGGACAATAGTTTCATGGGTCCAAAGTACTGATCAGCTTGGGTGAAGACATGAAGAGCTAGGTACAACTGAACAACAAAACACTTGCATGAAAAAGAAATCAAGAAACTATTTAGCTTACTAAAACTCCCATGTTGACATATCATAGAAAAAGTCAACTATAAACAGTAAGTTCCCCTAACTCTCTCTCATCAGGGCAGAATGTATTCTAGTGACCCCAAATTATTTCTGATTTTATTCTTTAAATCAGTTTTTCTCTTACTATCCTCCTTGTAGCCAAATCTAAAGTCTGGTTCACATTTCTAATCCTCAGCTACATAAAGAAGAGGAAGGTCTTCTCAATTGCTACTATATTTCTGAGTTTCTTTCCCTTGGTTTTATGATCTGAACATTCAATTATGTGCATGGGCCTTATGAATGGCCTTTTGCTTCAAATATTTCATTCACAGGCCACTCAATCTCAACCAGACCGCTTGTTAATCCAATTGTAAATTGTTCCAGTATTGGCATTCCAATAAAAACACTACGCCCAGGCATACAATGCAAAGAGATCAAAAAAAAAAAGATACCTATATAAAATAACTCTTTTTTTGTTTTATTTCCAAGACCAGAAAACAATGTATGTGCCCATTGGCTGGGCTATGGTGACTGATTTGTGATATATGAATGTATATTTTATCATAAAAATATAAATATAAAAAAATAGAGAATCTTGAAAATTTTTATATGAATTGACCCAGAATGAAATAGGCAGAGCCAAGAGAACATCTAGATTGAGCACAATAATATAAATGAAAACAACTTCAAGTCTTTAGATACTTGATCACCATCACCAAATGGTCATCAAGTCATGAATTCAGAGGACTGATGATGTTTTCTGAATTTTGGCAGAGGATAATAGACTAGAGATATAGAGAGGGACATGCATTTCCATATATTCAATTAGATTGTGAGCTCCTTGAAAGAAGGAACTGTATATCCCATGCCCAGTATTTTAAATGCTTTTCAATACTTTTCAAATACTTATTAACCAACTGACTATTACATGGAGAGTATATGGAGAGTTTATGACTCTACTTGTCATTAAGGAAGCTTCATTGAGTGCCAAAAATGGGACAGGACTTACTTTAGGCAGTTGGGGATGGTTCAAGGAAGAACACCAATAAAATGGAAAAAATATATATACAGAAAATGAAATTCAAAACAAAGGTATACAAAGATGGCCAATTGTTTACTTCCTTGTTGAATGTTATAGATTAAAAAAAAAAAAAAAACTACTTAGGTTCATAGGTTCATATCCTGTTCTCCTTTTGGTTCTCTATATTTTAGTTTTCCTGCTCAGTATAAGACAATATATTTTCATTTTAAATTAAAACCATAATTATAGAATGTAGGGGGCTGCAGATAGTAGGGGAACTCTGGGTGAAATATAAGACTCTTCAGCCCAGAGGGAACCTCCTGATAATGTGGGTTCGGTTTCCTGTCTCCCCTAAGGGCTCTCCTCGTTCCTGAAAACTCAGGGGGCAGTGACATAGTTGATGCAGAGTGATACCAAGTGGCAAAGACATTTACACATCATAGCAAGTTGTTTGTGTGGTCCCACATGTGCAATTAGTGAATGTGCAGTGTTGCTTTGGTTATATAAGGGCATAGGAGTTAGGAGAGAATTTGAAACAAATGGACTCCATGTTTGACCATCCACATGAGTCTCATTTCATCATTCCTCTTCTAAGAAGAAGGACTTAGTCTGGATGATATATTTTGGCATAGTTTGGCACCCCAACTTGGGGGCTTTCGAAAGCATACAACAATACAAGAAAAAAATACAATACCCAATGGATAGAACTCCTATATCTTAATGGGCTGCACATTTTTATAGGTATTTTCTTCAACTTATACTGTCACCCCCATATTACAAAGGAAGAAACAGAAAACATATCAAGTGTTTACTTTTTCTAGGTACTATGTTGAGCACTGGGTAAACAGAGTCAGAAGCTCATATGCATAAAGTGATTCCTCCATAGTTCATCAGTTAAATTGGATGGAAGTTGGATATAGATTATCCCTTCCCCCCCAACACCCCTCCCCTTATTTTAAGCCATTCTGCCCATATAGAGTAACAGAGTTAGAAATGAATGGGACTTTCTGAATATCACACATCTCTTAAAAACACAAAGCAAATTGCATGCTAAAAATCTATTTTTGTTTTCAGTTATAGGAAGACAAAATGATGAGATGGTACTTACTGGTAATATCCAAAAAGTACACAAGATGGTGATGTTTCCACACAATATTAGCCATTTTGTCCTTCCCAATGGGGTACCATGCACCCCACCTTTTTAGAAAGTTAGATTTTAAAGAGGCTAAGAATGTTTTCCTTTGAAAAATAAACCCTACATTTCATAAATGCCTAGTCTTGCAACTTAAGGATAAAATTTTAAGTATTTTATATAACCTATTCTGTCAATGTTTATCCATTTTATTTCATAAATCTGGGGAGTTTTGTGTTCATTTATTTATTTATTTTTAAAATAGGATCAGAAAATAAGCTATATCTTTTCCTGTTGGGCATTTAGCAAACAGCTAGGTTTGCATTTTCACAGCTATATAGCAGAGGTGTTATTTTACATGATCATGGAGAATTAAGTTTGCTGAGAGTTAAGTGGTAATTTTTAAAAAATGTTTTCTCCCTGAATCCCCATGATTTCAACTTGTGCCAGAGTATTAGGAATTAGCATAATGAGGTCCAGGGTTCAATAGTTTTCTATAATTCCTATTTCAGTAGATTAGATTCAGTCTAATGAGGTCATAGATACAAAGGTAGGCTCTCAGAATAGTTCTAGATTAGACGACTCTTGGTTTCAACACTAATAGAACACAAACTACTTTTACCATGCTTTTTAGTCTTTTGTCAGATTGCATAAAATATGCCACCTGCCTATTCAAACAGGAAAAAAAGAAATGGATGAAGTATATCTATTATTGAGAATAGCATATTAAGTTCGGTAGATAGACCATTGAATCACTTCACTGTTAGATATAGGATGAAGCAACTGCAGATAGCACTTTCCCCAAAACATTTTACAAAGATTAGGTCATTTGATTCTCATGACAACCCTGGGATCTATTTTAAAGACCAAGAAACATAAGGCAACAAATGGACAAAAAACTGGATTCAAAATCGACAAAGAAGATAAAATCAAATGGATTACATTTGGTAATGTAATCTTCTTCTTCCTGGGGATAGCAACTTTTTAAAACTTATGAGCTCAGAAACATATTGTGCTGTATATAAAACTTTACCTTTGCCATTAGGAAAGCCTGGGTTACTTTATTAACCCTGACACATAATAAGAAAGAGTGACTTTATTTCTCAGTGTCCTAGTCAACTCCCTAAGACTAAGTTGGAAGCTTAAGTGCTTATATTATTAATAGAGGACATTTCCAAATCAGGTATATTTCCTAATAAGCAAAATTATGAATCTGAATTAAAACAAAACAAAACTAACCATTAACAAAAAAAAATCTTCTACGGATGATCTAGAAATCATGTTACATAGCAATCACTGAAAACTCCAAATGGAAATTGACTCTTTAAGAGCAATGGAAAGAATAGCTATTGGAAGAGGGAGGTAGGGTCAGTAGTGTTTACAATGACTTGCCCAAAAGGTATATAAAGTGAGAAAATATCTTAAAGATACATGATATGAAAATGAGCACATGGAGCCATAGATAGTCCATTTTCTTGAAATCAATCCTGAAGCAACCAAGACAGAGACACAGAAGACAAACCTATTCTGAGTGCTTTTTGGAAGATGTAAACTAAAGTCACACTAGATGAGATGGCAAGTATAAGCCGTGTTCCTTGCCACTTGAACAAATATAGGTATTAATAAGATCACAGACATATCAATCCATTGAAAATCTTTAATGGGAATGCTTTCAATGCTGAAGTTTTAAAGGGAGAGTTTCTAGATACTTCAGAAGAGCAATGTGTGAGTAGAAAATAATGTATTCTCTGATCTATTTCAAACTTCTCATCTATTTAAATGCTAGTTCTACTATCCGAGAAGACTCAAACCACCTGCCTAGGGCCATGTACTTGGCTCTTTTTCATCAGATGTGACACAGCTAATTTTCTTTGCCAATTGTCATTATTACTGAAATCTCCCATGTGGTTGAGAATTCCACAGCATTCTCAAGAGCCAGAAGTTTTCTGGAATAAGAACTGAAATAATCATTTTATTTGACTGTCTTTCCATTCCCAGAAATCAATAAAAGAAGCCCAGTAGAACTTTCCAAAAGCCAAAAAACCACCTGGGGTAACTATTTCAAAGTACCATCATTCCAAATTCCAATTAGATAGATAGATTAATTATGGTAGCTATTTAAATTTTACTAACAGAATATGTTATATTGTTTTCTGTATCATATTGAAGATATAAAACTCCATGTATGTCATGTTCAGTGGAAATAGACATATATGTGTGTACATATATATATTCAATAATGCATATTCATGTATACAGTTGTATATGTATGTATATAAGTATATACATATACACTACAATAGTAAGATATGTGAAATATATATCAAATTATGGTTGAAAAGTTAAAGCCCAGAAATCCTAAACATAGTTTCATTGCTCTTCAGATGAAATCTTCCTGAAACTAAAAGAAGAAAAAAAGAAACAGAGAGAGAGAGAGAGAAAGAGGAAGGAAGGAAGGAAGGAAGGAAGGAAGGAAGGAAGGAAGGAAGGAAGGAAGGAAGGAAGGAAGGAAGGAAGGAAGGAAGGAAGGAAGGAAGGAAGGAAGGAAGGAAGGAAGGAAGGAAGGAAGGAAGGAAGGAAGGAAGGAAGGAAGGAAGGAAGGAAGAGAGGGAGAGAGGGAGGGAGGGAAGGAAGGAGGAAGGGAAGGAAGAGAAGGAAGGGAAGGAAGGGAAGGAAGAGAAAGAAGGGAAGGAAGGAAGGAAGGAAGGAAGGAAGGAAGGAAGGAAGGAAGGAAGGAAGGAAGGAAGGAAGGAAGGAAGGAAGGAAGACAGGAAGGAAGGAAGGAAGGAAGGAAGGAAGGAAGGAAGGAAGGAAGGAAGGAAGGAAGGAAGGAAGGAAGGAAGGAAGGAAGGAAGGAAGGAAGGAAGACAGGAAGGAAGGAAGAGCTATATGAGAGAGAGAGAGAGAGAGAGAGAGAGAGAGAGAGAGAGAGAGAGAGAGAGAGAGAGAGAGCAGATGTTCCCATAACGCTATGCTATTCTATTTTGTAAAATTTGTGTTTACTTGCTCTTTAATCCTTATGTTATACCTTATTTGCACTTTAATCATTAAATGTTCTAGAAGTGAACTGGCTTAATTAGGTATTCCTTCAAGCTTCTAAAAAACTCTTTTTTCCCCTTTACCATTTCTTTATAATTTTATAAGGATATACCTGTCATCCATTTCTAACATCCATCCCTAGTAAATTTTTTTGCAAGTGAATTTATATGGTAAGTTCCTGTTTTCCTTCACTCTCATGTCAAGTTTTTGCTTCAAAACAAATACTTGATTATTGATCTCCTTATTGTAGCAATTGCATTTCCTCTTTAAATCCCTCTATAATTCTAAGTTGTAGAGAAGGTGGTGAATAGCTAATTTCTCACAGATTCCCCAGTGTCCTTCTTTATGTTAAAGTCTTCTAATGTTAATATGTATTTTGTATTAATTTGATTCACATCAAAGTCACAACAAATTTTTTCTACTTCTTCAACTCATGCAATTACCTTAATGATGATCGTTTTGCTTACCATGATCATGTTCACTGCAAGGCAAGATGATCAAATATTTAATTAAATGATTTTTCTTGTCCTTTGCACACTCATTGAAACCAACTACTGTATTTGATTCTGGGCTTTGAATTTTCCAAAAGAATTTGGAAGCTTTTTTTTTAACTTGAATTTTCTTATATCTTCTGAGAACATTTATATTTTATTTATTGCTCATTTTCATTAGTGAGACTTGATGGTCTGGCACTACATCTATTGTTCTAAAAATTAACAATTGACAGATTGTGTGATTCTGAATCTCCTCTTCCCCTTTTTTGCTATTCAATCATGATTATTCAGAAACAAAAAGGAGCTACATGATGTACTGAAAGATATTTTATATCTTGCTTTCTTACATGGGTAGCCATAGTAAAAGAAAGTATCCTTTATTGGCCAGTTCCCTGACAATGAGGCTCTTTACTCTTGGGTAGGGGAGTTCTTGAATAACAAGAAAGACTATCACTAAGACTGAATTCAAACCATTTTCAGGATTGTTTATTTAATCATAACTGGTGGTTAGTTGACATTATCTTTAAGAAATGGTGCAGAATACAATGAGAACTCTGCCCTAACTCTTTAGCGACTTTTTACTTCTGTTTTTTTGAAATACTCCTTCAATTCTTTCAGAATTTTGCCTGGTGACATTAATTAGCTTCAAAGATTTCTTCATATTGTCACTTTATTGAACATCTTGTTCAATCTTAAAAAAAAAAAAAAAAAGAAATAAACATTGCTGGAGGATTTTACTCTACCCTTATAATTGACACAAAGTGGTTGGTAAAAAAGAACAAAAAAGAAGGAATTGCTTCCTATTGGTATTTTTTCTGGAAAATATGAAAGAACAAAGTTTCTTTGAGACTGTAGGTTCTTTGTAGGAACAATATTTAATAGATTGAATAAATTAAAACCATTCAGTTTAAAAATATGAAGTACATTAAGCTGTTTAGAAAGGTCCACAGATGAATGGTAAGAGGTTATCCCACAGTGAAAATAATTGGATGCCCCTGAGGTTAGTTTCTGATTTTGAGCTTGTGTTTACTTATCTCATCCTGAAGTTTCCTATCTCTCAAAATCCTCTTAAAAAGTGACAACATAACTACTGCAACTTGAAGAAAAAATTCACATTGAGAGAAAAAGATGTTCAAACTGTGTCAAAAACTTTATATAGTGATTAAAATATGTACTGTCATATTGAAGCAACTTTCTCTGCTGCTATAGAAAACCAATGGAACAAAGTCATATTTTAAGAGAAAAGAAAATAATCCACACAGAGACAAAATATTAATATTGTATGTTTATATCTTAGCTAGATGCTATTATAGATGATAGTAAAAGATATTTTATTATAAGCAAGTGGAAAGAAAAAGAGGCAATAGCAAAGATAAAGAGATAGAGACAATGACACAGAATTCTTCACTATCACTATAACATTGAATTGACTAAAGATAACTCGGGACAGATAGATTTTAAAATCAACAAACAATTTTGTGAATTTTGCAGAATAGGGAAAAGACTAGATGCTGTGTTTTGATGCCCCACAACTAATGCCCCACAAAAATCAATAAGCTATCTCCCCTATTGTAGCATGAGAGTGTCATTATGTGTCTCAAAGAATACAGAATAGATTTCTCTATTTTCTTCTCCCCCCTGCCCACCTTTTACAAGGGAGATTTTTATATTCTGCCTTGAGGGGAAGCAAGAAGTTAGAGCACAAGACCGTTCTGATTTACTTAGAGAAAGGATGTTGGTCTAATATTTTATCTATCCTCTCCATCAGATATTAGTCTAGAGAATATATGATCAAGTTCAATTTAACTTCTGATTACTGTATCATTACTGGGGAAAGGTAGACCTGAAACTCTAAATCCAAGACTTGACCCTTTTCCTATTAACTGCTAATTCCACAATGAGCAAATATAGTGAACAAAAAAGAACAGCCATTCATCCAAATAAATAACAAAAGAGTATAAGATATACCCAAGAAAATATATACAAGGCAATAGAGGGTTGGAGTTCTCCCAATGGGATCTCACCCAATGAGAAACTCCCCAAAGTCTCTCCTGTAGCTAGGGGGCATGATGGAGATCTCTGGCACCCCTCATGTATTTGCAGAATCATAACTGAAGACTTGAATTATATGAAGTCCCAAAGAAGACCACTGGAGGCTAGAGCTCTCTATCTCTCACTAATCTTTGGTGCCCTAATGCAGGGCAAGGAGGGCATTCATCTTTATCACTGAGGAGATTTTCTCATACGAATGGATTTGGAACAAGGATTATGATTCCATTCAAACTTTGAACTGGAAGTGATGATCTGGCCTCAGACCCTTGGATATCTCCATAGATTTCAAATTCTTAGAACCCTCTAGACAGATCAAATAGGTAATATTCTTACTCACTCTCCTCAAACAATCAACAAGCCTTTTTAAAAATAAATTACAAAGAGATAAAATAAAAAATGAAATTATCCTTTTCCTCAAGGAATTTATATTTTATAGGAGGTGATAAGAGGAACATATATAAATATACTCATGCATATACAAACATATATATTGCAATATGTGAGCATTTACTCTATGGTAATTCAGAAGAAGGCATAAGTGGTTTGAGTGGGTCTCTTGTACCAGGAGAAATTTCAAGGAAGTCAATGATTCTTAGAAGTGGAAATGAGAATGGAGTAAATTCCAAGCACTGGGGAGAGTCTGTAAAAAGACATAAAGATTAGAAATGAATGTTGTCTATCTTATCTGCATAAAGTAGCAAGACTAGTTGTCCTGAACTGAAGAAAGTGCAGAACCATGTAATGTATAATATTCCTGAGAAGCAAAGTTGTTTTCCAGTTGTTCACTAAAATAAATAATGTATTACCCAAACTTTGTTTCCTAAACCCCCTTAAAGCCATATATGCCTGATTAAGTAGTATTGATGGATAAAATATTCAGAGTTCATTTACTAGCTTTGTGAATTTACTATATCAGATACTTAATAGTGTGACTCTGGGCCAGTCAATTAACCCTGATTGCCTAAAAAAAAGAAAGAAGTATAAACACATTTTATATTTATGTTTGAGTTTCACAAGCTTTACGTTTTTCAACAGAAAAGAGTTTTTTAAAATATTTATATATGCAGATAGAGGATCTATAAACTTATAAACATCACTGCAGTTAATGATGCTTCTAGTGATATCATCATCATCATCATCGTCAGCATTTAAAGTTTGTAAAACACTTTTAAGATATGATCTCATTTTATCCTTAACAACAGCTCTCAGAAGGAAATGCTATGATTATCCCAATTTTATAGATGAGGAAATGGAAACAAAATTCTTTGGATCACACAATTTCTCTTTATTTGGTTCTGAATTTGAATTCAACTTTTCTTGACTTCACTGTCTCTACAGCATTATCTCCTTCCTGTTAAAGTGTTTCTCTTCAAATTAGGAAGACCTGAGGTAATGTCAAGCCTCAGGTTTAATAATTTATAACCCCCAAAAAGGTACTCAACTCCATTCAGTCTCAGCTTATTCATCTGTAAAATGGAAATAATAAAAGTGACTTCATCACAAATAAGACTGAATGATATAATGTGTGTGTATATATATATATATATATATATATATATATATATATACACACATATATATATATATATATATATATATAGCATTCTACAAACCTTAAAGCCCTATGCAAATTCTAGCTAATATTATTGTTATTGCTGTTATTGTTCATAATATATTTACATGGGGTTAAACTTATATTTGCAGATGCATTTCAGTATTTACACATGAGATTTGCTATACATTCTCTTTATAAACATATTTCGTAACAGTATTTCTATCATTTACTTATATAACAAATTAATGGCATATCTTTTTAATGTTATCACTTCATTTTCTGTGGTCCTAAAAACAAGAATAGATGCTATAAAAGGCTGTTTAGTGCCCATGAAAAATGAATACTGAAAAATATGAGCAGAAAATAATTGGTGAACTTTTAAGGACCTGCTGATCTATCAAGGAAATCAGTCATGCAGTTTACTTAGAATTCTCTGAATAGTCGTGTTTGGCCCGTTCCTTTGCCCTTGTGTTTCATTATTCAGAATGTTGACTGATTATTTTTCACCTGAAGTCCTAACCCTTTCTTTGACATTATTATAATTTTCATAACAACTGATTATGATGCCACAAAGGATTATGGCTTTAAGTGAAAAAGAAGGAGCATTTTAGGCAGCAATAATCTTTTTTTATAGAGTGAAATAAAAACAGAAGACAAGACACACAGGTAATAAATGATACTTGTGGTATTAAAATATATTTCTGAAATCAGCACAGAATGATGTTGCACTAATGGCACTATAGACATATGTGGGTGGGTGCCCAATGAATGATTTGGACCCCTGCTCTATTCCAATCAGTAATTAATCAATTGATGTGATTCGAAAGGGGTAGTGATTATTAATTCTGTATATTAGACCCCAGAGCTGTGAGTTGCAGATTGTAAGTTCACTCGCTTAATTATAGGAAACTAATGAGAGGTCTGTCCATTCTTGTTTTCTCTTGTTATAGTGATTGGGTCCAATATGACAGAGGGGATTTGATAACATAAAAATCCCCCAACTTATTTTTGTATTCCCATATTATTCTTTCTTGTCCAGTATGAACCAGTAATTATCTTAGGACCACTTGGTCCAAGTAGAAGTCCCATGCTTTGCCCAAACTGAGACCCCTTCCCTCCCTCAACTGACATATCATTTCTAGTTGGTCCATCATTTTTGGTCCTTGAAGCAAGATCCATCAGCCTATAGATTTCTGTGTTTTGTATAGGCTTTTTAGAATAGATAGGTAACAGGGTAGCTAGGTAGTACAATGGATAGAGCCCCAGCTCTAAACTCAGGAGAACCTGAGTTCAAATCTAGTCTCAAACATTTAAAGTTTATTAGCTATGTGACTCTGGAAATTCATTAACCACAATTACCTCACTAAAATAATAATAATAATAATAATAATAATAATAATAATAATAATAATAAGTGATAGAATATGTAGATATAAAATCTATATCAAACCTTATAAAAATAAGACTCTAGAAGAAGGGGACATCTTATATCATGAGGAAGGTCTGAGGTTCATTGTATTAGAGAGGACTATGAACTCTGCCAGTTTTTTTTTTTTTTATTGTAGTTTGGACAATTTTAATCCCCGCATGCGTGTATATATGTATATATAATATAAAACCACATATATAAATAGTATACTTTTATATATAGTATAGTTTTATATGTATAGTTTATATATATATACATATAGTTATATATATATACTATGTATATATATATATATTTATATATATATATCTATAGTTATATATATATATATATACATATAAAACTATATATATGTATATGTATATATATATATATATATATATATATATATATACATAAACACTATATTTAGGTATCCATGGATCATATGTACATTTACATCTCCATATCTATTTTTTATATCTATCTGTATTTTTCTACACCCCTTCCACACAATCTTACTCTAATACCACATTGTATGATGAAGGTAGCATCTCAAAGACCATCAGCAAAACACAATCTAGGAAGCTTTGTCAAGTTGGAAGTGCCTTTTTAAGTCCCAGTGGCAGACTATTTATGCTGTCTTAGGGCCAACCTTGGTAAATACTGAGAAGCTCATGATCAGAATTTTAGCCACTGGGTTATATATACTCTGGCATCTCATGGCATCCCATAAAACAGATCAGGACAAAGTACCTCATTATCCTGTCTGGCCCTCTTACATCTTCATTTTCACAGTAAAAGGATGAGAGAAGAGGGAGCAGAGCATTGTAAAAGGCACTCAATTTTAGGAAGGCATACAAACTTTAATGTAGTTATGGCTACTCAATGTATAACTCACATTTGTGAGACTTTAAAAAGCTACCACAGTTTTAAGACAACTTAGGGGTTATCGGGGTCTCAAAACCATATTTTATGAGCCCCTGCAAATCTGGTTCTTTTTCTGGGTCAAGTGAAAGGCAATTAGCTCAAAGCAAAAGATAATCAATTAATAGCATAACAAAACAAAGGAGAGTAGATATTCCCTTCATACACAAATGGGCATGCTCTTACTTGTTACTATACAACCAGTCATGGAGGGGACTATTTGGGGAACATGCACATCTAGGGAACATATATGAAGGTGCAAACATACAGGTGAAGAAAAGGCCTATTTCCAGGCAACACACATGGGCAGACTCTCTCTGCTATGGTTTCATCATTGAGCTGCTGCTTCTCTCAGCTGATTGTAAACTCAGATGCAGCTTCTTCAGTTAGAGAGATTAGTAATTTGGGGGCTTTTATCCCTGGAAGTGGGGGTGAAGGTAGAGAAAAGGACACAATCCTATTTTTATATAGATTTCATCCAGTTATATCCAATCTGCTAACTAGAGATGGCTTGAGTATGTCTTTGCTGGATGTCCAATAAGGTTACTTTCAAAATATGTAAATCTTTAACTCATTTTTTTCCCTTGAAGAATATCATCATAGTATAGAAATATGAGACTTGAGTAATCCATAGTTATTTTAAATTTCTTGATCTTAAACTAGTGAACCAGTCAATCAACATTCATTTGTGCACTTACTTGGTAACAGACACTGCAAAGTGCTGGAAATTCAGAATTAAACAAAGAGAAAGATAGAATCTGCCCTCAAGTGGTTTATGTCCTAATGGAGAAGGCAAAATACAAAAACCTAAAGTTGAAAAATGAGGAAGAAAGCTACAGGGCCTGTGGCCTGACAGAGAAGGCTTCCTTAAGAAATGAAGATAAGACTCACCTTGGAATCCTTAAATGGAGCTTCTTATTTAAGAAGTTCTGTACGCAGAGGGTGACTGCAAGACCCTTGTGAAATATGAATTCCAGGTACTATGGAATATAGAGAAAGCAGTGCATCATGTTTTCATTTCTTATAATTGCTACAAGGGAAATATTGCCAAATATCCAGTGAAAAGAGTTTTCATGTTGTTGGATACCAAATCCTCTATGATGAGAGCCTTTAATTTACCTGCTAAGGATTTATTTATGGATGGAATATGAATGTATGCAGGTAAGCGATAAAGGAGGTAGGCAAAAAGTCAACTAGACCTGAGTTCAAACCCAATCTCAGATATTTACTAGCTGTATAACCCTGAGCAAGTCACTTCATTTTGTTTGCCTCAGTTTTCTCATCTGTAAAATGAGCAAGAGAAGGAAATGGCAAACTGTTCCAATATCTTTGCCAAGAAAACCCCAAAAGGGGTCACAAAGAATCAGACTTGACTGAATAATAGCAGCAAATGATCACCCATATGTATGACTGATAGCTATCAAACATTAATTGCTCAGATGACAAAAATCTCATTTTCCCTCCACACCCAATGGCATAAAACCAAAGAGGGATACGTTGTTGAAAACAACACTAAATCTTTTCAAAAATAACATTTCGTGGAGATCTCTATGAGGAATTATCTCGTTTTCTTGGTTGACTTCAGAAGGGACCTTTGTGTAGACTCTAACATTCTTCTGTACAAAGAGTTAGTAAGCAGGAGAAAGAGTGATTATTTCTTCTAGATTCTCGCTAATCACTATTAAATGAGGGTTGGTAATAGAAATGGCATTTTCCAGTAAGTTCTGATAATGAATTAAATGGGTCACACCCTAAGAGGGAGTAAAATTGGTTTGGTTATTTTTAGCATTTCTGAAATCCTGAAGTTCAGGTAGCAAGCAAACGTCATTGAATCAGTCAATTGATAAAAGATAAAATAATCTGGGTGATTCAATGAGGCAAAGTTGATAGTTGCTGAATATATCAATTTTCCCACCTTCATTCTCAGTCCAGTCATCCAAGAGTTCATTTTTATCATCTGTCTGCTGCTGCCTTCTCTCTCTGAAGAGCAGGTACCTTTACATTGCCCTTCCATACCTTGGAGAACTTAATTCTTATTTGTAACCCTTGATTTCTGACCCTGTTAATTGGTGAATTGAATTACTATAAATCATCAAATCAGCCCTATTTATCTAGCTGGCCCCACACAGTATTTCACTTTCATATTGTAACTAGCTAACTTCCAAAGGCATATTGGCATTTGCCTCTTGTTATATTAAATTGAGAGAGAGAGAGAGAGAGAGAGAGAGAGAGAGAGAGAGAGAGAGAGAGAGAAGAAAGGGGGAGAGGGAGAGAGAGAGACAGAGACAGAGAGACAGAGACAGAGACAGAGACAGAGACAGAAAGAGAGACAGAGACAGAGAGAGAGAGAGAGAGAGAGAGAGAGAGAGAGAGAGAGAGAGAGAGAGAGAGAGGGGGGGGAGAAGGAGAGAGAGAGAGAGAGAGAGAGAGAGAGAGAGAGAGAGAGATTCAGAGACAGAGATACAGAGATACAGAGATAGATGGAAATAGAGATATGTTTATACCATTCTCTGAGACGCCACACCATTGCCAAGCTATCTCCCATTTGTTATGTAGGCACAGTGACTCAATCAACACTATAATTCTTGCCAAATCACTGTCATGTGGATTTATTCCTGACTCCCTGGACCAAAGCTCTCTTCTCTGGCCTAAATTCCTATGTAAGTATTGTACATCTTTAGGATATTTTGAGTGGCTTGAGGGCAGAAAACTTTTGATAATGTTTATTTTTCTAATACATAGCCCAGAGTCTTGTATTCAGAAAGTACCCAATAAATGTTTCTCATTTTTTCATTAATCTGTGGCTAACTTTCTAGCCATTTGTTTTCAAACAGTTACATCAAAGGACACATGTGAATACAAAGAATGATGATTTTTTTTTTTCAATTAGCACAATGAGAAGTTATAGTCCTAGATTTCTGAGATTCCAGGGAAGAATTATTCAATAATTTTGGCTAAATAAAGTATATATTCCTAAAATATCAGGAAAGTGCTGATTAATTCTAGGGAATAGTATTTGACAAACATAGTGCACTTTATTATATGGGATAAACCAATGTATTCTAACATAACAGCAATATTTTATTAACACAAAGGATTTTTTTCTTTTTTTAACTCAGAATTCATTTGGAAATGATAAATATTCCTAGAGATTTAGAAAAATCTAATAACTTTTTTATTTCCTTATATAAAGTTATGAACATCTTCCATAATTTTTATTTTGTGATGAGGCATATATTTTCTAGAATTATTTAGAAAAATGTGGGTTACCATCTAATTATGGCGCTTTCCTTGAAATTACAAGACCCAGAGGACTCACTTAAGCTCTAGCAATGTGTGCGCTTATCTTTATTTAATTTGGGAGACTTAAAAAAATCTAAACTTTAGTCTACTTGATTAATTTCGTACATCTGAGTATTTTTAAAGGAATAAACTTTTTTTTATTTCCTTGCAACTATAGCTTATTTAGACTTTTGCTTAATGTTAAGCTTGTATTTTCTTTTTCATTTTTTGAAACTTAATACTTCTAGGATTTTCTGTCTCAATGGAGGATTTCATCATTTTACCATATTTATGTAGACATGCATATGAATGAATGTATAAACAGTTTTATGTTTCTCTGCATGTATTATATATACATATTTATAAATATTGACAAGAATATTTAATACATAGATATGCATATGGACCAGTTTTCACATACAACATGTATGTGAAGATACAAGGTGTTTTGTCATCTTGCAAACAAAACAAATAAAATTATATTATCTCTTTCCTTGGTGCATCAGGACAGAAAATTTTTTTCTAAGGTCTAAATTCCCTTTATAAGGGGCACTAGGGTCTTCTAGATTACACAGAACAAAGAGATATCAGTGAACAAAGAGACAGTTGCCTCAATATTGATATCTTCAAAGAAAACTTAACTACTTAAAGGAAAGTCCTGTAGGAAATCTTCCTGGCTGTCTTAATTTTTTTTTTTTTTTTTTTTTTTTTTTGTCCAGGGAGTCTTGAAAATCTGATTTCTCTAATATCTATATCTAAGATCTTCGACTGCAAGCCCACCCTGAAATGAATATAGCAGAAGTTCTAGTCTATGCCCAGGCTAAGTAGACAGATATGGGCTACTTTAATAAATGTGGGGAAAGATCTTAATTCTATGGGCTAAAGAGTTGCTTCAGGAATTGGATGGCTTTTCTGGTTTCCCATAATTCTGGCTAACTTGAAACAAAAACACTCTTCATAAGGGCAACATTAAAAAAAAAAAAAAAAAAAAAAAAAAAAAAAAGCACCCATATATGAGAACTATCCAAAGGTCTATTATCAGAATTACGGGAACAAGAAAGGATTCCTCTCTGAAACCTCTGATTTATTCTTTCCATCATCTGACACTGGCTGCTCACTTATAATTTCACTATATCCAGTCTCGCAAATTAGAGGAAGCGAACCTCTCCTCATTTGTCAGGAAAGAAAATTGTCCCTAAGAAAATCTACAGAATTTAAGAAGCTGGGAAGTTAAGACTGGGTCTTGATCAACAATTTGAAATCTCAGAAGCATCTGGATATTAAAAAAAAAAAAAAAATGACAAAATTGAAAAAAAAAAAAAATAGTCAGAACCATAACAGCAACACTTTTCCATTTATCAAGGATTTATCCAAGTTTCCATTTAGGTTTTTATATACAAATTTAAGTGGAAAATGAGTCACATGGTTCCTGGAAGACAAAAGGGATCATTTTCACCACAGGGAAGGAATCTGACAGTAATAATATATTGTTTCATTAATGATGTGTTTCAGATTTCCTTGCTCTCATTGTCAGGGTTACTTCTTATATGTCTCTAGAGGAGTACCAGCCATCCCAATTCTGATACCAAATTGGAAGATTTCTCAGCTTGGATTTATGGAGGGGCCATGGAGAATTTCATCTACCAGCTGGATCTATGGATTGGATGTCAAATAACTTGTAGGCAAATAAAAGATAGATTCATTAGCATGCTAACAGCTTTAGAATCTTAGATATACATTTGTTTTGTTTTATAACTTTTCAGAACAAACCAGCCACTTAGCAATGTGCCATAACAAATTGTTAGAGATAAATAAAGTTTTGTGGGAACATTGCCATGTATTTAATTGATATCAGGATCATAAAAAGAAAACAAACAAGCAAACAAAACTTACTGTTTAAGGTAAACAAAAAAAAAAAAAAAAAGGGTAGCCAAATGTTTTGTCAACAGCCAAAGAAGATGATTTTATCTGACAACACTATTGAGGCAATTATTTAGAGAAAACAATAGGTATCTATCAAGGAAACCAAATTTTTTTTTGCTTTATTTTTTAATAATCATAAATTTATGCTATCTTAATATCAGATGAGATTATTGAGCTCACTTTACATTTTATTTCTCTTTCAACAAGTTGTCTTCCATCTTTGCATGTATTTCCAAAAAGAATCTTAAAATGCATTTTTCATAAATCTTATACACAGCATTAGTTTAGTAAATATATATATATATATATATATATATATATATATATATATATCATAGAAAAAGGCAGTTTGAGGATAATGTTGAAAATCACAAATATAGTTTAATAGAAGAATAGGATGACAAAATTGTTCTATGCCAAAAGTTTCAATATTCTGGAACTATGCCCAATGGGCTATCAAACTGCATACACTTTGATCCAGCAGTATCACTACTGGGCCTGTATTCAAAAGAGATCATAAGAGAAACAAGGACCCACATGTGCAAAAATGTTTATATCAGCCCTTTTTATAATGGCAAAGATCTGGAAACTTAATGGCTGCCTATCAGTTGGAGAATGACTGAATAAGTTATGGTATATCAATGTTATGGAATATTATTGTCCTATAAGGAACAATCAGCACGATGATTTCAGAAAAGCCTGGAGAACCTTACTGGAACTGATGCTGAGTGAAGTGAGTAGAACCAGGGCAACATGGTACTTAGTAACAAGAATACAAGATCATCATTTCTGATGAGCATGGCTCTTTTCAAAAATGAGGTAATTCTGGTAATAAAAAGAATCATTTGTACTCAGAAAGAGGATTGTGGGAACTGTTTATGGATCACAACATAGTATTTTCAACTTTTCTGTTGCTGTTTCAATCTGTTTAACATAGATTACTTGCTGTCTAGAGGCCAGGGTGGAGAAAAGGGGAAGGGGAAGAAAAAACAAACAAAACAAACAAAAAAAAAAAACAACTGGATTACAAGGTTTTGCAAGTGTGAATGTTAAAAACTACTGTTTGCATATATTTTGAAAATAAAAAACTGTTTCTTTTTGTTTGTTTGTTTGTTTGTTTTCCCTGAAGCTGGGGTTAAGTGACTTGCCCAGGGTCACATAGCTAGGAAGTGTTAAGTGTCTGAGATCAGATTTGAACTCGGGTCCTCCTGAATTCAGGGCTGGTGCTCTCTCCACTGCGCCACCTAGCTGCCCCAAAAGCTATTATTTTTAAAAGTTTCAATATTCAACCCATAAATATGTTTTTTTTAACTTTCTCAGATCCATTTATTTACCAAATTGGGCAAAAAAAAAAATTAAATAAATATTATTTAGCATTCAATAATTGAATTTGACTCAGAAATGATGTGTGGCCTCAATGCTTTGGCAACTGATGATTACTAAGTCTTCACAATGAATGGAAGGGATTCCGAAGATTTGGTTCCTGCCTTATAGTTTGTTTTAGGTTTGGAAAGATAAAACTATTGTAAGATTATTATATACCTATTACCTTTGCAATACAAATTGAGATAATCATTGTAATTAGAATAAAGCTTTGGTATCCTAGGTCCCATTAATGCCCTAGTATTTTACATTATTACATTTTACAGTGCTAGATAAAAATAACAGGATAAGTAGATACTAATATGCATTTAACTTTCCTAGGACAGAATAAATATAGTGGTAGCAATTCTTATTTTTTCATATTACTTATTTAACTACTACAAAGTTTCCTTTAACTCTTTGTTTGTTGAAGTCAAGACTATGGCCTATCAGACTTGTTTCTACATAGAACATAATCCTTGTTAGTGTTCTTTATAGAGATACTGCTAAGTAGCTGCTTAGTATAGGTGCCCGTATCTAACCTAACCTGTGCATGGGTTAGCTATTTTGAACCAAAATAGTGGCCAGCTATTCCCTAAAAGCAGTTGGCAAAAGCAAGTTTACAAAAAATAAAAATAATCTGATACTCTGCATTTCTTCCTGCTTATTTGTAAGTCTTTGTCCTCTTAAGAGCTTGGAGTTCAGTTCTTGGCCTTTAGGAAAGTCATACAGATTTTATTATCAGAAGACCTCATTGATAATAAGACAGAAGTCTTAATTTTCTGATTGTCCTATCAAGGTTGATACTGAATTTTGCCCAATAAGCCAGATGCTGAAGCATTAGCTATATTTAGATTATATTTCAATTGTAAAGGTCTGAAGAAGAAATTAACCTGATTTAGCTGACATTCAATGAGAGCATCACTTTATCTTCTAGAATTATGTTGTTCTTCCTGAGATCCACTGAATTTTTACAGTACTCAACACTGTCCATAGTTAAAAGATTCAAGGTAGGTTTTAAACTTGGTGAAATTCATAGATTGAGAAGAATCTAGACAGGTGAGTTAAATTAGTAAGATAAAGTTATGGGAAAGATTTTTTGTTTGTTTATTTGTGATATAACCGGGCGATGAAAACAATATTTATGAATTTTAGTGAACTGCAAGTTTAAAATTATTGAAATGTGATTGACTAGCCAAAGTGACATTTTAGAAGTGGTTTAGCCTGGATTTTGTGCCAAAATATAAAGGGCACAATACTCCCTTTGTATGATACTCTAACCAAGACATAGCTGGAGTTTTGTATTTAGTGCTTTATATCACAATTCATAAATAGCTTCAACAAGCCATACTAGGTCCGGAAAAAAGAGACATGACAGTCAGAAAATTCAGAAGAGAGGAGAGGCGGGGGAAGTAGAAAAAAAGAGAGGGAGAAAGGAGAGGAAAGGGAAGGGAAGGAGAAGAAAGGGGAAAAGAGGAAAGAAGAGGGGATGGGACAGTATGGGAGGGGAGGGAAGGGATAAAAATTGGCTAAAGGAGCTGGAAATCTTTAGTGGAAAGAAGAAAAGACTTAGCAGGGACATGATTTGTGTGTGTGTGTGTGTGTGTGTGTGTGTGTGTGTGTGTGCAAGAAAGGAATTTACTTATACAGGAAACTCCTAGTAGAAAGTATTTAATTACCAATGCAAGTCATTGACTATTCTACAATTTATGATCTATAATTTAGGGATTGCAATATTTATTTTGATTTCACAGCTTCTTGAGGGTAGCTAGGTGGCCCAATGTATAGAATACTGACTGGGCTTGTAATCATGAGCATTTATTATTGATTCAAATATGGCACCAGATACTTCCTCGCGGTGTGACTCTAGGCAAGTCACTTAATTCTATTTGCCACAGAACATTATCTGTAAAAGAAAATGGCAAACCATTTCAGTTCAATCTCTTTGCAAAATTAAAATAATAAATAATGAACAAAACAAAACAAATACAAATACAAACAAAAACCCTTAATGAGTTCCTGAAGAGTTAAATATGACTAATTTGACAGAGTAACAACAAAGTATACTCTCTCAGTGACATGAAACTATCTCCAAATATTTCCAGTTTTGTCATATGAAAGAATCATTCCTTTCTACTTATCTTTACTTCACTTAGGGCAGAACTGAGTCTGTTGAATGGAAATCATTAAAGAAGCAGATTTGGAATTTGAAATGGATATCAAGAGGTTATAGATTTAGATCAGGAAGCCATTTGAGAGGACATTTAGTTCAGTCTATTCATTTTATTTAAGAGGAACCTGTGGGGAAGTTTGATTTTTAAAATATTTATGGCAGTCCCGGGTTTTGAACCAAAGGTTTGGATTTAAATACTGCCCTATATCATACTATGATTTGAAATGTACAAAAGGAGAAGGGATTCCTTTAGGTGTGATGATTCCCCTCTGATCAGATGCTTGTTGGAGCTAGAATAAACTAGATTTATTCTTTTCTGCTACAAGCTTTCCCTATACCAAATATTCATTAGATATAAGAAGATATATATACATTCCTATCTCTATCTAGATGACTTTTGAGGTGTAATTCAACCTTGGAGTTCTACAGAGATTTATAAGAAAACCATTATAAGATTTTAAAATGTTGAGGCACTGGAAGTATAGATGTTGCTGATCTGAAGGGCAAGTTGGCTTGGATTTGACAGATAATAGAATAAGAAACAGTTATAATTTTTTTGAGGAGAAAAAACAGGAAATATCACAGGGAATTTCTGCATCCATGACTGAATAAACCACTGGCTTATTACAAATAAAGTAAAATGTTGTTTATTGTTTTTAAAGGAGTGAAGAATGATTATGAAATATATTCGATATTAAAGTTATGTCTAGTGGGCCTTAAGGATTGGAAGATTTTATATTTTCATTTTAAAAAGTATCAGAATATGCTTAATATCAACATAAAGAAAACTGCCACTATATTTTTTTCCTTGTACAGGTTCTTTGTTTAATGAATGTCACAATTTGGCTTCAACATGTTTTACTCAAAGTACTGAAGGTTATTTTTATTTATTTGTACTTTGCTAGTCATTACATAAAAAATTAATGGGTGTCCTTGCCCTACTTCTGCCTATATGGACCAAGCATGGGTCTTAACTCTCAGTGCCCTGGGAAACTTTCCTAGGTTATAAATTGTAGAGAAGGTGGAGATGCTGATTGGAAATGTTGGAGGAGCCAATTTGTATTCTGCTTTAGGAACTTTCAATATCAATGAAATCAGTGAAATCAATCCTGATTCAGGCATTTGCACCTTACTTTCCTCAAAGAAATATTACCAATTCCTCTGTTACTATCTAAAAAATTAAAACAAAAAATTGAAAAATTGAAAAAAAAATAAAGTGTTTAGTTCCAGTTTGCACATAAAGCAAAATATAAATTATAGTAGGTTCTCCATACTTCTTCTGCCTCTTTCCTTTAAAATGATGGCTGCCAAAGTATGTTTTCAAGAAGACAATTTAGGAGGTTTTCTGAAATAATACATACACAAGGAAAACCAAAAATGGACAACCATTAATCTTATATTTGTTCAGGATAAAGAGCTCTCAGAACCAAGTGTTTCCATTTTTCACTTATGGAAAGGACAGTCACTTTAGAACTACAAAAGCACCATTTCTTAAAGTCATTTAAAAGAGTGCCCTCCTAATGGTAACAAAAGATTTGGGAAGATAAAGTTTGGGTACTTCCAAACTTGTAATGCTTTATTTATTCCTAGATAGGAAATTGCAGCATAGTATTTTGCCAGAAGGATGAAGTTTCACTGTTAAGCTTTTGTTTTGTGCAGTTATAAGCAGAGAGATGCTGTTCTTAGTGTGGGATTTAAATGATTACTTTTAATGGCACTGAATAAATCCAGTTATCTCAGCAGAATGATGTACCAGAGTAAACTAATCATGATGAACTTACTAACACTTTGAGGACACAATTCATTTCACTTCTTGCCTACCTCAATTATTTGACTAGCTGCTGTAGAAGGTACTTGAGTGTTTGCAGTTTCATAAGAGAAATCAATTATAAAACATCCCTGAAGCCCAAATATATACTGACTGAAAAGGTTGATAATCAGAAGAACAATGGATTGGAGGTCAGAAGGTTAGAGTTTAGCTTCTGCTTTTGGTACTTATAATCTTTGTAACCCTTAAAATAATTCCCTTTTAATTTTGGGAGCTGAATGTCCTCTTTTGTAAAATGAAGAAGTTTGCCCAGATGATCTCTAAAGTCCCTTTCACCTTCTTATTTATGATTCCATGAAGGCGATAACTACTGAGATTCACCAATCAATCGATAAGCATTTATTTAGTACTTGCTGTATGTCATTCTATGACATACATTTATATTTTATATATTATTTATGCAATTATAGAATGCTATAATTGCTACACTAGATAGTGGTGCCATAGTGTAAATGTAATGCTGGAGAAACTGAGGCAAGATAGAGATTAGAGAGTTTTTAATATTTTATTCATTGGAGAATATAATTGACTGGACAGGACTCTTGTCTCAAAATATCCAGTGGTCAATGTGAATTCTCAATGACATATATACCCACATAGCTCAGCTACTGGGGTAGACCAAGGCAGGGGCGGAGTCAGAACATTGAGAGTGGGAAGTTTCATGACCATAAATTTGGTTCTAGCAGGATGGGAGGAAACTGGAAGCCAGAATCATTATGTCTGAATAAACAGAAGTAAAATGTCAATGAGGTATCCCAGATACTCTTATCTTTTGGAATATTTAGAGGGAGGTAGTGCCATAAATTCTTGGGGACAGGAGTTAGGAGTCAGAAAGTCTGAACTCCCCCTTATCTTGAGGCTTACATTAACAATTTATAATCTTAGAGCAAGTAGCCCTTAGTCTTAATGAACTAGAGTGGAGGGTGTTGCAACTAAGAGGATTGAGACAGAATAGTTAAGGAAACTGAGGCAGAACAATTTAGGGAAACTGAGGCAGAACCAATTAGGGAAACTGAGTCAGGACAATTAAAGAGAACTGTGACACAACACATAGAGTGTCAGTCTTGGATTCAAGAAGACTCATCTTCCAGAGTTCAAATCCAGCCTTAGGCTCTTACTAGCAGTATGAGCCTGGGAAAGTCCCTTGAGCCTGTTTTTCTGTTTCCTTACCTTTCACAGGAGATGGAGAAGGAAAAAGTAAACCAGGCCAGTATCTTTTCTAAGTCCCAAGTAGGGTCATGAAAAGTTAGATACTGTTTAGAACACTGAACAACAAATCCACTGAGGATATAAAAATTGAATATTCATTACATTTATAAAATTTACATTTTCTTGGTGTAATGGCATATACATTAAAAATTCTCTTTTATGTATATGCTAAGAGTTCATAAATATGATAGGAAAGGATAGAAGAAAAATTGGATATAATCATAAAATCATAGATTTTCAAAGTTAGAAAGCTCAGACAAGATTTTATTCTAACTCATTAATTTAAAAGGTTCCTGTTTATAAACACACCTAACAAGTGAATATTGAGGCCTTTCTTGAAAACTTTCAGGAGGGAGGAGGATGGCAGGCAGGAAGAGGAAATACAATCTATATCTTCAGAATTTAACTAATGATTTTGTATTTTTTGCCATAACACAAAAGCCATAATTGTTTAAATGCAAACCAGTGTCTAGAGAGTAAATAATGGGAAATGCACATTTAAATTTAATGGATGTTTGAAAAATAATATAATCAATGAAACCATGTCATTTTTAGAAAGTTTGCTTGGAAAAAAAGTTCACCTATAATTTATTAATATTATTGTGGCCATTATTTTCTATTTCAATATGATTTATATTAAATATTTTAAAATTAACATCCACAAACATTACATCATTTTTGTCACATCATGTTATAAAACTGAAATGATTTTATTTCACTTAAATACAAGTTAAGGAAGTTTTGATAGATTGGTTCATAAAAAGTAAGGTGCATGTAAATTTTTGAAAAAAATATAAGCTATCTGTGTGTGGAAATTCATTGTAATTATTGTAAATTATTGTCATACATCAAATTTTGGTCTTTTTGCTACTTTTCCTGAGGCATCTTGACCTTGGAACATATGAATTACATATATGACTTTTTTACAGTAGTGAGAAAATCTTTGAGAAACTTTGCTGGGGGCAGGGCCCAAGGAGATTCATGGTTTAAAAAAGGCATAAACTGAAATGGCATCTATAATGGCACCAGAAATACTGTTTCAACAGCAGCAAATAAATACCTGTATTGCCCTTCAGCATCTTAGCCAAGAGACACCTAGTAGATATTCCTAATAGAAACTTTGTGCTTTTCTGCTAATAGGCCCCAGTGTGACTGTGCAGTGAGTGTCTACTGGGGTCCAAACTAAGAGGGGCCATTTGTTTCTCTTCCCAGAATACTGCCACAAACTTTGGGTTTACAATTCTAGTAGACTTTTCTTACACTTTGAACATTGTCAGATAGAGTAGAGCTTTTGGGGGTGAGGGGAAGAAAAACAAAGAAATTTCATTATTTATATGAAATGAAATTGCTTTTCTAAGAAAGGGTAACGATCACAGTGATTTGGGGAGGAAAAAGAAGGAAAAATGGTGGCAGTTCTTGCACTTAGTAACTAGTCTCTTAGGCAAGAAATATTAAAACATTCGGGGGTTACTCTAGCATACTAAGTAAACTAATAAACAAAGCACAAATAAAAGAACATCATTTCTGTGGCTTACAACAAAATATCTAAATATTTGCCTAGCATTGAATATTCAGAGAATATCCATAAGAAATATTTACAAGGGCTATCTGTCAACTTTATATTCCATATCCATATTCTCTAACCTTTCTAGGAGGTTTTAAAATTTTTTTCTCAGTCTGAATTTCCAACCTTTAAATACTGGAATTTTTCCAGTCATTAAGTGCTTAGCTACTTTAAGACAATTATTGGTATATGGAAATAAGACTTAACCAAGGGAAACTTGTAGAGTCACTAGATTAGTTTCCAACTCATTGATGGTACCCTTCATTCATAGTTGAATACTAATTTTGCATTATCTTTTTAGATTCAGAGGACAGAGAAATTATCATTTCTTCTAATCTTCTCAACCATATCAGTCTGTTTGTAGGTGGTGTCTAGCTGCTTTGTTATTCAAGGTTTAACTATTTCTAAGTCACATTACCTAAGTAGCATTCTCTCTATGTATACCTGAACACCATCAAACCCAAATGAATCTTATCAATATATTCTTCCTTTTGACACAGTTTTCTCAAAGATCATTTCCATCTAAGCTTTTCCTTAAATTCTAACTACTAAGCTTTGTTCTAATAACTCTTTGATTCCTTCTGTGCTGTTTTAAAATCAAATAAAAATAATTTTTATTCCTTGCTACAATTTCTTCACTTTATAGCTAGCTTGCTTTCCCCAGTTTTAGACATTTAGAGAAATAGATAAACACATAAATAGAAAACTAAACAAATACAAAAATGAACAAATTTCCTATTCTCTTAATATTTTTCCTACCTCAGCTATTTAAAAATACAACTTGCCACATATTTTTCTCTCAATTTCTTTGCAGTTTGCAAATATTCACTTTGAACCAAATATTTTAACTATTCTTTTTTTTTAATTTTTATATCTTCCTCCATGAATATTTGAAATTATTTCTGTTCTCACTCTTCAGAAATGTAAATGAAAAGAGGGAAAAAAGCATTGTCTCAAAGAGACAATAAATGATCTCACACAGAAAGATGATTTCAGATCCCATTCTTAGAAGTGGTGAATTTCACAATGTGTACTGTTAAGTCAATTGCAAAACATTTGTCTTAGGATAATAAAAAATGAGTAGTTATAGGTTAGATAATTCAATCAAATAGGTTGTTAGATTGAGTCTGATAAAATATCATCTGAATCTCAATTGCCATCTATCTATCCATCTATCTATCTATCTATCTACATACACACACACACACACACACACACACACACACACACACACACACACACACATATATATTCATGCTTAAATTTCTGGGATTGTTTTATCTTTCCAATTGAGACGGTATAAGTCAATATTCTACAAAGAAGAAATGGGAAATGGGCAGGTAAAATTATCATGGATGGATATAGGACAGTATATTCCTCTTGCAGAATAGAATATAATCTATCAATTGAAATTATACCTTAAAGGAATATGCAACATTGTTTCGATCCTATAAAATCAAATCCTCTTCCATACCAAATAGCTTCCTCAGGTTTCTGGAAGATGCTTATAACCTTAATAAAACCATCTTTAAATTATTCAGTTAAAGTAAACCACTGGGAAGAAGGATATTTTAATTACCATTTAGTAGAGACGTCAAGAGATGAGTAAAGCAGACAGAATTGAATGAGAGGGATATCAGTTTAGGAGAGAGTGGCAGGATTGGACTGACCTTTTCTCCTGAGCTGAATGATTGACAGAAAGTGTGGGGAAGCCTCAGGATTTGTTTATTTTGCATAAATAGTAAGAAAAACAAATGCTGTTCAAACTACTTCCAAACTATAATGTTGCCCTGAATAGCTGAGTAGGATTTGCTTCTGAAAAATCAAAATAAATTTCTACTACTCTGGGAAATAATCTCCTACTCCTTCTGCCCCTTGGTCCAACTTCAAGCCCTAAGAAATATTTGAAAGTTATAATTGCCTTTTATTTCATTTAAATTCATTTGTTCCTACATATCAACTTTGCTCTATCACAGTCATAATGTGATATCACATATTGTAGCAATTGTAAAGTTAGAACTTCTTTGTGTTTCCATATAAAGCAATCTTATTAGCTAAAGCAGCTTTTTTATAAACTAAGATCTAAGTATTTCCATAAATGGAGATTGTGACAAATTGATGCTACCTTATTTATTTATTTTTAAATTTATGTAAGAAAGATTTCTATGACTTTTTATCATACACATATGATTAGGACATATGAAAGTTGGATTACCTTTAAAATGTAATAATGTTGAACTAGTTGTATTTATTTCTCTAAGAGACTTTATTGATATTTTGATATGTCATTTTGTCTGATGAACAAGCTGATTTTGTCAAGGTCTAGAAAGATTTACATGAACTGATACTGAACGAAACAAGCAGAACCAAAACATTGTACAAAGGAACAGCAAGAATGTTCAATGATCAACTATGAAAGGCTTGGTTCTTCTCAGCAGTTCAGTAATCTGAGGCAACCTCAAAAAAACTTTGGATAGAAATTCCATCTCCATCCAGAGAGAGAACTATGGAGATTGAATATAAATAAACACATGCTATGTTCACTTTTTTGTTTGTTTTTTTTTTCCCCTCCCCTGGCTTTTCCCTTTTGTTTTTATAATTTTCTCTCAACACAATTAATAAAGAAATATGTATTTTTAAAGTAAATATATATGCATAAGCAGAAAAAAGAAATTTTATCATTACAGAATGGGGGAGAAGGTTGAAATTTTAATGATCTCAGTCTGAAAGATGAGGGATTTAGGTGGTAGCTATGAAGCAAAGAAGCAAATACAGTAAGGATTTGTCAAGTAGGCTTAAATGAAGCAACAATTCTTCTAACTACAGGCAAGTCCCAAAGTGAATGATGTTTATCCTTGAGTCACTCCTGCCTTCCTCTCCCTTCCTCCCTCCTTCTCTCCCTCCACTCCTTTTAAATATCAGTCGAAATAATATCTACTTTCCTAGGCATAACATGATGCATGCATGTGTGTATGTATGTATGTATTTGTATATATATATATATATATATATATATATATATATATATATGTATATGTATATATATACAAATAAGTATATGTGGATATTTATATAGACACACATGTGTATATGCACAACTATATGTCTATATGCATGTTAATATGAAAGATTTCATAAATATGTCTGTATGTAAATATACATACATATAGACATATAGTGTGTGCATATATGTGTATATATATATATATATGTTTATTTATGCATGAAAATATTGAATAAAAACTTCTGAGCATTTGCATTATTTAGGAAACATAAGGTTTTTTTCCTAGAGGATCATTCTGGGCAATCTCCTTAGAGAATCTTTCTCATTATAAGAAAAAGTTAAAGGATAATTTTACCAAGGATCAGATTGTTCATTGTTGTCTTGAGGAAGAAGAATTAGGTAGACAGAGATTGATACACACACACACACACACACACACACACACACACACACACACACACACATATATATATATATATATATATATATATATATATATCACATTCTTATCTTTGCCTGGATATACGTGTGTGTATATATATTTTTTCATGTAATATGTATAAAAGCAGAAGCATAAAGCATGTTATCTTTACCTGGGATACATTTTGGATGTGAGTCTTCTGAGACTTTTAAACATAAGAATTCCTTCCCACTAAATAATTCATCCAGGAAAAAATTCTGCTCCCAAAATTAACACAGCTGGTTCCATGGTTTCCTTTTCAATAAAAATGAGGTTGCTGGACAAGATGGACTCTAAGTTTCTAATCTGAGCTAAATCTATGCTCGTATCGTCACAATATCAAGGTAGGCACAGTGGATACATCATTAAAGTTGCCCTGAGAACTAGGTAGTTATGTAATCCTGGGCAAGTCAACTCTCATCTTCATTTTTATTTTTCACCTCTTAACTATATAGCACCTAACTTCCAGGAATGTAGTAAGAATCCAGTGATTTGACATATAAGTTATTTATAAATTTTTAAAGCACTAAATTAATGCTAATTATTATTTTTGGTATTATTTTTATCATTACATGTGGGGATGCTGGTAATTTAAATTATTTTATATCTTATAAATTTGTTAAATTTATTCTATTAATTTTAATTTTTTTTTAAGTTTTCAAGATAAATCATCTCTTCTGCAAAAGAAATAATTTTACATCTTCTTTCCCTATGCTTATTCTTTTAACTTATTTTTCTTGTCATTGTTATCATTAAACTTTCTAGAACTATGTTAAGTTGTAACAGTGATAATGGGTATCCTTTCTTTACTTCTAATCTTATTTGAAAGGAAAAAAAAAAACTAACTTTTTCCCATTATTTATTTTGTTTAACCTTACTTTTATATAAAAAATATTATTTTCTATCTTTTGTAAAAATGTAAATTTATTTCTAAGCCTTCTTTTGTTTACTGGAAAAAATGGGTTGAATATCATAACATCATTTTTGAATCTATAAAATCAGCGTTTTGTGAGGTTTATTAAGATATGTTATATTATATTTCATACATTATATATATTTTGATCAACTGTACATTCCTGATATAAATCTGATTTTATATAGCATATAATCTTTTTAACATGTTGTACTTTATTTAATATCTTATTTAAAATTTTTTGCATAAAGACTGGTTCATTAGGAATATTAATTTTTAGTATTCTTTATCTGTTTTCTCTCTCCTTGGTTTAAATAGTAGAGTACATTGACTCTTTAGGAAGTCTACTTTGCTGTTTGATTGTTTTTCTTTATATAAATCTAAAATCTTTCTGTTTGCAACTTCCACCCATTTCTCCTACTTTTGCCCTCTGCATCTGAGAAAAAGACAAGTTTATTTCTTTTTTCCAGTTGGCAGCCAATAGAAGAAAGCTGAAATTGAAGTTAAAAGCTCATGTATATTAAAGTCTCTTTTCATTCTCAAGCTTCCATTTATCTTCCTATGACACAATTGCAAGAAGTTTTACCATGATGCTTCCCTTCCTTTGGACACTCCAAAATATATCATTCTTAAAATATGGCATGCAGAAATGAACAAAATATTCCAGTTGTGACAAGCTTAAACAGGGAAGAGTATCTCAGGAATAGTAATTCTATATACCTTTGACATTATATCTCTTACTGAGACTTAAGGTTTCACTAACTTTGGTCACCATATCAGCCTTTTGACTCTTAACTGATAATCTCTTCAGAAGTCCTGCTTTATGCTATTAAGACAACCATGAATTCTAGACGATTATGCCAATGGAATTCGGGTTAATAAAAAAAGGTTTGGTCTGTCAAACTGGAAGTTATATAGCGAGAACGATCATTAATAATGTGACCGATATTTGGGCATGATACCTGGGAAATTATAAATAATGTGCCATACTTGGGTTAAATATATATGTGTGTGAGTGTGTGTGTGTGTATATATATATATATATATATATATATATATATATATGATATCTAAAAAGTTCAAAAGACATAGTTTCTGGATAGTTAAAAGTTTTATTAATAAGAAGTCAGTGGTACATTTGAATGCCAAAGACTCCTCATAATGGTAGGCTCACAGTTTATATGTTCCTGAGCATGGCAATTCACTTTACTGGTTAAAATTAATGAGAGAATGTATATTATAATGAGAGTTTGGCTATATTAAAATAAGAGTCTTAACATATGTCACACTGAGCTCCCAAATCTTGGTCAAAGAGACAAAGAGATTTGTTAATTTCCTTAACAACATCTGACAAAAGGAAGAATCCACATTTTTTCCACACTAGTTTTAGTAAACACAGTGAGCAGAGATCCAACCATTCACCTAAGCTTAGAAAGCCTTTTATTGTTTTTTTATTATATTTTGGCCATCTTGACTGGCTAAGTATTTAAGAATGGTTTCCAATACTGGTTGATTTCTGGATGAGGAAGTAGAAAAGGGGAAAAGTTTGATCCTGATTCAATAATTTATTATTAATACAAAAAAGAAATAATCAGCTCTCTCATACATCAACTGTAAAAATACACAACAGGGGATATATAGTTTAAAAGCCTTTATGCAGAAGAAATCTCTGGGATTTGCTGAATGGCAAGCTCAGTAGGAATTAGTACTTGATGGTATAATATATTTTTAAAAAGCTAATCATCCTTTGTATTAACAAGTAAGTCATACTCACAGTGTAGAAAATACTAGTTCCACTACCATTCTACCCTATAGATAACTACATCTGAATTACTACATCCAATTTTTGGGACTATTTCTTTGAAGCGACATTGATAAATTGGAGAACACCAAGAAAAGTTTAAATGTAATGATGAGGGGATAAGAATCATACATTTTAAAGATTGTAGGATAGTTAGAAAGGGATAAATATTCAAATAGAGGCACCATATAAGCTTTCTGCAAATATCTGAAAGACTGTCATGTGAAATGAGGGATAAGATTGGTCCATTTTGGCTTTAGAGGGAAGACCAAGGTCCAAATGACAGACAAATAGATTTGTGTCAAAATACATAAGGACAACCTTCCAACAATAAAAGCTGCCCAAACCTGGAATGAGAAACCTAATAAAGTAGATTATCTAGTAAGAGGAAATTAGATTTGGATGTTCATGACTTCTTATTAGGAATGTGGAATGGGAAATCACCCTTTAGGTTGAACTCAATTTTCTCTGAGGTTCTTTTTAACTCGACAATTCTAAGATTCTGACTTTTATTTATTACTTACAGAGACTTTTACTATCAGTGGTATCTTAATCTTATTAAGCTTCCATAGTTTCTTACCATCTCTTCTTTAGTATCTTTATTGTCTTGCTTACAGAAATGTGAACATCAATGTGTAACCAATCCCAGATTTAGTTTATGACCTCTCATAATGATGGGACAGATTATTTGTCACAATGTTTTCTTTGGTATAGAAGCAGCTCGGATTCTAGGTTTTCATAATTATACTACTCAACTGTAAAATGTAGATAATAATACCACTTTTCTCATAGGATTGTTTTGAGAATCAAATAAGATTATATTGTTAAAACCACTGGCACAGTGCATAGAACTCTTGTTATACTATACATGCACATATATATATATGTAAATATACATACACCTATATAGAAATATATATATATGCTTATAGGTAGCAATATTTATATGTATGTATATATGCATGTAGAGAGAAAACTATGTATATGTATATATATATATATATTTATATCTATATGTGAGTATGTAGATATGTGTGTAGATATATATATATGCTTTCTCTTCCTTATGATGACTAGTTTCAATAGAGTATCTGAGACTCCAAAATGTGTATACTGTATACTTTTCTGAGCACAGAAAGATGTAAGAGAAATAATCCCTCATCCATCAATTAGCAAATACTTTTAGATCATTATTAGGATTAGAAGATGATAACTCAGATTGTCTAAACAATTCTCTAGCTCAGAATTCACATCTTTGGTTCAGGCCTTTGAGAGGAGTTTGCACCTTTGGACTTCTGGGGGAGAGTTTACTCTTTAAAGGAGTTTGCACCTTTAAAAGGAGCAAGTTCATTGGCTGTAGGAGTTCTCACAAGCCCCGTTGAGTTCTCACTAGCCCAATTTCTGCTAGGATAAAAGAGGAGGGCAGTCGGGCAAGGAGCAGTCTGACTGAAAGATTGAGTTTAGATGGTGGTCTGAAAGGAAAGTCTAGGCTGGGAGAAGAACAAGACTTTCTGGGAAGCTTGAGGAGATTCAGAGCCAGGATTCAGGAAGAAGAGGATTCGAGATTCTACCTTCACTCTGGCTGGAGGCTCCAGAAGCTTCCCAAGAAACCTGCTCACAGAGGAAAAGATTTTACAGAAAAGAGATCTCCTCCCAGAGAAGGATTATAACTTCGAGACAACAGGACCTTTACAGATCATCTCCAAGCCCCTAGCATTTTGTCCCATGACTTCTGTTCTGTTTTTTCTTTTCTGTTCTTTTTCTCACCAATTACCTCTCAGAGTCATAGCTTTTATAATAAGAAGAAGATTGGTTTTGAATAAAAAAAAAAAAAAGACCTGGGTTCAAGTTTGTGAGCATGGGAAAGGATGTTATTTCTGGTCCTTAGTTTTCTCATCTTGAAAATGAAGGTCTCATTTTTATGGGTTCCTGAATGGAATCTTAAGTTTCAAGATTCATATCCTATGAATTAGGAACTAGGAACTTCTACATGTTTACCTTTCTTCCTGAGATTCATAGTTATGTGTTGGGGGTAGCAATTCCAGTTCCAAATGATGTTTTTGAGCTTCAGGCACCAGATGCTGAGATTGAGGAGAGCAAGTGGCACCAAGTATTGGGGTTTGGTCACTTGAAGAATCCACAATGGCCATTCTCTTTGGCAAAAGGTGGGCTTATTTGGGAGAAGAGGTTTCAGATAAAATAAAGAGATAGGATGGACACCAAGTATAGTAAATATTAAATAAATTTGGGAGAACATTTGGTATCATTAACAATGGAAAAGCTAAGTTACCTAGTAGAAGTCACAATTTACAAGGAGAAAGGGAATACTTGAACTTATTTAACCTTGGGGGTGTGACATAATATATTTTTGACTGGACATAGCAAAGTGGGGCTATCCAGGATCTCCACAGAGAATGGGACTATCAGGTAAAACTGATCCCCATCTTGCCTTAGAGAGTAATTTTATCAGTACTTCAGGATCTCTCTGCTAACCTCATCTAGTAATTCAGGGCTCCATCAACAATGTTTCCTTGAAAGTTGAGCCATCTTCTCCATCCTACCAAAAGTCATTCACTTTCTCTTTACCTTATTACTTATTACCACTCTTAATCTGTTTTTATGTCACATATAAAACAATATATAGTAATTGTATGTTGATTGTTGTAGATTGATGTTAGGATTGGAACTGATAGTACTTTAATTTCAGAATTCCTAAAATTGGGGATATTTAGGCTCTTATAAATTGCTATCAGAATTGTAATAAAAAGTTTTTGCCCTTAATAAGGCTTCTAAAAGCCATACATTTTGGTGGTATAGTAAAAAAAAAGACTTGTCTCCACAATAGGAGAATTTACTTTTAAATTTCACCTTTGAAACTTACAACTTGTATGGAGAAGGTCATTAACCTTCTAGGTCTCAAATAAAAAGAGAAGGTTGGACTAAATAGCCTCAAAGGTCCCTTCCAGCAAAAGTAGTAGGAACCTTTGTTCAGAGTAGTTGTAATGGAATCCTAAAAGGACTGGAGATTCTCTCTAGAAAGTATTGACCCTCTATCTTCCTTTTATATTGCAGAAACTATGATTAAAAGGTTACCTTTGTCCCTCTCAGAGGAAGAAGCAAAGCTTGAGGAGTGTCAGCTTTTGTTTCAAACAAGTGAAAGCAAACCACTGGCTCAAGGCAACCTTTTAATGATCTGGGATTTAAAAGGAAGTAAGTGTATTATATCTTTGAAAACCAATTGTAATGCTTCTACTTCTGTTATTCAGACACCCACTACATAAAACTCCACATCTCTATTACTTAAAAGCTTGAGTGGGGTTGCAGGCAAAATTTCAATATGTGAAACTGGCAAATCAATAAAAAAGATCTGGGAACAATATTTACCCTGACTAAAAACCCCCTCAGGAGTATAAGAGGGAGGCTTTTGGCCAATGTGTCTGTTTGCTAATAATACAAGCCCTGGTGCAGTCAGATACTCACTGACAAATCCTCCTGTCACTGTTCCACCAAAAACAACCTGAAGCCTTTTAGAAAATTGGATTTGTCAACATTATTGAGTTTTGTAGCTATATATATATAGCAGATGAGGATGAAAGATTATAACTTAAGCAAAAAAGGAGGAAAAAGTTATATGTAAGAAAAAATTATTAGGACTTGAGACTGTTTTTTTTTTTTTTAATCTTCCCTGAGAGCATGAAAAGTGCATGATTATTAAATTATGTCTATGTAACCCAGGGTTCAAGGATGGCCATTTCCATAATACTCTCATTGGTAAAAAGGATGGCAAAAAAAAAGAAAAAAGGGGGGAAAAAGACAAAGAGAAAAGGATGCTTTTGATAAGCTGAGTAAGACTCCAGCAAAAAGACTAAGTCCTTAGGTAGCCAGGTAGACCTTAATAAGGGGCAATGACAGGAAATAGATTTGTTTTCCTTAAGCTGGCTTTGCTGCAGTGAGACCTTGTTGAATTTCTTGCATTTTGACCCCTGAGATTATTCCTTTATTATATCCAGCCCTACCTGTCCCTTGCTCATTAGTTCATTAGGAACTTATCCCACCTTATGGCTTCTTTCTCCTTGGTGATGGTAAATTCTTAAGAAATTTTGCCCATTTGCTAAAAGTCATAATGGTTAGTTCATTAGGAATATAGCTTATGACATCTTCCTCCTTGTTATGGCATCTTCCCCCTTATTAATTGCAAATTCTGCTAAGAAACTTAGCTGTTGCCTTTCCTTTTGCTAATTTTTTGCAACCCCCTTTTGGAATATAGCCTGCTGTCTACTGCACAAGAAAATCTTTGCTCCTGTTTTCCAGCCTACAATTTTTTGAGATACTGGCCCAGAACTTTAGTATGTACTTTGGGGTTCAACATTTTTGCACCCCATGAATTTGATACTTTTGTGAGAGGAAGAGATAACTTCTTCCTTCTTACTTTAATAGAGGACCCTAGTAGTTTCATATCCTTTGAGAAGAAACCCACAGAGAAAAACTATGGTCATTGAATGGCAGACAACTCAGTATGTCCTATTTTCCAGCTTTCCTCCCTAAAGACATCAGGCAATTTCCCTTTGAGTAAAATCTGGGGCTGTTTTTTGGTTCTGATTGAACTGATGTCCTTTCCTACTATTTGGAAAGCATGTTCACTCACTCTGTGTATCACTTAACATTTTCTAATTTAGGTAACTTCTCTAATTTTTGTTTGTTATTTGCTTGGCTAAATGGTCAACTCAATTCACTATTTGTGATGGACTTTGGCATAACAAGCATTTGGTGGGAAGAGATCAGACTTTCACATATAACTTTAGGAATAATCTCTCTTCTTTAAGATGTGGTGACCAAGAAAGCACCTTTAACCAAAGGAAAAAAAGTTCCTATAATAGTAATATATAGGGCCAGGCATTTTTTGGAATTGCAATGCCAGTGGTTTCCTGTTCTCTTCTCCTGTTCTTCTTTATGAAAGAATAAAAGCCTCATAACCTCATTTAGGAGAAAAATAATAGACAAAATTTTAGAGATTTTTTTTCATAATTCCCCATATGCAATAGACATACAGTGATAAACACACACACACAAGCACACACTGAATGTTGTTACCTCATTATTCTGGTGAATTTTCAGATGAATATTCTTATAAGTATCTTAAAAATTCATATGCAGGATCAAGACCGTCTTTGGTGGGAGAAGAATATACTTTTAAGTACGATCTTATGTAGCTAAGATTGGAAACATATTCTGCTCAAACACTGGCAGTTAGGTAAATGTATTAAGTAAAACCCCTGAGTCCTGATTTTTGAACTAACATTTCTAGTAATTTTTGAGGCACGGATCTTTAGAGCTAGAAATAATGATGATGGCAATGATGATGTCATCTGAGGTCGATCCTGATCTAAGTTTTTCTGATTCTAGTTCTAGCACTCTATCCACTTCTCGATAGATAGATATAATCTTGTACAAAATTTTGATTCAATCTTCTTAAATTATAGATACTCTAGTTCAGGGTTTAAAATTCTTTTTTTTTTCTTCTTCTCTGACTTCTGGCAATCAAATGAAACCTATTGATCCTTTTCTCAGAGGAAAAATGCTTTAAACGGCATAAAATAAAATTCACAGGTCTACCCAGGGAAACAACTATATTGAAATATAATTATCAAAATATATTTTTAATTATTCACCAAGCTAATGCTAAAAATTTCTGCAGCTTGCCTAATTTCCTCATTGTATGACTGAGGAAACTGAGTCACAGAAAGAGAACATAACTATGTAAGAGTCTTTTGGCTACAAGTCCAGAATTTGAAGGCATTGTTTAAAGGTTTGTGGTGGTTGTTTATCAAAAATGTGAAAATTTTCCTAATTGTATTATTGTTAAGAAAATCCTTTCATAGGGAAGTAAACTGAGTCCCTTGAGGTTAAGTGACTTATTTAGGGACCAATATTTAAGGAACCATATCTCAAACAAAAGCCTTGCGAAAGGGAAATAGAGATGGGAGAAACAGACATTGTTTCAGACCTGTGATTTCAATGGTGTTGGATCAAACTCAAAGAGAAACATGGTGACTCAGTGAGCATTCATTGACTTAGAAAATTACATCTTAACATTATTTATATTTTATTGTATTTTATATGTATCTTTAATATTTTTCCAGTCACATTTTAATCTGGTTATGGAGGCATTAGGAATCCATGTTTGCCACCTCTGGTGTAGGGATTCTTTCTAAGGAACAAAATTCAGCATATGGAGAAAAACAACTCTTCTACCTGAATTTTGCTGGAGGCTGAGAACTCCAAAGCTTGAGTATCACACAGCTAATCAAAGCAGAGCTGGCCCATGAATCTTGGATTTTCTGACTCTTGAGGTTCTCTCTAATCACTCCTCCATGCTCACACACTAACATACTTTATATGCTTGGAACTTAAATTGTTCATTGAGTTAAAGTGAAAATTCTTGTTTGGCTTAAAGCTCAGGAAACTGAAGATCTAGGCAATTATGTTGTAATTAATCTATCTATTTAATAAAAAGGTCATGCATAATGGAAAGTTCCTCTCTGATGCCTGATCCCAGGGCAGAGCTACCTTCAAATTCTTGAGCTAAATAATGTCTGACCTTGAGACTTGTCTTCAGGATGGCCTTGGCCATTTGGAACACCTGCTGAGTCTGTTGTCCAGGAACTAGCCTCAGTTCTGAAAGGCTTGGGATCTGTGGCTTTCAGTTTTTAAAAATTTTAGACAGTTGAATAATATTCTGTCCTAAGAGTAAGGAAGACTTGAATTGAAACCTTAGCAGAATGATCAGGAAAAGTACAGGAGAAAGTGAAAATCTTTGGAAAAACAAGACTTTCTTAATAGAAGATAAGACTTAGAATCAGGAAAACAGTTTTATAACCTCTCTTAAATATCTATAGATGTGCAACCTTAGACAAATAATTTTTCTGTACCTATTTTTTCAATTGTAAAATGAAAGGGTTGGACTCTATGACCTCTAAGCTCCTAAATCTAAAATCTATGATTTGGAATCAAGCCAATTCTGAAGGACTATAGAGGTGCTTTTATGTACATGAATAAAAGAATTACAATGACAAAATTATTGACCATTAAGTATAAAAATACGATGATAGTAGTGAGACTAACATAGCATGTTGCCTGAGTGGTGGACTGAGTAGCATATCTGTTAAATTTAGCTTTTAATTTTACTTTTGTTACTTAATAACAAGGACTCAATTTACTTCCTTACAAAAAGGAGAACTGAGTTAATAGTGCAATAAATAGGGTACCATGCCTATAGTCAAGATGTGACTTCAAATTTGCCTTCAGACATTTACTATCTGTGTAATCATGAGAAAATCAATTAACATCTGTTTGCCTCAGTTTCCTCTTCTGTAAAATGGAGGCAATAAAAGCACCTTCCTCTTGATGAGATCTAGATAAGTACCAAAATGAAATTAGGTTTACTTGAGGAATAGTGCCAGGTTTGGGGTACAGGGAGTCAAATGGAGATCCCCTGCAACCCCTTTGGATTCAGCGCAAGGATACAGAGTAAATGAGGTCTAGTAGTGGTGCAAGAATCCCCTGTAAAGGAATTTACAGACCTGAAAACCTAGATTGATAAGAGAAGTTTATTATGGGGTTTGGAAGTAAGGCTAAAAGGTGTTAGTAAAGAGAGGAAGACACAGAGCCAGAGTGGTTCCAGTGGGCAGAAATTCATTGACATGGCAGGATAAGGCTGCCATGTTTGAGACCTCTGCAAAGAGAGGACTTCAGTTTGGCTCTTTTATAACTGGGGGCTTTGGCTACAAGCTGAAGGGGCTTGTGGGTGGAGTCCCAGATTGGCTCCACTGGGTTTCAGCCAGGGTTAGAATGTGAATTGAATTCAATGGGTTTCAGGACTAGCCAGATAAGGATGAAATTGCTTGTGCTTGGGATGGAGTCCTTCCCTGAGGCAGAGTCCAAGGAGGTTTTCTCTTTTAAGAGTTTTGGGGTTTCCTCCTCACTCTCAAGAATATTGTGAAGATGAAATTAAAATAGTAATTATGAAAAGTTTAGCATAGTGTCTGGAATATAATAAGTACTACATAAATATTAGCTGCTATTCTTTTTCTTATTATTATCATTTTAAGGTCTCTTTAATTTCTTCCCTTCTGTTATCTGGTGGGTATCAAGGTGCTATCCTCCCTGACTTAAGTAAATTGTAATCCCAAATTAGGCAAATCCTCATACTCAATTAGAGGTATAACATTATAAGATCCTTCAGGAGATAATTTCACCTTCTGTCTCTCTGGAAATTGCAAACATACACACATATAAACACATATTTTCACACACATATTTATATATTTTATTAATATCTATCTATCTAAATCTATAGAGAGATGTAACTATTGCTATATAACTTGTTTTTGTCCTTTTCCTATATCCCTCTTAGGTAGTAATTTCTTTAAAGACAAAGATACTATCTTAGTCATTCTTGTATTCCTTAGTGACATGCACAGTAGGGGCTTAATAAATGGTTATTTAATTGAACTTTGCTTTTCCAAATTTAAGTGCGGAGACTGACGGTAATTGCTGTGTATTGTAGGAAAAATATATATTTATAAAAAAAATTGCCTCATAAACTTACCCTTTGAAACTCACATTCAACAAGAATAGATTTCTGAGTAAGAGCAATGTGGTGTTCCTCTGCTATGTTTAAATCTTCTATGAAGGTTATGCCAGAATTAGGAGAACTAAAATATGATGTCATTTAACTCTACCTTCTCTGCTACTCTTTGCCCTAAAGACTACTTATGCTAGTAGTATCAGTGCAGTCCCCACTATACAGTTCTATTGTTTTGTTATTTTTTGTTTTTTTTCTTGATTAATTTATTTTTCCATGGGATGCTATTTCCCCTCATGCAACCTTGGTAGTATAGAAATGATTATGACAATTTGTCATAAAAAGACTAGGGTCTAATGTCTTTATAGGATGACAAGTCTTTTAAATTGAAATCATAGAGTCATGGAAAGAGGGCTTGACCAGATATCTCAAAGCCCTAAGGAGATGAAGGACCTGTGGGAAATAGTTCTCTCTGAATCTCAATCTATTTAGGTTACATTGAAACATTTGGACTAGTTGACATCTAATCCCCATTCTTATTCTTATGTACAATGATTTTTTTATTACCCTGATCAGGGGCTGAAAGGATCTTTTAAACATCAATCATCTAAGCAGGATAGAATAAAAATAAGTTATGAGGCAAACTTAGGATAACTTATTTTTCCTAATTGAGACATAGGATCACAGAAGCTTGAACTAGAAAAGACCTTACTAATCATCTCCAGAGATTCTAAAAGTTTTTTGTGGGTATCATTAGCCCTTTTGGCATTCTGATGAAACTTACAGAGCTCATCTCAGAACAATGTTTTTTTTTTTTTAATTAAAAAAAATATTACAAAGGAAATTAGTTAAATTGAAATGATTATGAAAATAATATATTTTTTAAAAAGTTCCTATATTCCAAGTTAAGAACCCTGATGTAGGTAAAATCCTCACTCTTATTTTGTAAATAACAAAACAGGTCCAGAGAAATGACTTTCACATCAAATAAGTAACTAAGCTGGGATCTGGAATTTAAGCCCAGATATTCTGATTCCCATGACAGGTGTAGAATATGAATTCATTGATTAATTATTTTATTTAATACTATGTGCCTATTATACAAAAGGAAATAGAGATTATTAAAAATAATAATAATTTTAAAAGTATTTGGCTTTAAATATTGCAAAAAAGTATTTGTATTGAGTACTGCATTTAGATAGTTTAGGAGAAATAATAAACACTGTCCAATAATTAATCCAAGTTTAAGTAAACTGCAAAAAGTGTCTACTTTGATAATTGAAATGAAGAGCAAATTATTTATGGCCGGAAGAAGGAGAATCCTATAAGATGTTATTGATCAGATGAGAACTTAAAAAGAGGTAAAAATTGGAAAAATTTGAAGCTCTGGAGAAAGCATTTTAGATTGAAAAAAATAGCAGAAGTAAAAGTGGGGAGAGATAGAAGACTCCCTCCCTCCTGGAGAATTTTCAAGAAATTGAAAAGTAAATCTGGTTAGCATAAGATTCGTGTGATGTGAACCATGGTATACAATATGCAATAGCCAGACTAGATCTAAGTGATTTCAATGCTCTGATTTGCTCTTGTCAGCTAACCACTAGTCTCCACTTTTCAATTCCCTTGAGTCAATGCCATTAGAATGAAGTGGTGAGGTGGGATAGGGGTGGGAAGAACTAAATAAACAAAAAAACTCTGTCCCTTCTAAAAATGCTTTCTTTTACTGTATATAGACAGGTCAGAAAGATATGTCATATCTCATTTTTTCCAATGGATAATAAGATAATAAGGCCCCAGTGAGCACATACTGCTCAGTACAGTTACCATTGAGAGTTGTCTCCTAAATCTAAGACCAGACATGTTCTTTTTTATTAGGAAATCACTGTGATTCCTTTTCAGAAAGTCTTTTCTGTTATGCATTCCAACTGGTTTGCTACCTCTTGAATTTCAAAAGAAGTTCTAAGAATAATGAAAACAGCAAGATATGACCTTGCAATTGATGAATCAATTGACACTAGACTAGAAATATGCACTGTGTGACAGCAAAAGAGTTTAATGTGCTTTTGAGAGAAACTCACTTGTAAGGTTTTTTAAAATGCATTTAATACTATAAAACTCAAAAGGCCAATATCGAGGTAATACTTTAAAATGATTAATATGGCATATAAGGGTCATTTTGATTGATGCCGATATGGTCCCCTCAAAAATTAAAGCAAGCATTTATACTAAGATATAAGAAATGAAATTGGATAAGATCTTGGTACTTTGACAATGGACTGGAAATATTTCAGAATACTAAAACTATATTGCTCTCTATAAGTCATCATTGTGTTTGTGAAGATTCTAGGATAGAAGGGCCATCATAATCTTCATCAGCATCTTTTTTAGCCTCGGCTATCTGAACCAACACTGATTTTATGCCACTTTTTTCACAACTAGATCATTGCAATAAATTTTCAAGTAATGAATGAGTTTCTCTCAGAAAAATATTGAAGTCAAAACAATGCTTTGACATCTCTCCTGCTTCCTTCATCCTGTTTTTTTGTGTTTTTTTTTTTTTTTTGCAAGCCTCCTGTTCTTTTTCTTAGCCACTCACTGCTCTCCTCTAAGTGATCCTTTTCTTTTTGAAAGTATATAAGTTGGATGATTCCATTCATCTGATTATTCAATCCTATCATCTTCCTTCCAAGATGGGAGTGACTGAAAGAAATGCTTACTAGGATCTAGATCAAGAAGGTTTATATTTTAAAAGGAATCAGTGGTTAACCTAAAGAAATGAAATTAATTTTGACAGAATTTTTGGCAATATGACAGTCTGCTTTTGGAGAATTTTCCTGGTAGTCTTAGCAACACCACTTCTCCTATATACTGTAGATTTAACTAAACCATTACTAAGCACTTTCAGCACTGTACCCAATTACTTCAGCTGTCACCACAATCTAAACCGTAAAGAGGTACACTTTCAGTAAATTAACCATAGAAAACATCATTTTCTAATATGCCTTCCCAAGACCCTCTCCCAAATCATCTACCAATTTCTGGAATCAAATTAAATGAGAGTAGTGATGGAAGAAGGGAATAAGCATCTAAATAGTGCCAACAGGCTATATCCCCAATTTTTAAAAGTTTAGATCCCTCTCAAATCCCTCTTTCTGACATTGAAATTTCTCTATAATTTGGCTCTATCACTCCTAGCCAACTATTCTTTAACATAAACCTTGTGCTCTAACCAAGACAGCCTCTTATTTCTCTTTCATTTTTGAAGAGAACCAATGATATTATGGGTGTCATATCTTGACTTGACTCCTTCAGAGTCCTTAGAATCCAGTGGTAAGACAAAAGTCAAGCATTACTGGTGTTAGCCAGACAAGACAGTTTTTTGACTCATCCCTTTAGTAAATATGCAATGTTTATTCTCACTTGCTAGTCTTTCCTTAGAGATATTATTATATGGTAGACATATTGTTTAAGTCCTCTTCTAATATATACTGATAATGCGAACCTCCCTGGCAAGTAATTTTGTCTCTTAAATACCTCCCAGGCAACTCTATGACTATATATCATTTTATCATTAGGAGATGGAGCTCACTCTCCAGGAATTTCCTACAAAAAAAAAATAAAAAATAAAAATAAAAGGAAGTTTAGATCAAATAAACAAAAATCTTTGCACATGCTATCCCTTAAATATCAAAAATCTCTCTTCTCTGCTTATTGAATCATTCCATCAAAATATGGTTAAGCATCCTCTTTATTTCCACAAAAATAGTCTGTAGTACCCAATGAGCTTATCTTTTCTAAAAGTCCTATTGAACATAGGGTAATTATTTAGCACAATGAACTCCTGGTTCTGCTCCTTTTGTTCAGCATCAGTTCATGTAAATCTTTCCAGGTCTTCATAAAATCAGCTTGTTCATCATATTTAATAGAACAATAACATTCCTTTACCTTCATATACCACAACTTGTTTAGCCATTCCTTTTATTTTAATTGGGAGTTTTCAATTTTTTTTCTTTTTTGGTTATATGTCTAATTCATTGATCTCCTCTTTCTCTATTTTATTCATATATATATTTAGAGATATAAAATTTCCCCTAAGAGCTATTTTAGCTGCATCCCATAGTTTTGATATGTTATCTCATTGTTGTCATTCTCTTGGATGAAATTATGAATTGTTCCTGTGATCTGTTGTTTGACTCACTCATTCTTTAGAAATAGCTTATTTAATTTTCAATTGTCTTATTTCTCTTTTCAAACTTTCAAGAATATCTTGTTCTAGTATTAGATTTTTAGGGAAACTACAAAATTTTCTGCCTTATCAAGTATTAATTCTTTTTCCTATGACTTGAAATATTTTTTCATAGATGTCTGAATTCACTTACCTGGTCTGAAGCCCATATTATCTTTGGTTATTAATATCTCTCCTATTGGCTTATATGCTTATGCTCAGTTTCTTTCCTTAATTTTTTTCCTTGATAATTTCAGTGTCCATCTCACTCCCACCATTTGCGTTTTCTTATTGCCCACCTTTTGATTCTTTATCCTTTGATTGCCCTTTCCAAAGTGGCTAGAAATTTAAAAAAAAAAAAGTTTTAACCCTCTACCTTGCTAGGTAATTCACATTTTATCAACCTCTGTCTCTGTCCTGAGTTTTGGGGTGAATGAATTGATAAATCTAGTTTGAAACACATCCCTTTATTTTTCAAACATACTGGAATATCATACACTCCAGACAAAATTAACATACTGATATCCTATTTCTTTTCACTCTGTTCTTCAGTTCTCCAATTAAGCAATATAGGGAACTACTATACTACAGTTTCTAGTCATAGCAAGCTTCTGCCTTATGATTTTCACTGAAAGTAGGATGGAGGTCAGTGTTTAGGTAGATTTCAAGTCCCTGGGTCACCTTGTACAGTCTTTCCAGAAAGTGGTAGGTAAGGTGGGGCCAGGATCTTGAATAAGTATGTTCTGGATTAGAGATTAACCTTTTCTATGGTTACTTTATAGAATGTTTACCTCTTAGGGTTTTTGTGTTTAAGATTGTGGTAACAGCTAAAATAATGTTATTTCTTGAACACTATTTGGATTTTGAAGAAGATTGATAGGTCATGAGGACCAGAAAAAGTATTTAGAACTCCCTTTTGTTGATCAGATGATGTAGAATTGTTTTCTGTCAACACTGCCTTCTAGTGTCCACTGATATAACTCTCTATGGCTCCATGTTTACATTTTTCTAATTTTCTGACTAAATCTTTATCTCTCTCTCTCTCTCTCTCTCTCTCTCTCTCTCTCTCTCTCTCTCTCTCTCTGTAGACATATATATATATAGAATATGTTTGTCAGTTACAATTATTTTGTAAATTTTGAAGACATCTGTCTTTAACAAATACTGGCTGCATTACCCTGGACACATCACATCACAATGTGCTGCTCCCTAATGTGCCATATTGAAAAAAAGGTAACAACTTCCATTGATACAAGTTGTTTTCTCCTTTAATATTTCCCTATATAAATCAAGTCATAAGTCTATTTTCTGTCACTTACATACATTTATAATTTGGTAGATCAAAAGATGTAATATATGTATGCATTTATGTTTAATATTGATATTGTTTCATTATCTGTGCTGTCTTTAAAAAGACTCCCTGTTTGTTTTTCTTAATCCTATTTCTTTGACCACTCCTTGTTTGATATCTATTGTCAATCTTGATCTTTTGTCTGCAGTTGATGTATATTCTAACTCTGATTCTATTATACACCAAGTACTTGATTATGCTTTTTAGTTCATTCTGTTATTCCTTATGTTTATGGGTGATTTTATTCAAATAATCTTCATAGTTTTGATTTCCAAATTTTTCTGTTCACAAATTTCTGATATAATGTTTTTTTTTCCCTTGGGGGGAAATTATATACATACATACACACATACACAATCTTTCTTCCTTTCTCCTTCCCTTCACTCTCTTTCTCTCTCTCTCTTCCAATTTTGCTTTCTTTATTTCTTTTTATTTTAACTTTCTGTCTCCTCCCTCCCTCTTTTTCTGCAAACACATAATACATGTATAATTAAGGGAAAATATATTATCTTAGATACACAAGCCTTTCATTAAAGTGGACCAATTCATATTAAAATTAGAATATTACTCTAATTAAAAGTTAGCTCAACTCACATAATATTTTGCTTTTGATAATGATAGAATATACAACTGAACTCTAGAATGATTTGGATTTGACAAAAATCCCTAAGGTAATTCATCCAATTAAATTAATAGATGATAATTTGGACAGGAAGAGACCACCAGGTGCTAAGGGAATTGATTTCACTTTCACAGACATGGTACCTGAACTGAGTCCCTAAGGAAGAAAATGATTCTGAGAGATCATTTAGAAGAGGAAGTCAAAGACTTGGCTCATTTTCCTTTCCTTTTAGGGATACTAACTTGCTATAGAATTCAAGCCATGGTTATATCACTAGTTAAATGAGGAGTTACAGATGTTGTCCAGTGAAGTAAGAAACAAATTCTTGGGAGGTCTTAAATGTCAAAATAAGGAGTTAGTATTTTGTGCTAAATGAAATGGGGAACTGCTGTTTTTTTTGTTAAATTCTTATTCTCTAGGGAGACCATTATTATACCTTGCTCTAAAAAAATCTTCTGATGTTATTATATTTTTCTGAATGAGAGCAAAGTTTTAAACAAAATACCATCAACTTCTGCTATGGAAAAGTGGAATGCAGTGATCCTCAGAAAACTACACTTTTTTAGCCTGTGTTTGTTTTTTCATCTTCAACATTAATAATGATCAGCCACTCAAGTTCAAAGGCAATTATTAATTTTATGTATTTGAAAAAGTCCTCGGTACTGTTCATTCAATTTTTATTATGAAAGTCATAAAATGTATGTTCTTTAATAGAAGACAAATAGACTTATAGAAGCTATTTTTACCTTTAGTTATTCCCTCTTGAGAAAAATTTAATTCCTTAGAAATGACAGAAGAACTCATTCTCTTATTTTATTTAATTAATGTCCATTTTTATTGGTTGGAACTTTCTGTTTTTTCAATCATTATATGTTTACTTAGTACTTATTAGTGCACTCTAAAATGTATTCCAAAATGTTTTCACAAGCAAAAGAAAAGAAACTTAAAGAAAAGGAGAGAAAAAATAAAATATTTTTAAAAATCTTACATTATTCTTATTGTAATGATTTAAACCTGAACAAATTAATCTGAAAATTGAAATAAAGTTAGGCAACAAGTTTAAGAAATATTTTTTTTCTGTATGCTATTTGTCCATAGAAGTAACAATTGAAGTTAAATTTATCACATTATATTTTTGGAAGAAGCCAAATGTAAAAAAAAAAAAAAAAAAAAAAAAAAAAAAGTGAGAGAGATCCTTGTGTTTTTTAAATAGCCCAGAATGTGAAATTTATAATAAGATTGTGGGAGGTAGGAGGGGTGAGGGAGTCAGAAGAAAAATACCAGAAAGTTGGTTTCTGAGAGGCATTTCTAAACTTTTTATTGTAAATCTTGTTTTAAAAGTTTTGAATTATTTTTGTAGAGAGATTTGATAGGTGATTGTAGTAATATTTTTTGTGTTCTTTTTCAAATTAAATTTTTTAGAATTTTTATGTGCAAATTCTTTTCCTTCTACCCTTTATCACATTGATAAAAAGAGAAAAAACAAATCCTGTTACAAAATATATAGGAGAGCAAAATAACCCCTTTCCCACACTGATAAAAATAGAAAAAAACAAGCCTTCCTACAAGATGTATAGGGGAGCAAAATAAAGTCCGGCATTGGTAATGTCAAAATCAAAACAAACAAACACAAAAAAGACTCTCTATCTGGAGGTAAGTATCAACCCTCTGGAATTGTGTTTGAGACTTATGTTATTCATTAGAGATCCTAACTCTTCAGAGATTGTTTTCAAAATGTTTGTTACTACATAAATTGTTTCCCTGATTCTATTCATTTTTCTTTGCATCAGTTCATATAAGCCTTCTTAGTTTTCTCTGAAGCTATCTCCTTCATATCTTAGTGTTCCTAGTATTCCATTGTATCCCTATACCATAGCTTATTTAGCTGTCTTGTAATTGATAGACATTTCTACAAGTTCCAATTCTTCACTACCACAAAAAGGTTTGCTGTAGTATTTGTATACATATGGTTCATTTTTCTCTTTCTTTGATCTCTTTGAACTAAAACTCTAGTTTTGATAATGGTATTGCTATTTCAAAGGTTATGCAATTTAGTTATCTGTAGATTAAGCAACCAAACTTTTCAGGGCATATATTTAAATTATCTATGTATATAAAAACTATTGTTTATCAAGGTTACTTAAAAAGTAAATAGTGCCATCTTATGGAAACTATCAAGAAATATGGATACTGGTTCTTAATATAAAAAAAAAATCTTAAAACCCTAAATTGTACAACTCTTTTATTTAATGACTGTGATGTAGCAGGGAAACATAAAATGAAAATCCTATCCAACTCACCCAATCTTCCTGATAGAGAGATCCTGTCAGGCTTCTATATCAGTACTTCTGCTTTAAGGTTTACAAGGCACTTTACAGGTATGCTACATCCTTTGATCATTCTAATAACCCAGGGAGATTGGTTTTATTCGGTCATTTCAATCATACTCAATTCTTTGTGATCACTTTTGAAGTTTTCTTGGCAAAGACACTGAAATACTCTGTCATTTCTCTCTCTATGTCATTTTACAAATATGGAAACTGAGGCAAATAAGTGACTTTCCCAGGTTAACATAGTAAGTATCCGAGGTTAGATTTGAATTCAGTTTCCTTGACTCCAGTCCAATGCTTCACTCACTGTTCACATGGTAAACATCTGAAGCTAGATTTAAACTCAGGTTTCTTGACTCCAGTCCAGTGCTCTACTCACTGTTCTACCTGAATACCCATCCCAGTGAAATAAATTTTCTGATTCCCACTTTAGAGATGAGAAAACTGAAGCTTAAATAAGTTGAAGCAACTAGGTAGCATATTAAATAATACATATGGAAAATCTTGATTCCAAATTTTCCTTATACATCATTAGTTGTGAGACAAGTCAGTTAAACCCTCTAGTTTCCTCATCTGTGAAATGAAGGTAATAATAGCATTTTCCTAAAAGATTTATTGCGATGATTTAATGAGTTAACATATGTAAACCACTTTGTAAACTTTAAAGTTCTATATAAATACTTTTTATTGCTCAGGATCACAAAGTTATTAAATATCTGAGATGTATTTTAACTCAGATCTTCCTCATTCCAAATCCTGTTGACAAAACAAGTACATAGCAATTTTTTCCTTACTACAAAAGATTTCTTTTTTTTTTTAATTTTTTATTATATATATATATATATATATTTTTTTTATAATATTATCCCTTGTATTCATTTTTCCAAATTACCCCCCCTCCCTCTATTCCCTCCCCCCGATGACAGGCAATCCCATACATTTTACATGTGTTACAATATAGTCTAGGTACAATACATGTGTGTGAATATCATTTTCTTGTTGCACAATAAGCATTAGATTCCGAAGGTACATGTAACCTGGGCAGACATATATTAGTGCTAACAATTTACATTCACTTCCCAGTGTTTCTTCTCTGGGTGTAGCTACCTCTGTCCATCATTGATCAACTGGAAGTGAGTTGGCTCTTCTTTATGTTGAAGATTTCCACTTCCATCAGAATACATCCTCATACAGTATTGTTGTTGAAGTGTACAGTGATCTTCTGGTTCTGCTCATTTCACTCAGCATCAGTTGATTTAAGTCTCTCCAGGCCTCTCTGTATTCCTCCTACTGGTCATTTCTTACAGAGCAATAATATTCCATAACCTTCATATACCACAATTTACCCAAGCATTCTCCAACCGATGGACATCCATTCATCTTCCAGTTTCTAGCTACAACAAAAAGAGCTGCCACAAACATTTTGGCACATATATGTCTCTTTCTGCTCTTTAGTATTTCTTTGGGATATAATCCCAGTAGTAGCGCTGCTGGGTCAAAGGGTATGCACAGTTTGATAACTTTTTGGGCATAATTCCAGATTGCTCTCCAGAATGGCTGGATTCTTTCACAACTCCACCAGCAATGTATTAGTGTCCCAATTTCCCCACATCCCCTCCAACATTTATCATTATTTGTTCCTGTCATCTTAGCCAATCTGACAGGTGTGTAGTGGTATCTCAGAGTGGTCTTAATTTGCATTTCTCTGATCAGTAGTGATTTGGAACACTCTTTCATGTGAGTGGATATAGTTTCAATTTCTTCCTCTGAGAATTGTCTGTTCATATCCTTTGACCATTTATCAATTGGAGAATGGTTCGGTTTCTTATAAATTATGGTCAGTTCTCTATATATTTTGGAAATGAGACCTTTGTCAGAACCTTTGTTTTTAAAAATATTTCCCCAATTTGTTACTTCCCTTCTAATCTTGTTTGCATTAGTATTATTTGTACAGAAACTTTTTAGTTTGATGTAATCAAAATCTTCTATTTTGTGATCAATAATGATCTCTAGTTCTCCTCTGGTCATAAATTCCTTCCTCCTCCACAAGTCTGAGAGGTAGATTATCCTCTGTTCCTCTAATCTATTTATTATCTCCCTCTTTATGCCTAAATCATGGATCCATTTTGATCTTATCTTGGTATATGGTGTTAAGTGTGGATCCATATCTAATTTCTGCCATACTAATTTCCAGTTTTCCCAACAGTTTTTTCCGAATAATGAATTTTTATCCCTAATGTTGGAATCTTTGGGTTTGTCAAAGATTAGATTGCTATAGATGTACCCTTTTTTGTCCTTTGTATCTAATCTGTTCCACTGATCTACCGGTCTATTTCTTAGCCAATACCAAATGGTTTTGGTGACTGCTGCTATATAATATAGCTTTAGATCAGGTACACTTAGACCACCTTCCTCTGAGTTTTTTTTTTTCATTAGTTCCCTTGCAATTCTCGACCTTTTATTCTTCCATATGAATTTTGTTGTTATTTTTTCTAGGTCATTGAAATAGTTTCTTGGGAGTCTGATTGGTATAGCACTAAATAAATAGATTAGTTTGGGGAGTATTGTCATCTTTATTATATTCGCTCGGCCTATCCAAGAGCACTGAATGTCTTTCCAATTATTTAAATCTGATTTTATTTTTGTGGCAAGTTTTTGTAATTTTTCTCATATAATTCCTGACTTTTCTTTGGTTGATGGATTCCCAAATATTTTATACTCTCAACATTTGTTTGGAATGGAATTTCTCTTTGTATCTCTTGCTGTTGCATTTTGTTAGTGATATATAAAAATGCCGAGGATTTATGTGGATTTATTTTGTATCCTGCCACTTTGCTGAAATTTTGAATTATTTCTAGTAGCTTTTTAGCAGAGTCTTTGGGGTTCTCTAAGTATACCATCATGTCATCTGCAAAAAGTGATAGTTTAATTTCCTCATTTCCTACTCTAATTCCTTGAATCTCTTTCTCGGCTCTTATTGCCGAGGCTAGCGTTTCTAGTACTATATTGAATAGTAATGGTGATAGTGGGCAACCTTGTTTCACTCCTGATCTTACTGGGAAAGGTTGCAGTTTATTTCTATTGCATATTATGCTTCCTGAAGGTCTTAAATATATGCTCCTGATTATTCTAAGGAATAGTCCATTTATTCCTATACTCTCAAGAGTTTTTAGTAGGAATGGATGTTGGATTTTGTCAAATGCTTTTTCTGCATCTATTGAGATGATCATATGGTTCTTATTAATTTGATTATTAATATGGTCAATTATATTAATAGTTTTCCTAATATTAAACCAGCCCTGCATTCCTGGAATAAATCCTACTTGATCATAGTGTATTATCTTGGAGATGATTTTCTGAAGTCTTTTTGCTAATATCTTATTTAAGATTTTAGCATCAATATTCATTAAGGAGATTGGTCTATAATTTTCTTTCTCAGTTTTCAATCGACCTGGTTTAGGTATCAGTACCATGTCTGTGTCATAAAAGGAGTTTGGTAGGACTCCTTCATCCCCTATTTTTTCAAATAATTTATGTAACATTGGGGCTAATTGTTCTTTAAATGTTTGGTAGAATTCACATGTGAATCCATCTGGCCCTGGGGATTTTTTCCTGGGGAGTTGATTAATAGCTTGTTCTATTTCTTTTTCTGAAATGGGACTATTTAAGCAATTTATCTCCTCCTCTGTTAATCTAGGGAGCCTATATTTTTGGAGGAAGTCATCCATTTCACTTAAGTTATCAAATTTATTGGCATAAAGTTGGGCAAAGTAACTCCTTATTATTTCTCTAATTTCCTCTTCATTGGTGGAAAGATCCCCCTTTTCATTTGTAAGACTATCAATTTGATTTTCCTCTTTCTTTTTTTTGATCAAATTTACCAAAGGTTTATCTATTTTATTGGCTTTTTCATAAAACCAACTCTTAGTTTTATTTATTAATTCAATAGTTTTTTTACTTTCAATTTTATTGATTTCTCCTTTTAATTTTTGTATTTCAAGTTTAATTTTTGGTTGGGGGTTTACAATTTGGTCTTTTTCTAGCCTTTTAAGTTGTAAGCCCAATTCGTTAATCTTCTCTTTCTCAATTTTCTTCAAATAAGCCTCTAAAGATATAAAATTTCCCCTTATTACTGCTTTAGCTGCATCCCAAAGATTTTGATATGATGTCTCATCATTGTCATTATCTTGGGTGAAATTGTTAATTGTTTCTATAATTTGCTCTTTCACCCAGTCATTCTTTAAGATGAGATTATTCAGTTTCCAATTACTTTTTGGTCTATTTACCCCTAACTTTTTACTGAATGTAGCTTTTATTGCATTGTGATCTGAGAAGAAGGCATTTATTATTTCTGCCTTCCTACATTTAATTTTGAGATCTTTATGTCCTAATATATGGTCAATTTTTGTATAGGATCCATGAACTGCTGAGAAGAAAGTATATTCCTTTCTATTGCCATTCAGTTTTCTCCAAAGGTCTATCATACCTAGTTTTTCTAATATTCTATTTACTTTTTTAATTTCTTTCTTGTTTGTTTTGTGGTTTGATTTGTCTAAATCTGAGAGTGCAAGGTTGAGATCTCCCACTATTATAGTTTTACTGTCTATTTCTTCTTGCAGTTCTCTTAACTTTTCCTTTAGAAAGTTAGATGCTATACCACTTGGTGTATATATGTTTAGTATTGATATGGCTTCATTATTTATGCTACCTTTCAGCAGGATATAGTTTCCTTCCTTATCTTTTTTAACGAGATCTACTTCTGCTTTTGCTTGATCTGAGATAAGGATAGCTACCCCTGCTTTTTTGGCTTTACCTGAAGCATAATAGGCTCTGTTCCAACCTTTTACCTTTATTCTGTATGTATCTCCCTGCTTTAAGTGTGTTTCCTGTAGGCAACATATTGTAGGGTTCTGCTTTTTGATCCAATCTGCTATCCGTCTCCGTTTGATGGGATCGTTCAACCCATTTACATTTACAGTTAAAATTACTAATTCTGTATTTCCTGCCATCGTATTATCCCCAGATTATGCTTTTTTCCCTTGACCCCCCTGATCCCCCTCCCCGATATTTAATTTACAGACCCCCCTTGTGACGCGCAACCCTCCCTCTTTTTTTTTTTTTTTAGGATCCCTCCCCCCTCCCTCCAAGTCCCTTCACTTATTCTCCTTTTCCTTTTCCCTTTTCCTCTCCCCCCTTTTAATGAGGTGAGAGAAAATTCTCTGAAAAACAAATATGTTAATTATTTACTCTTTGAGCCTCTCCTGATGAGAGTAAGATTCACACAATGATTCTCCCCCTCACTAAGTTCCCTCAGATATGGTGTATTTTCTATGCCTCTTCCTGGGATGTAGTTTCCCTCTTTTTATCATTCCTTCCCCTTTTTCTGAACTGACCTCCTTCCCTTTACTACAACCCCCTTTTTTTCTTTTATATCAGTAAAATCAAATTATCCTTGAGTACTTTTCATATACCCACAACAGAGTTACAGTTCTCAAGGGTTCTGTGTACCTTTTTCTGTTTCTCTTCAGTCTTGTGGATGTAGATCAAAATTTTTGTTTAAGTCTGATTTTTTTCTTAGAAACATATAGAATTCCTCTGTTTCATTGAATGACTATCTTCTTCCATGGAAAAAGATGCTAAACTTAGCTGGGTAGTTCATTCTTGGTTGCAGTCCTTGATCTTTTGCCTTACGGAATATCAGGTTCCAGGCCCTTCTATCTTTTAATGTGGAGGCAGCCAGATCTTGGGTGACCCTTATTGTGGCACCTTGGTATTTAAATTGTTTTTTTCTAGCTGCTTGCAGGATTTTCTCCTTTGTGTGGTAATTCTGCAGCTTAGCCACAATATTCCGTGGTGTTCTTTTTTTAGGGTCTATTTCAGAAGGAGTTCGATGAATTCTTTCCACATCTACTTTCCCTTCTGTTTCTATTATCTCTGGACAGTTCTCTTTGATAATTTCCTGTAAAATAGAATCTAGGCTCTTTTTTTGGTCATAGTTTTCTGGAAGTCCAATAATCCGCAGATTATCTCTCCTAGATCTATTTTCCAGGTCTATAGATTTTCCCATTAAGTATTTGACGTTGTTCTCCAGCTTCTCATTTTTTTTGTTTTGTTTGACTGACTCTTGGGTTCTCTGTGAGTCATTCATTTCTATTTGTTCCATCCTGACTTTTAAGGAGTTATTTTCTTCTTTCACAGTTTTTAGTTCTTTTTGTAAATGCCCAATTTCGTTTTTAAATGAATTGTTTTGCTCTATTGAATTTTTTTCCATTTCCCTAATTTTTTTTTTTGAGAATTATTTTCTTTTTCCAATTCAGAAATTCTATTTTCTTGAGACTTTTTTATCTTTTCCAATTCAGAAATCCTACTTTCCTGTGTTTTTTTTAATCTTTTCTAATTCATAAATTTTGTTTCCCTGCATCTCCTGTGAATTCTTTATTTTTTCCAACTCCAATTTCAGGACGTTGTTATTCTCTATCATAGCTTCCCTTTCCTTTCCCCATTTTTCTTCAATCTCCCTCAATTTTTTAAGAGCTTCTTCTAGGAGAGAGTTATGTGATGGGGGGCAGGGATCGTTCCCCTTTGGGTTGTTATCTGCTGACTCTCTGCTGTTAACTTCCTCGGGGTTGGATACCCACTCTTTCTCTGTGTAGAAGGAATCTATGGTTTTTCTAGCTTTTTTGCTCATATTTAAAAAAATCTTTTAGGGTCTGTCCCTGGGGTAGGAAATTATTTATTTACTTCTTTACCAGCTTCCTCCCAGACCGGATGGATGCAGTGGCTCCTGCGCCTGAGCTAAGATAGAGCTCTGGGAGAGAGTTCCCCACCCCCTCCCTGGAGGTGCCTCAGACGTGATTAGCACTACAGTGCTTTGAGGGCGTAGAATAGTAAAGGCAGCACAAAGCCCAGCCTATGTGTCCGGGTGGGGAGTGGATGTCTGCAGCAGGTGACTTGAAAAGCCCCTGTGCTCAAACTGGAAGTGTCTGCCAGAAACCGTGGTCCCTAGTTCAAAGGTTCCGCTTCTCTGGGACTTCCTGGAGCTGAGTTCCACTCCCTCCAGCTAAGCTAGGCAGTGTGTGTTGCCTTGGGCCGTATCCACCCACTTGTCAATCTCTTAACTATTCTCAGGTGGTAGCTGAGGCCACGCCCCCTGGTGCTGAGATCTGCTGAGTCACCCCCAGGGTCCGGGGAAAATCTAATCTGAGTTTTAAAATATTTTGGCTTTCTCTTCTGAACTGCTAAATAATTAGCAGAGAAGAGCTAACAGCCTGTGCCAGATTCCTTTACCTCAGTGGCTTCTCTGATCTCAGAGCCCTTCCCAGCGCAATGGGCGCAGTGTGCCCCTACCCCACCGTCTGTGCTGGTCTTTCTTATTCCTCCCTTGGGAACTGACCCTTCCTGTTGAAACTCCAGATTCTCCCCAGCTGGCAAGTCGTGCTTCCAGTCCTTATGGCATCTATCAGTCCTGAGCTAATTCTAAGACCCAATTTATCCAATTGGTTGTGAGGGAGTGAGGACGTTCACAGAGACGTGTGTTTCTTCTCCGCCATCTTGGCTCCGCCCCCACTACAAAAGATTTTAATTTCTAAAACCCATGTAAAAATATGAAGGAAACAAACAAACAAAAAAAAAACAACAAAAAACTGCTTCTTTCTTCTACTGTTCCCTAATTTTCCTATAGTTGACATCTAATCATTACTATTTTACACCTCTCCCACTATCTTTCAAGCTATTGAGATTACAATTTTTATAGTAAGTGATAGGTTAAAATAAAATGCTTGATAGAGGAAAGTTTTGGTTGGAAAACAGTGATCTCAAATACAGAAGGATATATCTATCACACACACAGACACAGACACACACACACACACACACATACACACAGCTCTCAATATGTAGACCAGTAAGCCCACTCTACTTTTGGTTTCTATTCATTAGTATCCATTTATGAAGCATTCACTATGAGCTAGAACTTGTATAGCATTTAGTTTAAATATGTGAAAACCAAAAGTGAAACATCCCTTGCTTTTAAGTTTACAATTTGATTAAAAGATAAAGTATCTATATATAAACATAGATATAGTTAATAGAAAGGCAGATTGAATGTACACAAAATGAATACAGATAGGAATATGGTGCATACTGAAATGATAGATGTCATCTCCCAGTCCTGCCTTCTTTATACTTTTAGGTACAAATATCTCTTATGGTGCCAGATGGAACCATTGGTAAGAGAAGTAAGGAGATTTCTTAAATTAAGAAAGCTAAAAGATTATTTATGGGCTCCTTTGTGATCCCTGATAATTAGGAAAAGCATAGGGAGACTTTAAAATAGAGAAAGCAAAAGTAGCTGTTCAGGGCTTGCCCTCTTTTCATTCTAAGTTGCTCTATGTTCATGAGGGTCTAAGTGCAGATTTGGAAGAGATTTTAGAAATAAATTTTGTGTAGTTTTTGTCATTTCCTATTTGCTATCTGAAGAAACTCAAAAGTTTGTTAGGTAGTGAACAGGAAGAAAACTTGAAAAAGATGTATGGCAATACAAATTCAATATATATAGGTCATAGTTTTCATTCCTTCCTCCAAATCTTATATAATTCTAGTGTCAGGGTATGAGACTAACATATTTAGGCTAATATATAACAGATTAATATAGTGTAACAGACTAATATAGTCTACAATAGACTAATATATAATAGGCTAATATAGTCTGTTATAGAAAAGGAGAAGTAAGACCCAGATATATCTTCAAAAACACAACCATAGATGGAATTATTTAACTGGTGGCATTTAGTTATATTACAATGTTATAAATAGAAAAGTAAATATGTCCCTTAACATGTTGAACGCCATCTTTGTAAAGAGATGTGACAAAAGAAGACTGGGTTAAACTTTTTAGATAAAAAACATACCTTGGTTTGGATAAGTTATGTGTCTAATGAAGAATCCAGTTACATCTGGGAAGTAGCATGCTTTACTACCAGAAATTTAGTAATAAATAAAAGCTCATAATTAAGTTTTGGTAGTTTTCATTTGATTGTTTATGGTGTATGTGTGTGTATATGTACATGCATATGTGCATGCATGTGTGTTTTTTTCACAAACATGGAACAATTATCTTGAGAAATGCACAATTCAGTAATTTTTAAATGATTTACTATATTCAAAACACTGTGTAACTAACTGGATGTGTTTTCAACAAATCAGTGATATCATCATTACCCTTATTTTCACCAATGACACAGATGGCGAATCATCCATCTATTCTATCATTATATATTCCATCATATTTTACCTCAACCATTCCCTCCCATGAATTTACTCTGTTCAGCCAATATTCTTGGAGTTTTCTTCAAATAATTCTGACATTCTAAATGTACCATGGACCAATAAAGTGGGAATTTTAGTTATGTATTAACTTTTATTCTTACTGTAGGATCCAACAATGTCTCTTTTACCCCTCTCAAATATACATCAGTTTGATATAATTTTTACACAGTTTCTCCTTCTCAAATTAATCACTGATTTTTCATTGACTTTGGGTTCTTTTGACTTTAATATTTGGGAATTTTTAGTTTTCTATGCCTTTCAGTCATGCATTATCAGAAAAAATTGTGATATTAAAAATGATAGGCCTTTGTTCTGGGTAGAAACATAGGGTCCTTAAAAGAACTTTGAAATATCCCAAACCCAATAAAACTATCTTTCTTTCCAATTCTAGATCCAACTCATTGTCTAGCTGTAGTATTTATCCAAGATAAATTTTAGCACTCATTGGTCATTAGGAGTGTTATTTGCTATCAAAATCTTAATTCATGTTTTGTTTTGTCTTGTTTTTCTGTGGATAGTAAGAGCACACTCTTTTGACTGAATATGGAGCACATTTAGTAGACACAAAGTTCTGGGTCTTTCTGTAATCAGGAACATTCCATAACTGATAAATTACTAGTTCTAAAGTTACAAAGAGCTAGGACATACTACTTCTAACACTTACAAGCTGTTTGATACTGGGTCTCAGTTACATTATCTATAAAAGGAAAGAGATTGGCCTTTAAGATTTCAAAAGTTCTTTCCTGCTCCAAATTTATTATTCTGTCTATTATCACCCAGAAATAGTTTATCTGGAAAACCTCATATTCTCTAGAGAAAATCTCCTACACTTTGGATATTGCACTGAATTGTATTCATAAAAGTTGTTAAAAACTTCCATTGAGACTGATCTTAATGATCAGAGTTTTGTTGAACAAGGTTACCTCTGTCATTGCATTCTTTAAGAGTATTTGTTTAATTTTGGCGTATCCTTTGGAGATAACTTGTCGAATGAGAGCTTCTAAAGTATTATGTTCTATAGCATCATTTTCTCCCATACCTTACAAAAATAAATCGCATTAAGTTCTTTTTTGAGGATGAATTTTTGATGTCAAAGATGTGTTCTATTTTGTAAAAAGACATACAAAATGCTTCTTATTCTTTTATAATTACCTCATAAAGATCGCCCCTGATATATGTAATTAATTTTAACAAAACTTAAAGATAAAATGGGCATAAGAATAAGTAATTACTAATTTTTGCAAATTTCTTTTTGGAAAATAGGTTCATAGGATATAGTATGTAGAGGTGAAAGGAACTATAATTGCCATCTAATAAAAGCTTTGTTTTACAGATGAGGAACCTGAGATCCACGGAGGTTAAGCAATTTGCTGAAAGTCACAGAAGTAGTGACAGTCAGGGGCAGTTGTGAGACTTAAAATCAGGAACTCTAGTACAAAATGCACTGTCCTTTCTAAATGATTTGAAGTATTTTCCCCTAGTATGTTCTCATCCTTTATAGGCCTTATAGATTAATAATTTAATGCTCTAAAATTTATATATAATTTCTGGCATAGATCATCTCTGTATAAATTTAGTTAAATCTGGTTCTTTTTCTCATCCTGGTCTTCAAATCTATTTCCTCTTCACCTGGAATTCTAATGTTAGAGTTCAAATAGGTTTGATATTTTTGATTGTGAAACATTAGATGATTCAAATTCTACCTCTGAAGGGACTATGCACAAGGTACTTAATATTTTAAGCCTAAGTTTCCTCATGTATAAAATGAGAAGTTTGGAAAAGACAATTTAAAATTTTCTTTCTAGTTATAAAAAATGTAATCTTAATATTCTGAGAATCTTTAAAGATTATAGAATTTTTTACCTTTTTTGTAATGTCCAGATTAGCTCACATAGTACCTCGGTACTAGCCCGAGTCCTTGATCTTAGAAGAGGAGTGAAGAGGTGAAACTAATGAAGATGGTTGAACATGGAGTCGGTTTGTTCCAAATTCTCTCAGCCTTATATACTCTAATATCCTTACATATCTCTAGCACATTGCACATGTGCTAACTGTATTCTTGCATGCAGGACCACATAAAAACTTGCTATTGTGTGTAAATATCTCTTTCCTACTTGGTACAACTCTGCTTTAATTATGATACAGGTTGACACCATCCCCTGACTTCTCAGGAAGGCTGAAGGCCTTGGAGGGGGGAATGGGGAGCTAAATCAGATATGTCAGCAGGTTTCCTTTTGCTGGACTATAATTCTATAACTTTTTTATTGAAAAAATTATGTGAAAGGAGGGAAAATTAAAGAAAGCTTGGAAAGAAGTGTAGCCAAGTTGTCCCAAGGGAAGCAAAGATGGAAATGTGACAAGGACAGCTAATAGAAGGGGAAAAAAAAAGAAAAGAGGAAAGCATATACTCACGTGTGCATATAACTATATATAAACACACAGATGTGTGTGATTGCAATTATTTTTTCATATTTGTTTTCTAATTTTGGCCTTCCTTTAAGTTATTTTTCGTTCCTTAAGGATGACTTTAATTTGACCAGATCTCTTGTTAAACCTTTAAATTGTTTTTCTCCCCTCCATAACATCTTGCCATTTTTAATTGATATTTTTCATAATATTAAATCTCTCTCAGGATCATAAAATTAGTTTTATAGCTTGAAAGAATTTTAAAATCATTTTTGCCACCTCCCTCTTTTTTACAATGAGGATTCTCCTGAAACCAAAGGAGATCATGTGGCTTGGGATTTCTCCTTCAGAATAACTCGTGAACTTAGATCAATTAGAGTCCATTCTTTTTTCCACTATACCATGCTCTATTCACTACATGTAATTTTACAAGAAAGTTTATAAGTTAATGTTGCTGTTTATTGCTCCATTTGGTTCTATAGATAATTTCCCTTTTCTGTTCGGTTGTATTCCCATTAGAATCTAAGATCTTTGAGGGCAATGACTGCCTATTTTGCTGTTGTATTTGCTTTCTCTATGTTTAGCACAGTGTCTGAAATTCTATTGCTTGAATGATCTTGATTTCCTCAATAGGACCATTGATCTATATAAGCTCAACTTTGCTACTAAATTATCATAACCACTATTGTCTGTTTTTTCATCTATACTTTTAACTTTTAAATAGGTAACTTTGAATAAGTAACTTTTAAATAAATCAAGTGAAAGTGGTTTCATTGTATGGCATAATATATATTTTTTAAAATGTTTCTTCTACATTTGTGTCAACTTTGATCTTTGATCTTTCAAAGATTGATTCAGGAGATTCATGTTTGACAGATGATTAGATGATTGAGAACTGAAAAAAATACTTTTATTTGTTTATTTTATTTATTTTGTTTTGTTTTTAGAGAAAAAAATAACTCTCAATCTAAAGAAGCTGATAGTCTAATGAGTAGTTTAATGAGATAAAAAAAAATTCTAAAGGAAATTTAAGAAGTAGAAAAGGAAGATATGAATGGAGAATTTCTTTCCAAAATAGAATTGACCAGATATTGCAACTGATTAGATGTAACAAAGGTAATCAAAAATTTAAATTAAATTAAAATTTTAAAAAAAATTACTTCTTTTCTATGTACTTCACAGAGAGAATGATAATACTTTAAATGGTAATAAGTTAAGTTGGAAAACAAACAGATTTAGTAATTGATGGGAAGAAGTGTCCAGGGGAGAAAGGATGGAGTAAGAGGAGAAAAAGATCAATGAATGCCTTGAGGAAAACTGATTCTAAGAAGGGGAAAGAAAAAAAAATATGAACCAATAGAATTTGGAAGGGGTGGTAGAGGAATTAAAAAGTTGCTAAGAGACAGTAGCAGAATGGATTTCAAAGGGAAAGAAAATATCAAAAAACAAAGTAGTTAATTGATAGAATCAATTGCTATATCAAGATCAAATGGTATAAAAGTTGAATTTTAAGGAAAGCAATTGAAATTTTCAATTGTGACATCATTGAGATGACTGCAGCAGTAAAATAAGAGTGAGATTAGTGAATTTATCTGTAATAAGAGAAAGAACTCAATAAGCACATGTAATTTATTAATTCTAAAATTTTAATAGTGAAAGATCAGAAGGACAATAGATGTTTTTGTTTCACTTTGGATAAAAAAGATCTGTTCATGTTTTGCTTGTTTTATTTTATCTTAGTTTAGTTCAAAGCTAGAGGGGTTCTCCTGGAGAGAATAAGAGATGAAATATACAGACAGGGAAAGATCAATATTATCTGAGAGTGGAAGTAGGGATAAGAAAAAAATAAGACTATAGAGAAACTTTGAAATGTGGAAAAGAGAAGATTCAGTAGGTGAAAATAAATGTCCATTTCTCCAAATAAACAGAGCAATGGAAAAATAGTGAGCCTCATTGCTCTACATAGAAGGGGAAATATAATGAATTAGAGTGGCACTCTGGGAATTTCAAGACCGATATTCTCCTGACATTACATTTTAAGAGACTGGAAGACTAGTCTGGCAGGAAGTTAAACAATGATGAGCAGAAGTACAGCACTTTCTTTTTGGTTCCAAGTCCTAAGTTCTATCGATAATGTCAGGTCATGAAGAGTACTCTATAAAACTGAATAGACCATATCTACCTTAAATAGGTAAAAAAAAAATCATGACAATATACTGATTTATTGCATCTTTATCTATTCAGCTCATAGAGGCAATACTTTGTTCCTTTTATACAGAGGTAGAACTGAGTCCACTGAAGTGAAGCTTTCTAAAGGACTATTGTAAATGTTCACTATATAATTACTCATTAAATAATCTTTCCAATAATAACAGATATAATATGCTTAAAATTTGTGATACATGACATGATAATGGGTTATCTAAACTTGCACTTATTATCAAATAAGTATAAAAGAAGAAGAAAAGGTTTAAATTGTATAAGTTCATTGCATTTTAAATCTAAAATGAATTTTAGAGATGAGATGACATATTGTAATCCTTTTTATTTTTATTTATTTATTTTTAAGAGATAAAGGAGTAAGTCCAGATTGCTGACTTTTCCAAGTACATACAGCTAAATAGAATTAAATAATGATTTGGGTCAAAGTTTTCTGGATTCAGCACTGGTTCTCTTTCCACAGCATCACACTGATATAATCCTTCCTTTCAAAAGACTTACATTCAAGAGGCTGAAAAAATAGGGATTATTTACTAGGGTTATAATGATACAAATGATAAATTCACACAGGGACCAAAGTGGTGATAGCCACAGAAGAAGTCAAATGAACATTTTATAAATAGTGTATAAATACAATGTAGAAGATCAACCTTAAAAGTACTGTATGTTTATAATAACTAAGAGAAAAAAAGTAATATAAATTGAATCAAAAACAAAAATGGGGGGAGGAATAAAGGAAAATATAAAATAACTTCAGTATTATTTTAGGAATTTTTACAATGAAACAAATATTGAAATCAGTTTTTGTCAGAGTAGTACCAAAGAGATGCAGTATTAGAGATACAGATTTAAACATATATCTCTTTTTTTTCTGGATTTATTTCCATAATTCTCATCTGTACAAAGCTGAAATAAGGAAGAACTATCTGAATGAGACAGATTAAGCTTGTTAAGATTGCAAAGGTATTTGTTGACATCATTTTATCATTATTACAATTATTATCAATTGCCATTGAACTGTGATTTGGCATAGGAATCTATTGACGAAATCAAAAAGGTAAAAAAATGGACTTAAAACTTTAAAAAATAGGTCATAAGGCACATTATTTTTTAAGAATGATTGTAAAGCAAAATAATTTTATGGTAGTTAAATATATACTAAAATCATCTTATGAGACAATATTTTCAATTTATAGCTCACATAGGTTTTAACAGCCAATAATCTTGAGATAAAGTTAGATACTCTGCTTTGTGGAAAGGAAGAATGATGAAATATTCTATATGAATATCATCATATGTAAGTCTTTCTTTAAAAACAAAAGGCTGACAATGGAAAGAGACTTTAACTTTTGTAGAACACTTATTATCAGTAAGATCCCCTTTTTTGTTGGCTTCTTCTTCAGTTGTCATTCACTCTTCATGACCCCTTTTGGGGTTTTCCTGGCAAAGATGACTTCAGGGACTGATTATTTCCTTCTCCAGTTCATTTTACAAATATGTAAATTAAGGCAAACACGATTAAGTGACTTGCCCAGGGTCACACAGCTAATAATTTTCTAAGAGTTGATTTGAACTCAGGAAAATGAGTTTTCCTTCTCACTTCAAGCCTACTGTTCTCTCTCCTGTAACAACTACCTGCCTCAAGTTGCTTTTACAGTAAACCAGAGAGTGGCTAAAAGAATTCAGTTAATTGCTTATCCTAGTAAGCATGAGTCAGGCCTAACAGATATATTTTGCACTCAAAAAAATCTGCTTCTATACATGTGAAAACACAAGGCAGTTACCCAGAGGCTGCTGAATCTTTCTGACCACTGATGAAAACTGGACCCATGCCAGCTCATTCCCTTTGGAATCATTTCAGAATGAAGCCATTCCAGTCACAGAACTCTCAATAAAAGTTTTTGTTGTTGTTTGTTTGCTGTTTTACCCATCATGGCTATTTATTTTCAAATGTACTCGAAGATATCTCATGTAGGGAGAGAACATCAGTGTTGGATTTGAAATAAACAAAGTATTTGATAGTTATTTTTGAAGAGACAAAAAATAATCACTACAGAAGGTTGGCATAATATTAACATAATTGTCTAATGAATGCAATTGTCTTGCAATATAAACAGAACCAAGGACCAGACCTGCATGAAAATCACATTTTATCAATAAGTTGTTATGCTGCCTGCATGCCTGTGAATGACTTCAAAACTAATTAAAAAGGTGATGGAGGAGAAAGTACCATTAACAAAGATGGTGTCAACTAGAAGCAGTGTTTAGAATTCTCTTTCTAAAAAGTCCTTGTACTTGTAACATGGGAGTTTTGGGGGACAAATGATGAATCTCACATCACACCTAATGAACCCTTTCTCATGTGGCAGCCACTGGAAATATCATCTTATACTGAAGGGATTCTGGGAATCTGGAGCAATCCACAACTTAGTTTAAAATTTCCCTGATGTGTTTACACTGACATAAATAAGAAGGAAAAAAATAGTTTAAAAGTAAAAACAATCAAGGAAAGGGCATAGATAACGATGAAAAACTCCTCTTTTAAACCTTGGAGACAATCTTCCAGAGATGCATATGCAAACTATAGACTTAGTAAAAACATACAGGAATCATACATGAGCAAAGTATCATAAGGAACTCAGGTGTAAAGGACAGAAATGTGGAATAGCAACTCATGCTTCTTGGGTTTAGTGTGCAAATAAATTTTGAGTCAAAGCAAAATACAAATATAGAAAGTATAATCGTTTTGTACCCTTCTAAATTGAAGTCCTCTCCCTTTCTCTCTCCATCTCTCTCTCTCTCTCTCTCTCTCTCTCTCTCTCTCTCTCTCTCTCTCTCTCTCTCTCTCTCTCTCTCTGTATCTCTCAATTTCGATCTCTATCTCTGTTTCTGAATATCTGAAAGTCTGTTTCTGTCTCTACCTTTGTCTTTCTCTGTATCTCTGTCTCTTGGTCTCTCCCTCCCCCTCTCTCTGTCTGTCTCTCTGTCTGTCTCTGTCACTCTATATCTCTTTGTCTCCATCTCTATCTCACTCTGTGTCTATTTCTGTCTGTTTCTGTCTCTGGCTCTCTATCTCTGCATCACTGTCTCTGTCACTCTGTATCTTTTTCTCTATCTCTGTCTCAGTCTCAATTTTTGTCCATCTGTCTGTTTCTCTCTGTGTCTCTGTATTTCTGTCTCTTTCTGTCTATTTCTATCTTTTTTGTGTCTCTTATCTCTGTGTGTGTGTGGCTATTTTTCTGTCTCTCTATCACTCTTATCCCCTGCTGTCTCTGTCTCTCTCCATCCTGATCTTACACACAATAGACCAGATCCCATAAGGCAGTCTCTCCCACACATCCCTTTTTGTATGGCCACCCCAGCTTGAAACAGTAATGGATTTTCTAAATACTTTTTCCTTCCTGATTGTAAACCCAGCACTCTAGCTATAACACTATTATACTTCTGGTGAAAATTAGCTACAGGGATTACTTCTGAAAAATATCTGTATGGAGAGAATGACAACGTTTGAAAGTTGAATCATTGGCGTTAAGGATTTCACACTATAGTAAATTTAGAGAATTATTACTAAGTGAAAAGTCATCATACACATAAAAGTATTGAAAAATAACGTGTACTCATGAGTGATAAAATCCATATGTAAAATAAATTGATCACCTAACATAGAACATGCCATGTGGCCTAAATGTATCATGGTTGTTTTTTTGTTTTTTTTTTTATTTAACTAGATATTTGATTGGTAATCTGTTCAAATCTGTTTATGGAGAGAAAGTAATTTCATCATTTGATCAGAGCAGAAGGAGACCTATGTACATGGTACTTACTAGTGGCCTGGTGAAGAATAAGCAGGCAGGCAGGATTCAGGACCAAAATGGATAGCCAGGGTATCTATTTAATATTTTTTTAAATTATGTGTTCCAAATTCTCTCCTATCCCTCCCTTGCTAATTAAAGAGGCAAATAATATTATGTCTATTATACACCTGAAGCTGTCTAGGCTATCTTATTTCTAAGAGGAATACCAAACTAGAATGTCTTTCCACTATTGCCTACTGGAAATTTTTTGTCCATGGCTATCATTCCCTTTTTTAAAAAAATTGGTTCAGAATAAAAACATATTTTCTTGGTCTCTCTAAAGAGGAAGGTGACAGGTAATTCACTCAGGATCAGCTTAATTCTGTCTCACCAAATGTTTGTTACACAGAAAAGTCAATTATGGTATCATGCAGTCATTTATCAGAATAAACAGCCAACCAGAAATCATGGAAACTATGTAGATTAGTAGATGTGGTAGAATACACGAGTAAATTGGTTCTTCCATTCAAGAACAAGATACATATCAGACAAGGAGCTGAGGGCCAAAGCGAGTCCTCTCTTAGGAGAACATGGAGTTATAGGTGCTGGGAGCCAAGACAGATTGGGGAGGGAGGAGAGAAAGTTACTTTCTTTATATTTCGATCTCCATTTTCATCTTTTCTCTCTCTTGTCCCAGTTTTCTCAAAAGTTGTTTCTCTTCTCCAAAACATCTCCGACAATGGAAAGACACTTTTCTTCCCTTTATGTCACCTGCAGAATCATAGGCTTAAAGGTCTCTGATTCAATAAAGAGAGCAATCTCTCTTCCTGTGAACAGCATACATCATCATAGCATTGTCTTCCTGAAATTCCTGCTGCCTTGATGAGGGCATAACATATAAGTAGCTGCTAAAAGAAGATGAGATGTAATGAACTTTTAAGACTGAGATTAAAAATTATCATATAAATTTTTCCTGTACTTGCTCTAAATTGACCCTAGTACTTAAGACAGTAGGAGATAGAACATATCTGGAACTATTCCTGCTTTTGTGGAGTTCGCAATCAAAAAAAAAAAAAAAGAAATACAGATTAGATAGATAGATGTAAATATATGATTTATATATATATATATATATATGTATATACGCATGCATATACTTATATATTTCAGGTATATATGTGAGCATATACAAATATGTACACATATACATGCATATACACAAATATAAACATAAGGAAGGCAGCCATTCTTTTTCACCATCCATTAGTTGGTACTTGAATTTAGTTATTCAGTTATTTAACATAAACAACAACAAGTAGATTAAGGTTTTACTATGTGCACAATACTCTGGTAGGTGTTATATGAAAGAGAGTTTAGTAAAGTAGTTCTTGCCCTCAGGCAGCCTATTAGGAGGATGAAAGAAATAATTGATTATGTGGACCAATGTTCTTACCCAATCAATATCCCTGATCTTACAATGTCCCAAGACTCCCTTAGTCTCTGTTCTGTAGGTTTTGCAGATTTCAGTAAAGCAACTCTTGGGCTCTTTCCAAGGAAATTTGAAGATTTATGAATGCCATGTTGAAACTTACTAGGATTTATAATCAGAGAGCAATGCTACTGATTACAATATGTTATATAGAAACATTCATGGATAAAATTTCTATTTGCCTCTGAAAACATTTTGGAAGCTGAGAGCATCAATGCATGTATTTCTTTGGATGATAGGTTTATTTGTGTGCATATCTTTTATAAATATACATGTATATATATATATATAATATAAAATATAAGATAAAATTATAATATCAAAATTTTATATCACTTTAATTTAAGAACATTCCCTTATCAGCCTCCCTACTCTATCTCTTACTCCCTGACCCAGAGTTAGCTTGTGTAGCTTGTATAACAAAGATTAAACAAGAGAACAATTTATACACAAAAAACAAACAAAAAACCTTAAACCCTAAACATTTTGCAAAAAACATAAAACAAATCTGATAGGATAATATTCTACACCCATGATCCTCTGCTTTTGCAAAGAAAGGAGGGATAAGCATTTTAATAGAAGTATTGTTTGTTTGTTCTCTATACTCATGCAATATGAGTGAAGTTTGGGTTTTCTGTTAAGTTTTTCTTGTTCTTTCCATTTACTTTATTGTAATGAATAAATACACTTATTTGGGGGAAGATTTTTGAATTTATGCTTTTGTTCAATTTTCTGTAGTAATGTTAACATGCCCACTTGTTGTCAAATTAAAAGTTTATGACTAATCCAGGGGTCAGCAAACCATGCCCCAAGAATCAAATCTGACCAATGGTTTGTTTTTGTATATCCGGTGAGCTAAGAATGGCTTTTATATTTTAAAGTGTAATTTCCCTTCTGAGCCATGCAAAAATAGGCAATATTCTAATATTTGCCAACTCTGATCTAATCAATTGGCACTCTTTGCGTCTGATAAGCACAAACAGAACAGTACAATTGCAAATTACTTCTATTACCCTGTAACTGCTATACTCACTTACATTTAAAAATATATGAGGGATCTTAACACAAAATTACTTAAATTACAAATGATGGCAATCCATAATAATGAGCACTCAACTGTCAATATTAAAAATAATTAAAATATTTGGAAAATATATTTTAAGGTATAAGCTGAATGGGAACTAAACTATGAAAAGGAAAGATAGTCAATTTATGCTATTTTGTTATATTCAGAAGATGTGCATGAAACTCCAATTTGCACATAATTACTTAACTTTCTAAATAAATGACAGATTGTTTTATAAGAGTTATGGAATGGAAAGGATGAATAATTAAGGGCTTATTTTCATGAACAACTAAAATATCATTTTTCAAAAAATTGAACCAGGAGTCAGCAATTAAAACTAGGAGGTCAAATCTATCCAACTTCCTTATTTATTTATTTATTTTTGTATGCCCTTGATTTAAATTTTTAAACTACAATCAAATTTTGTTCAAAAAACATTAAGGAAAAAATGTATAGCTCACAGCTACATAAAAACATTCTGTGTTAGCCCTACTGTGAGAAACACATGGTGTAGTCCAAAGGTGTCAAGCTTGAAGTCTATAGCTCCAAATGCAGCCAGAACCAGATTATGGTATCACTGGGAACAGTTAAACAAAATGAATTTTAAAATACAATAGAATATGGAAAATGTTAAAATGTGGTTTTCGAAGTCAATATGTGGCTTATAGAAATCAGGATACTTACTTACAATTTAGTTGTCCTCCTTCCAATATCTACTCTAAACTCCCTCCTCCATTATTTATTTATTTATTTGTTTTTAGCTTAATACCACTGGTTTAGAAAATCAAGAAAATAATTTCTAAAGACCTAGTAATTAGTTTTTGATGATTTCTAAAGTGTTTTCTCACTTTAAAAATTTAAATTCTCACATTAAAAATTTAATAATCTAACTGATTTCGATTGGCTCTTAAATATGCTTCCTTCAATTATATGTGATAAAGGTAACAAGACAATGGACTTTCCTCCAGGTCATAGGCTACAGTCTTAACTTTGTCCCTTTGGAAGAGAGCTGAGACTATCTAATAATTATGCACATGTAGCTAATAATAAGATCTTATTGTTAAATTTTTAATGTGAGCATTTATACTTTAGAAATCAGCAAAAATTAAAAGCATGCATTTACAGTTTTGTTGATTCCTAGAATTAAAAAAAAAAAAAAAGAAAGCCAAATGGAGACTATGGCAATAATACAAGTTAAAAATGTGTCATGAATACTTTTTTTTTTTTAAAAACTCGATTGTTAAATATTTACCAATATACCATTCCCTCTATATAATATTCACAAGGCATTATGGGAGGTGAAAATGACTAAACTCTAGCTAACATACAGGGTCTTTTTGAAGAAAGAAGATTTTGATTCATGAAGAATTTGTTGATGAGAGTCAGATCTTTTGTCATATCATGACTGGAAGTGGCGTACATCCTCAGAGCTGAGGTTTAGACAGTATCAAAAGAAAGAAGCTTTGGCTGATCTTGAAATAAGAATTGTTGCCCTGGTTGCCAGAGTTTTGTGGAACTCCAATTAGAAAGAGCAAGGCGATTTAAGAGAGCACTAGACCACAGTGTCTAAATCAAAGGTAGTTTGGCTATGTAAACCTTTGGACCTAGTGGATGCCCAGGGCCAGAGACTGCATGGTCTTGTCTGGGAAGCACCATTCAGCAGTTGTGTGGCTTCCCAAACCCTGTCCTATAGCATTTGCACTGTGGCAAAAGGGCCTTCCCAGTCCTTTCTGCTAGATACTGCTCAGTGTTGACTTGACCCAGTCCAATAGGAACACAACCTGCTAAGTAGCCAGCATGGTCCCTAAGTGCCCGGGGAAGGTCAATCCAGCAATAGCAGAGTGTGAGAAAGTCAGAATGACCTCTAAGGAATTGGTCAGACTCAGCCCAGCATCAGAGTGGTCCCTGAAGCTGAAGTACTGAACTCTAGAGGAACAAGCCCAGGTAAGCTGCTGGTCTAGTAAACATCAGGTAGAGAGTTGGATTATGAAGGAACTGCATTTCTAAACTTTTGAGTTGCCATGGAAGGTCTCAATACCATTATGTTTTAAATTCTTATTCACTCCTTGCTTCCTACTGGAACACCAATGTATTTATAGGAGTGTGCCTTTGCTGAAAGGGAAAGATAAGGGTAACATTTGCAATACTTTGAAGCCATCATTTTTGCTAGGTCTTTTAACTAAATTTCTCTGGGAACTAACTCTATTGGCTATTATTAAGGGAAAAGGCTCATGGAGGGACATATGACGTAGTATTTAAGAAGATAACAGAACACACGCTTACCCCTATAATCTTTGAATTATAATCCAAATATATAATCCAAGCAATAGCCACCACTGGGGGATCCAGCCTGCCTGTGATAGCGTGAATTGGTCAAGTGAGCCTCAAGGAAGTATACTATACATAACACACCGTCATGTCTCTGTGATAATTCAGAAGAATAATGAATAATTTTAATTAATTGAAGATCAGGATTGTGAAAATCAAAAATAGCAGAGAAAAAGGAGGTAGTTTTTTTTTTATTATTATTATATTCTGAGTTAATGGGGGTTCATTAATTTGTTCTGTCCAAAGTATTCTTCAGTATAGAAAAATGAAATTCTTGCTTTTATCTTTGTATTCAATAGAATTATTAAACTCTTTGAGGAGAAAGACTATTTCATTTCTTTCTTTCTTTGGTGTCTGATTTCTCATCTTTAAGACAGTTTCTTACCTAATAGGCATTTTTTACAAAGGTTTATTAAACTGAAGTGAATTTGAGGGGAGGAGGAGAGATGAGAGGAGAATGTCTGTGATAGGAAGTAGAAGAAAAATTCTCTTGTGGTTTCTTAATAAACCAAAGTTTAGAAAAACTTTTGAATCAGAAGTTTTTTAGTTGTGCAACATGTAATATAGCTCTATACTTATAGAATACTGAGTGGATTCAGTAAAAGGCTTAGCTGAATTTTGAAAAAGCTTCATGAACTTTCACAAATTGACTAAAGCATAAACCCTGTAAATATCATCCTTTGCAAAAAAAAAAAAAAAAAAAAAAGTAAGGGATTTTTGGAATTAAATGAGCACATGTGAATTCAGACCTATGAATATCCACCAAGATATGAAACTTAAAATGGACATTAATTTAAAGTCAGATTAAATTATTAGCTTCAGCTCAAGTATTTATGTTTCTCATGTTTGGGGATTTACAATTCTCTTACCAAAGCTTTTTACCTAAACATAAGACTAAAATAAACAAACAAAAAAACCCTACAACTCTAATTGAATCCCCTCATACCTCAATGTGTTGAAATTTGTCAAATAATCTTTGGCTAAATTCTTACATGTTTAAATGATGAGCTTGCCTAAGAGTGGTGAAGTGGATTTTCAGACATGACTTTTGTTTTTATTATACAGATGTAATCTATACTTTTGGACCATTTAATTTTAGCACCTTTTTAAAATAAAATTACTTCAGGTTAGCAAAGTACTCATTCAATCACCTTCTGGAGTGTGTAAATATTAACTGATAGGAAACATATACCAAAGGGAAAAAGATCCAGTTACAGCTCCTTGTAATCCGTACAAAACAGCTGTCCAGATGAAAGCATGGTACAATAAAGATAATGACAATAGCATACAATTTATGTGTTTGCCAATGATTTACAATCAGCTGCAGGTGCCTAAAAAATGAAAACTACAGAAATGGAAGCCTCATTGCTGTTTTTTTTTTCCTTTGTTAAAGAATGATTTTAATTCAGTTCCTGATTACTTTTACTGAAATATATGCACTTGACATATGGTCATTTTAAATGCAAATATTCTGTATCTGAAGAGGAACAGTCACATGCCTAATTTGGAATCCGTCCAGGAACTAAAGTGGCTTTATAATTGACAAAATTACTTCAGTTGCCCAAGCATAAATTTGCCTTGTCCATCCAAATATCAATAAGTACTTGGCAAAAAAATAATTTGCAATACAGAGAAGGCTGGTAAATGGAGCAATTGCCATTCCTCCTAGAGAAGGGTAGGGAAAAAAAATAAATGGGTCTGATCATCTATGAATGATGAATAGACTTTACAACAAAATGTCTAATAGCATACCATTGATTATTTCTAAGAGTAATTGTCATTAATTTAGAAATTATTCTCAAAGTTCGCTTGTCTAGAGGTATAGTGGAAAATTAGCCTATGCAGGAATCCTCATGTTCCATTTACAGAGATATTGTAAAGAACCATATGGCATCAGTCAAGCAAAGACAAAATGGAGAATTCCCAGAATCTTTTTTGTGCAAATTTGGTTTTGTGAGGTATGTCTCTCCTGGCATCTCTTTGGAACAGTAGGAGATGAGCAATGCCTTCCAGAATTAGATTTATTATTCTATCATCCATGATATGCTTAGGAAGAAAAATTGGTGTCAATTCAATTCTTTTTAATACCCAGCTTGAGGAAGCTTTCTGAGACCTAATTCTTTCATTTTTTCCATTAATGTTATTGAAAAAAAATAGAATTGATGCTTCATATACTAACCTGTCTCAAATAGAATCAATAAAGTTACATTTTTTGGCTTTTCCTTTTCCCCCTTCTTTCTTCCCTCCCTCCCTCTCTCTCTTTTTCTCTTTTGCTTTTTCCTTCTCTTTTCCTCTTTCTTTTTTTCTCTCTTTCTTTCTCCTCCCCTCTTTCTTTTTTCCTTTCTTCTTTCTATATTTTTTTTCTTTCTATCCATTTCCAAAACCTACCTTATGACTTTTTGATACCTTCATTTTGTGGTTTCTTATTTGCATATACATATATATGCCTGAAGAATAAAATCAGCTTGTTACTTTGTAATAGAGTGAAGATAAAACCATTAAGGACCTATCCACTAGCTGCTCATTATTTACTAGGGCCATAAATGTTGAGTATGTCTTTCTAGGAAAAAAATTATTTAAGAAAACTATTTTCATTTACATACATAGAAATAAAGTCCTCACTTTAGCAACAAAAGACACACTGGCATGACAGATTTAATGTTTAATTGATTTAAGAACACATTTTTTAGTTTGCAACTGCAGACATTACCTGAAGAAGCCATAGATCTTAGTTGAGTCAGTACTTGGTCATCAAGAATGTTCATTCTTTTAATCAATAATCAATAAATATATCTAATATATTAGCTATTTGGTCATTTCCTATATCTCCCTTACATTTCCCTTTATTCCCTACATCTCCCGTGCTACATTACTCAAAGCTGTCCTTCAGTGGGTCAAAATGGTGTTTTATTGTTGCCAAGGCTGATTTCGGTGTCCCCCTAGACAAGTTGAAACATAGTGATCTCTCACAAACTGCCACAACAATATTATCTGTTGTCAGAGCTAGGGTACTGCCACCATTATTTCATTTTGAGATCTGCTTTAGCAATAAAACATCATAGAATAGCATTCTAATATTGTGGTTCCCAACTTATGAACTGAAGACTCATAGATCTTGAAGGCCCAATTTTGACAGAGATTCACAAATCCAAATGTTAACTCCAAAATAAACAATTATACTATCTTTACACCTAAAGATGAAGAGCCATTAAGTAGTATTTCTGATTTCATGAATTTTTGTCATCCTCTTTTTCCTCAATGTATGAATATAATTTGAAGAATTCCATGCTTTGGGGTTTGGTTTGTTTGCTTGTTTGGAAGTAAACAATGATCCTTAACTTTGAGAAAGTTGGGAATCCCACTGCTTGTACATTGAGTTGTGTCCCTGAGAGTATATAAGCTTCTTGAGAACAAGGTCAGTTTGCATATCCTTAGTACTTAGCACTCTACCAAGAACCCATTAATTATATTATAAATGTTTATTAAATGGAATTTAATTGAATCATACTGCCAAGGAATCTCATGTACTATGTATATTTACTTTGTATTATAGCCATAAGATGCATTGGAGGCAAAAGAACAGGGGCGAAAGAAAGGTAATACAAGGATGATTGAGGTGGTGAATCTCTGTTTGTCATCTTTATTCAGCTTGGATAGTGCCCATCCTGAGACCATTTTGAAAGTCTTTCCAAGGTCCTTAATTAAAAAGGAATCTTGTTCAAATTCCTTAATTCTTTATCTTGGGCCACTAGGCAAAAGAGAGACAGACAGAGAGACAGAAACAGAGGAAAAGAGAAAATATGAGAGAGAGAGAGAGAGAGAGAGAGAGAGAGAGAGAGAGAGATTTGGATAAAAAACACTGCAGGGGTACATCTCTATAAAAGTATTCTTTGATACTAGAAAGATTAATAGATCTGGAATTGGAGGACCTGAATTCCCCTTTCTTCAAGCTTATGCAACTTGGAATAAGTTACTTCACTTTACTCCTCTGGGTTTCATTCACTTCTCTGCAAAATGAAGAGGATGGTCTAAGTGATGTCAGTGGTCTCTTCCAGGTCTTTTACGATTTCAAATATATCCAATAAGTGAATTTTATGATAAAAGCAAGCATAGAACTCAACCTTTATGTCTGAGATAAGGCAGCAGAAACCTTTCAAGACTTTGCTTTGTGGATAGGGTTTGATGGATGGCTGCTGCCCTCCTTTGCCTGTAAGCTTTTCCAAATGGAACAATCAGTGCTGTCCTTGAGCAAGAGGGCACTACTTGGCCTGCAACAGAACACAGAAAAATGATCATTAGCAGGTCAAGTATTGTAGCTGTATTTAAAATGTGAAAAGCCAGTGAAAGAGAAGTTAGATTTAAAGTGTATATAAAAAGGGAGAATTCACCAGAGACTTTTATAATAGAGAGAACTGTAATTATCATTTTTTTCTCTCAGTTAATTCAAAATTCTTTCAACCTGAGTATTCAGAATTAGTTAGGACAGCTGGCCTCTGGCACAATCACAGTGATGGAACACAGAAAGAAGCAACCTCCCTGCTATTTATCTAGGGCCATTATCTAGAAAAGCAGTTGGGCTCCATCCCAGTGTCTTTTTCAGAAATGAAGTAGAAAATGATAGGTTTAGAATAGGTATACTGTGCTTTAATCGATTTCTCATTCAACTCCTTTTAACTTGAACTTAGATTTAGTATTAGATATGAAATTAAAACTCTTGGCTTTGAGTTCTGGATCTGTATGATTGACTATATGACTCAAATCAAGTCCTTCCTTTCTTTGTCTCAGTTTCCTCATTTTGTAAAATGAGGAAAATCATTTGAAAGCGTTAGCCTATGGTCCCATGCCCTGTGTTTGTGGCTTGGTTTCCCTCTATATTGTGGACAAATCATATATCCTGCTACGACTTCAATTTCCTCATCTGTAACATGAGAACAATGATACCTAGAAGACCTTTTTTGTGAAGGTTTTTTTTTGTTTGTTTTTTTTTTTTCTTTAGGCAATTGGAGTTAAGTGACTTGCCCAGGGTCACACAGCTAGGAAGTGTTAAGTGTCTCAGATCAGATTTGAACTCAGGTCCTCCTGACTTCAGGGCTGGTGCTCTATCCACTGCGCCACCTAGCTGCCCCAGAAGGTGTCATTTTAAATTTGAGGTATTATTATAATTAAAATAGCCTATACATTTAGATAGAGTGTCAGGTATGATTCATATGATTCAAAGTGAACTATCAATTCACCTCCGTTGAAACATTTCCCAATAACTTGCCTTGGTGACTGTCTTTACAATTCTAGCATCATGCATTATGGATCTTTTTGAGAACTTGTGCATTTTTATTGTCAAGAGATCATGCAACCTCATTTAATCTAATGTCTTTAGGTATGAAAAGGGTCTTTTAAGGTGATCCAGTCCAGCTGTGGTACAGACAATATTTTGCAGACTCAGTACAAATACATGCAGTGATAATGAGTGCAGGATGCTGCCACGTTCTGTCAATCTCTCTTCCTTACTCTATCTTCCACTAACTGGCCTCTAATCCCCCTTCCCACTTCTGCTTTCTCAGGGCTGTTTTCCTTATTGTAATAGTAACTAAAAGAACTTCCTGGCCATTAAGGTTAGAAATGACCTTCTCCAGACTTTGTCAGAGAAGTAATCCACTATGTGGGACAATGTCTTCTCGTTGCTTTGACAATTATTGCTTACTTTTGCTTCAGTTTTATTCTTTTTTTTTTAAATAATTTTTATTATATATTTTTTATAATATTATCCCTTGTATACATTTTTTCCAAATTATCCCCCCTCCCTCTACTCCCTCCCCCCATGACAGGCAATCCCATACATTTTACTTGTGTTACAATATAACCTAGATACAATACATGTGTGTAAATACCATTTTCTTGTTGCACAATAAGCATTAGAATCCGAAGGTACATGTAACCTGGGCAGACAGATATTGGTGCTAACAATTTACATTCACTTCCCAGTGTTACTTCTCTGGGTGTAGCTACCTCTGTCCATCATTGATCAACTGGAAGTGAGTTGGCTCTTCTTTATGTTGAAGATTTCCACTTCCATCAGAATTCAGTGTTATTCTTAATATCCATCTCCAGACTTTGTCAGAGATGTAGTCCACCACATGGGACAAAGTCATTGTCATATTGCTCTTCTCATTGTTTTGACAATTATTTCTTACTATTTTGAGGTTTTATTCTATAGCCATCTCCAGAGTTTGTCAGAGATGTAGTCCAGTATGTGCAACAAAGTCATTGTCATATTGTTCTTCTCATTATTTTGACAATTTTTTACTATTTTGGGGTTTTATAGGAATGGTCATCTCCAGACTTTGTCAAAGATGTAGTCCACCATGTGGGATAACATCTTTGACATATTGCTCTTCTCATTGTTTTGATAGGCATTTCTTATTATTTTTTGTGTTTTATTAGGAGAGGGTAAGGAAGAAGAGAGAAGAGGAGGCTGGAACTAGGGAATACTGTCAGGAGCTAGTGAAGTACCAAAGTGAAGACCATGGATTGTTAAGGCTCATAGTGAAGAGAAAAGTTTTATTTTCACAGCCTAACGTTACAGCTTTGCTATAATATTTATAGTGTTAATCAAGGCTAATGCTCCCCACTCCCACTCTGGCCCTGGGTTTATTTATATATAAAATAAAAGGGCTGAAATATATATCTCTAAAGTCACTTATGATTCTAAATCCCAAAACATGAAAATTAGGTCATTAGATATCTAGATATCTTTAATGTAAAAGCAATTCTATAAGAGTAGAATATGATGGAAAGAATTTAGGATTTTATTTTAAGAGGCAATTTTAACATCTGACTGCCATTTCTTACTTGTATTCATTTGGACAAAAGATAAATTCAGTATGTAGCTCCCTTCCCAGGCTTGTTTCTCCAATTCACATTGATGGGCCACAGGAAGCTACTGTTATTAACATGGCTACATGGATATCCCTGAGTTGTTGTTGCTTTTTTTTTTTCCCCTAGTACCACTGTTTATGGTTTTTCTTGAATGTACTTCAGTTTATCAGATCTGTGTTTTAGAATATGAGTAATATTGAATGAGCTTCTACAGTGGTCATTCTATAATGGTCATTTGTAGCAAGATTAATTTTTATAGAAACAAACACATCTGAGAATTGGGGGTAGGATTATACTAAACTCTTCTTGCCCATATAAATTTGCCAGCAAACAGGGCTCCTACCTAAAGTATGCAGTTATTGAGGCACATGTATTAAAAAAAAAAAAAAAAAGTATGGCAAAAAGTCTTAGTATTAGGAGTCTTTACAATTATCTTGGGTCACTCATAAAATTTCTCTTAAGTGTATGTATCAGTCTTTCTGGGATTCAAAGACTATAATACAAAGCCAATATTCTCTTCCCTAAGGGACTTGACACTCATCAAAACTTCCTTTCTTGAGTACATACTAGTTATGTACATTATGAACATGAGTCTTGACACCGCTGTGAACTCCAGATTTTCCTACCTTTACAAATTCACACAGTTATTACCTGATTATTAGAGAGACAGAAAAAAAAGGGGGAAGGAGAGAAAAAGTGGAAGGGGAGAGAGAGACAGACAGAAGACAGAAAGAAAAAGAAGTAGAGTTTGTATTCAATTGGAATGCCACTTGACTGAAGGTTCGTGTATGTATGGTCATATGTAGGTCAAAGGTGTGTCTGATTTTTTTTTTTTTTTAGTTAATCATAAAATACTTTCAGTATGGAATCAGTTGCCTTTATTCACTGATCAAAATCTTTTTTTTTAATTTTCGAAACGTTGTAATTAATTGGGGTAAGGTATAGAATCCCACTTTCCATGTAAAATAAGAGCGGTAGATTAGTTTCAGTTGGTTTCAGCTCTGAATTATCTGATCCTAAGAAATGTTATATCAGCAGCAATTATTCTATTAAAAATTAAAAAAAGAATTATTAAGCCAAGGAGATGAGAAACATTAGCTATAAAATTGAAATCGTGGTGTAAGGGAATCCACTCTTCATATACATTAATAGATTTTAGAATGGTGAGATTTGAATGATGTTAGTAATGATAAATACTGTGACTAAAGAGAAGACATTGAGTAAAGATTGATTAGCAAAAGGCAAGGAATACAGAAATGAGAATAAAAGCAGTAAATCTTGAGACTGGAAATTCAGTGTAATGACATACAAAGATTCTCTCTACAGGAAGTTTTCTAGGCAGTTACATGAAAATAAAAGCTCAAAGATAAAAGCACAGGCTGAAAGTATTCCATGATCTCTTGTCAATTGTTGCTAATGCCCTCGGTGAGGTCTGGAGACAGATCATGTTAACAATAGAGCACAATGGTTCACTTTTCTTTAATTTAGGTTTTATGCAGGTCACCTTGGTTGTGAGGAGAGACTTCTTAAGTATTAATGCTCTTAGTCTGGTGAGATTTTTTAAAAAGAAAAAAATGGGGGGTATAAGGAGTTTTTAATTTTGATTTGATACTACAGGTACTTCCAAATAAGATTGTGTAACAAATAATGGCAACTATCGAACATTACTTGTCACATATATATTTTATTGATTGTTAACTGACAGGAAGGAAGAATGCTTTCCCTTTTATGGTTTGGTACAAAAAATAATTCTGGAATTTGATCTGAAATTTTTCTTTTTTCCATTTTTTTCATTTCTGGATTGTCCATATTTACTTTGCTGTAGTCTTTATAATTCAATAAAGCAATAAACATTTCCTGAACACCTACTATGTGCCTAGCACAGTTCAAAACACTGGGTATACAAATAAGGAAAAAAGTTATTTTTTCTCAAGGGACTTATAGTCTAATAGGAAAAGACAACAGAAAAAAGAAGGATGAAAGGGAAATAAGAGGGAACCATTTTTCCAAGGAGTCCAAACCAAGAAAAAGCTGATGTTGCAAAGTGGAAAATGAAGCGAAAAGTCCAGATAGCAGCCTTCTATAAGAAAAAAGCTTTGGAAAGAATTGGGTGCATCACCCTCCAACCTTCTAATCATAACAGCTGAGGAAGCTGAGAAGGTGTTGAGTATTTGAAATTGAGTTCCTCAACATGAAGATGAGATTTTAGTTAATCAGTTCATGCTAAGAAGAACATGATGTTACTGGAGTCCAGACAAAAGAGAACTAGCTACTGATGGAAAGGAAAGAATTAGCGTGTCAAATGTTCTGTTATTGGCTCACATTTGATTTCTTTTTATTGTTGCAATAGAGGTAAACAGGCAAATTTCTGTGATCTGTGGGACTCCAGTCAACCAAGTAGACTCTGCTGTACTGAATGATTTTGCACTTTGAATTGACAAAACAATCCCCTTAGCCACTGGGCCATGAAGAACTGCTCTACTAAATAGATTTTAAAAGGAGAGTTGACTTCTATTATCACTCTCCTTTCTCCCTCCAGAATCCCCCTCTCTTTAACCCCTCCATTTCTATTTTAGTTAATAGGTAATGACCATCTAATAGTATGTATTTAGAGCATGTAACTATTAAGATACTAATATGCTAGGTACTTTGTTAAGCTTTCAGATCCATAAGTATATAAAAAGAGTTTTAAAAATAGATTTCATATATTTGATTCTGTTAGATAAGTTTGAAATAATTCACAGCAAGTCACAGCCTTTCTTTTGATTCTAGTGTCAGTATTTGGTTTATGCATTGTTTTGATTCTGTATAATTGATCTTGATTATTTTTATGTTTTACCATCTCATCTATCCTATCTGGTCTCAAATTTTTCCTCATCCAAAATAAATACATTATCTTCTTTTTTTTCCCTTTCTTCTTCTTTTAATATGCTTGGAATTTATTGTGCTATATGTTGTAAGATTTTTTTCCGCCATCAAGTTGAATTCCAATTGTCCCAGAAGATTTTGTCAAATAAAGAAAAACAGGCTATGTTTTCATTTTTATTGAATACTACAAAGTTGTATATCTTCACTTCAAGCTATTGTTACCTAATCTATTCCATTGATCTATTTTTTTTCTATCTGGTAACATATAGTTTTGATAATATTAATTTTAATTGGTCTGAACTTTTCCCTCTGTTTGCAATAATTCCTGAAGTGTTTTTTTCCAGACATTTTATTTCCTTATTTTCCTGAGAGATCAATAATTCTTGAGTATTCTCATTAAAGCCTGTCTTCAATGTTGATTGCTTTGACTTGTAAAAGATCTTAGTTTTTTTTTTTTTTTTTTCCAGTTATAATGTTTGATTTTGCTCTGGCTTCCTTTTTTTTTTTTTAATCTCAGAGAATTCATTGCTTTAGAATGACTCCACTATTTATTTAATATTATCACTTGTTTGTCATTTAAAATTCATTTTTGAGAGATTTAATTCCTATGTTCATTTTAATTCTCTCTTCCTTTGATTCTTTAACTGCTCTTATGAATTAATCAGACTCTTCTCTAAGTTTTCCTTTTATGATTTCAGGGAAATTGATTCTTATTTCAATCTTTTCAGTCTTTTCTGGGGTTTTCAAATCAAAAAGTAAGAGCTAATATTTCTATAATGCTTATAATGTGCCAGGCACTATGTTAAACTCTGGCAAATATCATCTCATTAGTTCTTCACCACAACCCTTGGATGTGGTTGTTAATATTATTCCCATTTTATCATTAAGAAAATTAAGGGAAATAGGTTTTAAGTCATTTGCAAAGGATCACACAATTAGGAAATGGATGAAGCAGGATTTGAAGTAAAATTAGTCCCTGACTCCAGGACAGAGCCCTATCCACTGTGCCACCCAGCTGCATTAATGAAAGATTTTACTACATATAATCAATATAGGCCTTGTGATTGAGCATTGTTATTTATATTGTTGTAATTTATCTATCTATATGTTTATCATCTATTTTTCAATCCTTTTTCTAGTGTTTCTATGATACAGAATTCTTTTTATCCTGTCTTTGGTTTTATTGTTTTATTATCCCTTTGCTTCATTTGGTTCATGTCTTGCTATTTCAATAAAGGAAATTTACGGTTAGACACAGCTTCCCATTCAGCACCTTATTGAGGGTCTCCCTTTTAAGTTATTTCATTAAGCTGTAAACTTCTTTTGCAGACATTATGACCATGGCATTCTTATTTGAAGAATTCATTTTGATTTTTTTGGATCATTTGATATTTGATCATTAATATAGGAAACTCAACAGTAATACAGATATAAATCCACACGTCCTCTGTAACTTAATTTTTTAGAGGTATCTGAAACAGTGATATCACTAGTGATTGTCCCTTAGGGGCCAAGGAATCAAGATTTTGGAGATTAAGATTTATTCACATTTATATTGTATCCTGCACTCATATTATTTGCTATCGTAGAAGCTTAAACAGACATTCAGATAGACAGAGAGATAATGATAATATATGTGTATATGTGTGTACAAATATATTTCTTCTCACTTCACTTTGTCTCACTTCATATTGCTCTTGCCATGTTTCTTTTTTCTTCTTGCTTATACTCTTTCAAAACCACCTGTCAGTTTGTGCAGCCATTTCCCCATTCGAAGGAATTCTTCAACTTCTCATTCTTTGTCACTACAAAAAAGGTGCTATAAATATTTTTGAATATAGAGGTCCTTTTATTTATCTTTTTTCTCTTTGGTATATATAGACTTAGTAGTAGTACTATTGGATCAAAGAATATGCAAAGTTTGAGAGCCCTTTGGATAGAATTTCCAAATTGTTCTCCAGAATGGTGAGAGTAGTCCACTACTCCACCAGTACTTTATTAATATATCCCTTTTTCCTCATCCCCACTATTATCTGTCATTTCTGATAGCTGTTTCTTAGTTGTTTTAAATTGTGCTGCTCTAATCAATAATGGTTTTAGAGCATTTTCATATGACTACAGATATTTTTGATTTCTTCTTGTGAAAAATGCCTGTTTATATTCTTTGAGGATTTATCAATTAGTAAATGGCAGGGATTTTTGCTTTTTGTTTAAATAAATTTGATTGAATTCCCTACATATTTGAGAAATGAGACTCTTATCATGAAGTTTAAAAAAATGCTGTATGTTTTTATTTTTAATATCATTTCATTGTCTATGATACTTTTAACAAAATATGGTTTCCCTGAATGTCTCTTTCACTTATATTTTTACTTCAGATCCTGATTGACATGCTTGCCCTCTTCATTTTAGCTGAAGCGTATTAGACTTTACTCCCTCCAGCCTTTCATTTGAAATGTGTATGTCTTTCTGTTCCAACTGTGTCTCTCTTGCACAACATATTGTTGGATCCTTTTTTCCAATCTGTTCTACTCTCCACTTCCATTCTGAGTTGAGTTCATTTCATTCACATTCACAGTTATGATCGCTAACTGCATTTTCCTTCATCTCATTTTTCCTTTTCTTCTTTGCCCTCTTCAAAACTCTGTCTTGCTTCTGACTACTGCCTCCCCAATCTGCTGCTCTCCTCATTACCTCCCCTCATTTCTCTTATACTTTTCTTCTTTTATATTCCCTCTTTGAATCAATGCCAGTGACAAAAAGGTTCAAGTATAACCAATCATCACCATTCCTGGTGTTTCCTCAAGTATAAACGTTCTTCCTGGGAAGTCTCTTTAAAGTGAGACAATTGCCCTATTCTACTTATGCCTTCCTCCTCCCAGGACATCACTCTTCCTTACCCCCATGTTTTTTTTTTTTTTAATGTCCTCCCAACATAATTGACCCATATTCATACTCTATGTTTATGTTGATTCCTACTAAGTGTCCTCATAATTATAAGATTTTTAGATATTGCAAGTATCATGTCTAGGAATATAAATAGTTTAACTTTATTAAAAACTCTTATGATTACTCTTTCACTTTTATTTTTTTTTTATGTTTCCTTTCTATCTTCCATTTGAATGTCAAACGTTCTACTCAGCTATGTTCTTTTCATCAGGAATGCTTGGAAATACCCTAATTCATGAAATCATTTTTTTTTCCCTTTAAGATTATCACACACATATGGAGAGACAGAAAGTGAGAAACAGAGAAAGAGGATAAATGTGTTTTTATTCTAAGCAAAACTGAAGGTAAAGAAAAAACAAAAACTAAAAGATAATGAATTATATGGGATCCTTTCAGATGTAGATGAAATATTCCATTCCTTAGAATGGATCTGAGATTTAAATAGCTCAAATACATTTAAAGAGATCCAGTTGCCAGCAACTCATTTGAATAAAATACCATCTGGAATCTGGAAAGTGTAATATGTTGACCTTCAAAAAGAAGGATAGAGAATCAAGCTTAGGAAGCAACCTCAGGACAAAACCAAATATAGAGACATAAAATCTCTAAGTTTCTCTTCTCTGGCTTGAGGGTGACAGACTTGGGAATGGAAGTTCTGAGAACATCAAAGACAAGAGCCTTTTCCAAAATCCTAAGCTAAATGTAGCTGTGATTTCCAAAGGAACAAGAGAAACACTCCAACTAAATAGAGCATTGTAAAACCCTTAGGAAAATGCTGTGACTGAGCAGCTCCCTGAGTCCATTAGCAATGTGATCTGCTGAGCACAGCCCAGCAGAATCCACACCAAACTTCAATGAATTGCTTGCCCTAGCCCAGCAGCTCTATCTGCTGACCTTATTCTACTAGCAAACTAAGATGCCATACTCTACATCATACCTAGCTCAGTTGAATAGCAGAGTGACTAAGTAACTTACTATACAAATCCTAAAGCAGATATCAAAGATCTACAATACAAAGATATACAAAGATCTACTCCTGAACCCAGACCTGGCCCTGGACCAGTTTCCTTGGCCATGTGGGTTTCCCCTGGATACAATTGTTCATACCTACTCCTCCTTCCCCTGAATGAACACTTGCTTATTTTTGTGAGACTGTGTCCCAGTTTTTAGGGGAAATGCTTAGTTATTGCCCTTTTCATTATGCCAATGGAGTACATGGCTTCCCTCAAAAGCCAATTGAGTATCCTGGCTGAAAAAGGTGAAGCAGGGAAAAATGTAATCAAATAATTTTCCACCTCTGTCTTCTCCCTCTAAATTAAAAATATTTATGTTAAAGCATCTTTTGGGAAACAACTCAACTGTTTTCATTCTGATGTTGATTTTAATATTTTCAACAATAAAAATTGATTATGATGATTCATCATTTTGTGATCATCTTTATACTCATTAGCAAGTAATCAGCTATACCCTAGCAATTTCCATTATTTTTGAATCATAACAAATTTCCACTTCTTAAAATGAATAGTGATGTTATAATATTCCAGTAAATGGGTATAGTTTTCAGTTATATTATAATGCATCAATAAGATTATTTCTATACTTTTAATTAGAGTAACATGACTAAGGAGGATCTAAAAAAGCCAGTCCATTTATGATTTCTGTTTATTGGAAGTCTTTAAGTTTTCCAGTTTCTTACTTTCCCTTGTTCCCATACTGTCCACTAGAATGTGATGTTCTAAAAGTACAGAAAAATAACATCAACTTCTTTATAAACTTCTTAATGAATAGATTCTGATGATTTTAAATGTCTCATTTAAATGTGTCTCAATAATGCAGTTTATTTTAAGGTCGACTCATTTGCTTAATTGGTGCATATTAACAAAGAGGTTAGACAAGATTTCTAAACAAAGATAAGAAGCTTAATTTTGTTCTAGCTCCCTGACAAAAATATTACCTATCAAAATTTGGGCTCAGATGTTTAGGGGATGAATCAGATCTATTGAAGATTGACCAAGTGTTTGGGTGAATTCAAGGAACAAAACCTTGACTGACTGAAAGGATGTTTCTTTTCTCTACTGACATAAATCAAATAGTACATCTGAAACAGTAAAAATTCAAGATAGGATGGAATTACTATCATCAAACAGTTCAAACTTAGATCAATATAGAGATGGAGATGGGGTGGGATGAGAGGCACAGGATGAGTGTTATTCAAGCAGAAAATGACAGAGTTGTAGAGAATTTGCAGAAGTCTAAGCAACAAATAATATTTAAAAGGCTCAACAGTGGCCATATGTCATAGGGCAACTGAAGTTCAAAGCTAAGAAATGTTACCTCTGGGGACAATGAATTATGGGTAAGAACACAATAAAACAAGATAGAGACCTACTCATAGATTTCAGAGTCTATTGTTGGGTTTTTAGGGTGTCTACAAAAGAATTAGATGAGATCAGGCAATTGATGGCAATTACATTCATTTTCTGTGTTGGAGAAAAAGCCACTTTGTTTAATGGAAATATATCGCATGGGAGGTAGTCACAAGGGTAAAAAATCCAGGAGCAGAGAAGCACCTCTAAACTGGTACTAGAAATGATCAAAAAGTAAATTAGGACAGTCACCAAAAGATCACTCAGCAACATAGTCTTCAAGTCATGGCAGTAAGAGAGAACATGAAAATCTCTGTTGGTCACTTTGTATGTGGGTTACTGGATTTCCTAGTTACTGATGGATCTATGTTCATGAAAGCTGAAGAAGCTATGGAATTAGAACCGTCTGATCACTTCAAGGTTCATGTTTCCTCCAAGATCAAAGCAGCTTAGGGGTTTATAGGGAAGGGGGAGAGGTTGCTGAGCTACATCTAATTGGTTTTTCCATTCTTAAGTCACAGACAAGAAAAAAAATGACTAGGAAACTTTAGATATTTCTATCCTGGAATTTAATTTATAGCTAGCATATCTATAACATTTAATAGTTTGCAAAGCACTTTATTTGTGTTTATTCATTTAGCTACAGGTATGATTTAAAGAAGTGTCACAAAAAAGGTGTTGAGAATAAAAGAGAGAATACCAGATTGGGGGGGATAGAGATGGGGGGAGGAGGCATAGCTAGGGAATTGTTGGATAGCTGTTGGATAAAGAAAAGAAAAGAACAGAAAAGAACAGAAAAGAAGAGAAGAGAAAAAAGAAAATAAAATAAAAGAAGAGAAAAGAAAAGAAAAGAAAAGAAAAGAAAAGAAAAGAAAAGAAATGAAAAGAAAAGAGAAAAAATAAAGCTCAGAGGATTTTTTTTCTTACTAAGATAGTGTGGAACAAGTCCCTTATGTAGTATTAGGGGAAATGGGCACAAAATGGAGATTTTGCCATTAGGGAATAAAGTAAAAGATAAGAACAAAGGGAGACCCTGCAGCACAGTAGAAAGCAGGGAATAAAGTAAAAGGTAAGGACAAAGGGAGACCCTGCAGCACAGTAGAAAGCAGAGGAATGAGGTTCATGTACACATATACACACACTCATCCCTTTGCCTTTATCACCTGTGCTACCTTAGACTGAACAAATAATATTCTTGGGACTCAATTTTCTTGTCTTTAAAATAAGGGCATAAAACATGATGATGATCTTTAAGGTTCTTTCCAGCTCTAGATCTTGTATCTAGAATTAGAATTGAGATTCAGAGATCTAATCTAATTATCTACTTTAAGATGTAAGGAATTGAGAAGCTGAGTAGCTTATACTCTTCCAAAATCAGTTTTAGATAATAAATAGTATATCCTGAAATTTGAACCCTGGTTATTCTAATTTCAAATACAATCTAAAGAACCTCAGGAAAAACTTAGAGAATAAGAAATAAGAGGAATTTAAAACATACATCCTATTGATGATGCAAAAGTTCCCATGTTTTTAGAGAAGAGGCAATACTTTTAATTTCCTGAGAGCCTGAAGATTGTTCAGGGCTAAAAATTAGCTAAAGACAGTAAAATCCCTGCATAAGGGAGGTGACATTATTACCATTATCTTCCCTTCCCAGATGAAAAACCTGAAAAGTGTTGGGAAAGATGGAAAAATGTAGGAGAAAAATCAGATAGGGCCATTAAAAAAAGGTTAAAGACCTTTTAGTAGAGTTCAGTGTAATGGTTGGAAAGCCTTTTGATATTGACAAAAATAATCTAAGCTTTGTATAGGAAAGTCTGCAACTCAAAATCATAATATAAAATGCAATAAAAATTTAAACAAGATAAAATGTTTCATATTTGAATATTTTGGGGCAAAACAATTAAAGATTTTTTTAAATTATTCATAGAAATTTCCACCAGAAGCTCACACCTTTATCTCAAACTCACCTTATTTTTAGACTTGTGTTTTTACAAACAATACCTTTACGCATTGATTACAAAAAATCAGATGGTAAAAAGGTAGGAGGTCCATTTCCCACTAAGAACAGCACAGATGCTGGGAAGATGTGGATAATTTTAAGAAGATGATCTGATTTTGTTTGTTTCCTTCCATTGTTTTCTTCTTCTACTCCCCACCCCCTATCCTACATCCCAGAACACACTTATTCAGCATGAGTTTTTTTTTTTTTCCAAAGCAAACTAATATCATTTTTTGTTATATGAATCTAACGAAAAATAGTTTCATTAATTTGCCCTATAGTGAGTCAACTTCCCCCTCCTACTGTTTGACCTAAATATTGGATTAATTATTCATTTATAATGATAAAATGGAAGTTATATGTACAGTAACTAGTACAGTTTGCAAAGTATAGTTATTGTTAAAGGATGATTCATGGATCATTGTAAGTTCCTGAGAGTCCATGAGGAATCCATGAAGTCAAAACCATTTTCATCATAATATTAAGATGTTATTTATCTCTTATTAAATTTCTCCCATTTTCACTTACATGTCTATGTAAGGCAAGATTTTCATCATATACATGGACCATAACCACATATCATTACAGATTTAATGAAAAAGTGGGTGGAAATTTAATTGTTTTCTATTAAGACAAAAAATATATAAAACAATACCACTGTCATTTTCTATTCATTTTGTTTTGGAAAATATGAATACCTTCATAAAATATGTTATTTTATTATTATGTTCATTATTCTCATTATTAAATAAAATATATTTTCAAAATTATCAGTTTTTATTACACTGAATATCAATAGATATGATCTACGTTTGAAAAAAAAAAAGCTGTTTTGGATACTTAATAATATTTAAGAGAATAAAAGAGTCAAGATCAAAAAAAGTTTGAGAATGACTATTTGAATGCATAAATGCTGTGCTTGGGAGTCTTTGATTCCCTAACTGCTCTTTGTGTGAACCTGGATAAGGAAAACCTTGGAACCTTGGAAAATCAAAGATAAAGAGTTTAGAGACATATGAAATCATCCATTCCAACCTTATTTTATCTCAGATAAGGAAATCAAGATCTGAAGACAAACTATTCTTCCTCCAAGGTCATAAAAGTACAAAATGAACACTCAGTATCCAACTTCAGGCCTTCTGATTCTGAAGGCAGTGCTGTTCTCAAAGTACGATGCTCTCCCTATTTCAGTATCAGTAAATGTTGATAATAATAAGAGCATTTACTATTGAATGGTTCAAAAGAAGTGATGTCTATGTCTATAAAATATCTTGCAGATCTTAAAATTTGAAGCATAATATAAAGGACAGTGATGGTGATTTTTGTTATTGGCTTGGAAGGATTTCTTGTCAATTGAATTTACCAACAGATTAAGCAGTTTCCATAATGATTTTTCTTGACCCAAGAATTCCATTACAGACCACACAGGGATCTAAAAGTCTTAAACTGGGAAACAATTAATTTTTATTCTCAATTACATTTTTGTCATGCAATACTTTACCAGTCACAAATCTTTACTCTTTAATCCAACCCAACCATGTCAACACACTTGGGAAAAGTCATCATAAAAAATGCAAACTGTAGGCCTGTCTGTCCAGGACTTCAGCTAAATTGAATAAACCTGGAGAGAGAAATAAAATCCCTCCCCAAAACTTTACAACAGAAGGCTTCAGAGGGCCCTGGGAACTGACAGGCATTTCAAAAATAAAGTTTTATTAGACCTATAAAAGAAGTGGTTCTAAGAAACAATGGAGAAATTGGAAAAAACTAGTCTAAACAATCAGTGATAAAAATGTAAATCTCAAGTTGTCCCTGAATCTCTTCGCTAGCAAAATCAATCTAGATTTGTAGACTGAATCAATTTCCTTCAAATCAAAACTCTAATTTCTATACTTTAAAAGTAGAAAAGTAGTAAATCTTAAGTAAAAGGTTTGATACATTTCAGGGTTACCCTAGGCTAGCCATCCCAAACAAAGATTTTACTGCATGAATTGTTTAGGCTCTAAGTCAGGAATTATTAATCTGGGGTTAATGAACTTTCAAAAAGTATATTTTTTGATAACTGCATTTCTCTATTTTTTCATTTGCAATTCTATGAATTTTATCTTATGCCTTTTAAAACAGCATTTTTAGAAGACATCTGTAGGCTTTAGCATACTTGCAAGGCCTGTAACTACCTTTCTTTAACTTATTGCATATCTTTGGTGACTGTAAATAGTCAACGTGTATTTATTAAGTGCCTTCTATGCATCAGGCACTGTGCTAAGTTCTGGCAATGCAAAGAAAGACAAAAGACAGTGTCTCTTCTCAAAATGCTCACAGTCAAATGGTGAGATTGGAGGAAAAATTGGAGATAAAGCAATAGAAATAAGGTACTAGTATTAAGGAGGAATCAAAAAACTTCTTGTACAAAATGAGATTTCATCTGGCCCTTGCTAGGAGGAAGTCAGAGATGAAAAAGGGAGAGGATTCAAACTAGGCGGGAAAGCTGGGGCAAATGCCTGGAGTCAAAAGATGGAGTGTCTCCTGAAAAGTAATGTCATTGGATAGAATATTATGGGGTGAGGACTAAAGCATTTCCAAACAGAGATATGAATACACACATACACTGGAAAAGGCACACACACACACACACACACACGTAAACATACACAAAGGTGTATGTATAATATATTCAATTTAAGCTTCCCTCTTAGGGAATATTTGTTTAGAAAAGGAGAGTGAAGATATCAGACACATAGACAACCCCTCTAAAGAAAGACACTTAGAAGAAAAGTCAGCAATTGTTTCAGCAATAGTAAAGAGACAACATAACCCTCTAAATTATGGAATATTGCTTTACTGGATGATGTCCTTTCCACATGATTATGTGCTTTTAAAAGGCTCTTATTTGTATTTTCATTTTTATAGGGATCTATGACTTCTTATGGGTATCTTCCAGTGTAGAAATTCAGTCCAATGACACTGACAATAAATCATCTTCCCTTTAAATAGGTCTTAGAGAGTTGTTTCCAAGGGACCATAAGAAATTAAGTGACATTTTTGTGTATCATATGGCTAGTAAGGTATCTGAGAGAATTGGAACTAGCATCCTTTTGGTTCTAAAATAAGTAACCTATCCATTATGAAATAATGAATCTTAGTGTATTATTATCCTCCTTTGGCTGATGAGGAAACTGACTTAGAGAGAAGTGAGAAAGAAAGAGTATTTCAGATGATTTTTGTTTTAACCTGATTCTCATTTTAAAAATTGACACTCATTCTCAATACACAATTTTTTTTCTTTTCCTCCCAGATTTCACCTTCTTCCACTAATCCTCTTCTCCCCTTTCCTAACTCTTTCACTCATAGGTCTTCTGTGCAAAGGACAAAGCATTCAGGTTTGTGCTGCTTGAACAGATGGCCTCTCCATTCCCTGAGCAGATGCTTCAGGGTTCTATTGCCCCATCCATTTCTGCCTTTGTCAACTGGTCCACAGATAAAGTTCTCCTTGGGGGTGTATCTTATTAGGGCTCTTGTAGTTTTCTGTCTCTCCTCCCTTTTTTTCTTTCTTCTGTTGTGCTGCACCATGCAGCAACTCAAAAAGACAGACCTGTCTGAAGCTTTGGGAATTTCTGCTGCTTTATCTGTCTTCTGGAAGCTTTCTCTTCTGGTTTTCCCTCAGGCAGCTTTTTGTTTAAGTATCTCTTTCTATTATAGAATCTTCACTATGACATCATATTCTATGGACAGAGATTCAAGACACTGGAGGGAGGGTGAATGCATTATTTTCTGTCCAGACAAGCCTTTTTGTGGCAGGTTTCAATGGACCTTTAAATGCTTGATTAAATAAGGTATGTTTGTAGTAAATACATTATTACCATAAAAGAAAGTTTAGCAGCCAATTAAATATATACTTTTAAATATTCATTGAAGACGAAAAGATATATATACACTAATATGATAATATTAGTTCAAAAGGTAATAAATAACCAGGAATACATTCACAAATGCATTAACAAACAAAATACATTATATAAGTGAACATATATATGTGTATACCATATAGACCTTATAATACATATACATATATGTCGATTTCTACCTATATGCATATAAGTGTAATATATTTTAATAGATGATATACACATATGCATGTCTTTGTCTACCATGTATATATATATATATATATGTGTATGTGTGTGTATAACAAACATATATGTACATACATATGTGTGTATATAACATATATGTGTATATATATATATATATATATATAAAATCAGATTACTATTAGTCTAAAGCTTATTGGGTAATTCTCAAAATTGCCTGAAGATCAGAACAGTTAAATATTTGTTAGGTGATCACATAGATTTTTGTTGAGAATGCATATATATATATATATATATATATATATATATATATATATATATATACATATATATATATGTATAAATATATATTAATCAGATTAATATTAGTCTAAAACTTAATAGGTAATTCTCAAAATTGCCTGAGAATCAAAGAAGTCACATAGTTTCTAAGTGACAGGGACAGAATTGAAACCAGAAACTTCAACTCCCATAACTCTCTCCATTTCCCATTTCTTTGTATTTATTTTATTCATCTCTCTTTCCCAGAATACATTTCTTTCTCTATTCCTCATTTCTCCAAGACACAGTTTGAGCACAATCTTATACATGAATCTTTTGCTCCTCCTCTCAATTATCAGAGTCTGCCTCCTCAAATTACCTGGTATTGAACTATTTTATATTTATTCTGAGTACACACACACACACACACACACACACATACACACATACACACATTTGTATTTGCCCTTACCTCCCTTAGAATTATTTTTCAAATTGCTATCATTCTATTGTTGTATTTTTATTGCCAGTCTCCAGCTCAGTGCTTGCTATATAGTACATTCTTTATAAAATCATCTAATTTAGTTGATTGGGATTGAGGAGAGAAAGTAATGTTGGCTAAATAGACTTCTAAAGCATCTACATAAATATAACTGAACCTAGAAGACATAATGAAATTACCCAAAGTAAAAGTATAAATGGAAAAGAAGCATTGAATAGGTGTGTGTGGGAAAACCATAGTTTGTAGATCTGGCTTAGATGACAATCCAGAACCATGAGAAAGGAAAATTTTGAAGACTTAGAGAAGAGACAGTATGAAGAAGGAAAATTCTGCACATAGCTGAAGAAACCTAAGAAAGAAATGAGAAAAGGTCATTTGATTTGGCAATTAATGATCCATAATGACTTCTGACTAAGATGGCTTCTTGAGCAAGTGACAGATCACTCAGCTGCCTAATTCAGCAAGACTCTGACATTCACTCTGGAGTGCATAAAGTTAAATAAATCCAATGAGAGCCTTTAGAAAAGTACTTCTTCTATGCTAGAGTGTTATAGAAGGTTAGCCAAAAGTTCAAGGTAGTAAATAGAAAGAGAATAGCTTTCATCCAAGTTATCACTAGTACAGAGGATCCTAGAAGTGTGGTCAGATATTTTGGGTAGCCTTTAAGACTCTGGCAACAAGAGGCAACAAGAGTAAAGAAAGAGTTCATGTGGTTAGAAAGTAGCCTTAGGTAGTGGAAAGCCCCAGAGCATGGATATTTTAGAAACCCAGGAAATAGGGTCAATTGTCTCATCAATTAAAGCAGGACATTCCAGACCCAGGGGTTCGAATCTCATTCTGAGATGCCATAGAGGGTGCTGAAGATCTGATATTTGAAGCTCAAAGATTCAAGTAAAAACTAATCCATATAGGTGGTAATCAGGGCAACAACACAGTTGATTTGGGATGAATTGGAGCACTCCTCCTACCAAAAATCATAAGATCTATTCCTGACATCAAACCTTAATTTGAAAACAGAAGCTAGAGAGATGAATAGGCTAAAGATAACACTTCTTATTATCAGAAATTATTTAAATTTAGACATTCTCCCAAAGAATTATCAACAGCAAACTGACACTCAGAAGAACATTTTTAAAAATGAATCTTCCACAAGGACGATATGAAGAAAGAGAGTAAAAACCATGAAGGATTTTCTCAAAAAGGAATCCCAAAATGGGACTTTATTAGAACATTTAAGCCAATAAAGAATACAGAGGCTAAGAAAGATAAAATAAATATAAAGGCCATAAATCAAATAATAGAATTCTAGAACAGAGAAAAAGTTAAGATGAATAATGCAGAAAAATAGGTTGTGAATTGTTTAACAATACTGGCTTGAAAGAAGACAAAAATGTTGAAAGGCAAAGATAGAAGAGTATATTTAGATGATATCCTGAGTGAAAGTTTAGCGGAAGGAAATGGAACACAAAATTCAAGAAACATCTAGGAGTCCCATTTGACTGAAACAGAGTGTATCATGGAGATTGACATAGGAAGATAGGTTGGATCCACATTACTCAAGATAGGAAGTATTTTTTCCTCAGCAACAGGGTACTGACTATAGATTTTGTATCAAGAATGGTTATACTTGATTTACTGAAGTCAGAAAGTTATTTTTTGTAGTTTTATAGGAAAAAAATAGGGAGGAGAGAAATTAGAAGTATATGGAGTCTAATCACATCAATCTGGGTAAAACTTAAAGGTAAATCATAGTTTGGCCTAAAGTAGTAGCTATGTGGAAGGAATAAGAAGGGCAGGGGACTGTGATTAATCTTATAGAGGTTAAATAGGCATATTTTGACAATTACTCGGATATGGGAAGTGGGAGTGGAGGAAACCTCAAGAATGACTTCAATCATGATTGACTAGAAGTGTAGTGATCATAACAGAGAGAAAAAAAAGAAATGGATATGTTGAGTTTTAGATGGGAAACCCATCAGTTGTCCTGAAAGGAATTGATAAAAATATAGTAGAATTCAAAAGACAAGTTAGAGTTGGGTATATATATCCAAAAGAGATGATATTTAAACTACATATGCTCCCAATGGTCATCCAGGTATATCAGAATTTACTGACATGTATCAAAGCTTAGGAAACCGATAAAAGTCTAATCTTATCTTAACAGTGGAGCAAAGTTCCGAATATAATATCAATTTGCTGTGTAAAGAAAAACTACTAGACTTGATAGACTTGCTTTAATTAAAAAAAAACAAAAACAAAGCCTGTAAAACAAAATTATAAAGTAGAGATGTTTTACAAAGAACTTTAATGAAGATTTAGTTAATTCAAGGAGCAACTTGGTTGACTCTGGATCTGCTCTTTTCCAGGCCCGGGCTGCCCTGGTTGATGAGTGACCCACATGGTCCAATATATCTAAGTCACACCTTTTCATGCTTTACTCTATTCCATTACCATTATCTTCTGTTCTGAGAAGGAAAAACTAGGACTCCTAACCAGAAATTAGAACTTGAAGGATTCAACTCTTTCAGCACCCCAACTTCCAACTTCCTTGCTCTGTTAACATACTCAAATCACATCTGTCATTGATTCTAGAACAGAAGTATCATTCTATAGTTCTATGGTTCTTTCTTAGTATGCCTTGGTATATCTTTTCATAGACAAAACTCCATTTTGTTGCTGAGACCCTCATTAGCTCCTCAAGGGAGGGAGTATTGTGAGTTCATATTTTTATTCCCTGGCACTCAGTACAGATCTCAGCATGTACAAAGTGTTTAATAATGATTATTATGAATTATTTATTCATTAGAAAAAGAAGAAATACAGTGTACACCACTCTCCATATTGTGGCTTTTTATGGCAGGCACTGTGACTTATGATTTCCTGCAATCATCTATACTACCTTAAAGGAAAGGTTGAAAACATATATATTGATTGGATTTACAACACCAAAAATTGTTTTACAGTTTACAAATATAAGGAATGAACTAGAAATATTTGAGAAACATTATATATTTCATTCATAGTTACCTATGAGGTATATATTCATTTAATGTATGCTAGATTTTAGCAAAGGAGATTTCAAAAAGTTCAAGGAAGAAATAAGTAAGCTATCATGTTCATAGACTATAAAGAGGAAGACAAAACAAGAAATATGGATGGGGTTTTTAAAAAGAAAAAAAGAAGTCTAACAATATGATATAAATGAAAGGAAAAAATAAGAAAAAAAGAAAAAAAAAAGGTGAGATGTCTAAAGGAAACAATATGGCTACTCCAGCTTTCTGTTAAGCAAAGATTTGAAGAAGATTTATATACAAAAGATAAAAAGAAACTTCACATAACCAAGGACAAATTCAAAAGCATGGTACTTAACTATAAGGTAAGTATTGTGAAGGCTAAAGTCTAAAGTGAGCTGAAGCTTAAGAAAAATATCAAGGATTATTCAAAAAAGGTGCTTTTGAAGCTATTTTTGGAGCAAAAAGATAGACAAAGAAGGACATGATCATTGTTGAGGACAGATTGTTTGATGTTATGGGACCTCAGCAGCTCAGAGATGGCTGGAAACTCAGAGGCCATCCGGTCCATCCTGTGCCTATAGACAGAATTTTGTTTAAAACATAGCCAGCCAATTTGCCAACTGAAATAGTATTTATAGTTTGTACAATATAGGGACTGAATAAATGCTTGTTTAGTGACTGACTGAATTTAGTCCTGTCCAATGCAAAAACATTATTAATGTCTTCTGTCCCAACTATCTCTTAATTTGTTTTCCACACATAATCTCATGAATCATGAAAGAAATGATCTTTTCTGTATACTTCAGCAAATATTTAATGACTGCTACTTTGTAGAAAACAATGCATGAGGGCTTCTCATGCAAAGGCAGAGAGAACAATTTTTGTCCTTAAAAACCTTACATTCTCAGGGAGAGTTATGCACAGATCGTCAAAGTAAAAATATATACAAAATAAATGCAAGTTAATTTCAGTAGGAGAGAAAACTAACAAATAGGGTTAGAAAAGACTTTGTGTAATAATTTGCTACTGATTGAACCTTGAAAGAATATGAGTATTCAAGAAACATAGATGAGGAAGGAGACCATTAAAGGAATAGACATAAGGAAATTAGTTCTACATTACTTTTTGTAACTTTAAATTTTTTGGTTTTAACAATGGCAGCATCCAATTCAACTGATATTTTGATTTTGTTTAATTGTTCAAATAGACCAATATATTTGCAAGCAATTTATAAACACCTCAGTCTACACTACTAAATTCTGTACTTTTCAGTGTCAGTACATCTCACTGAGCAATTTATGGATCCAGTTCATTATCGACTTAGGTCACAAGTCTTGCTCTTTAAAAATGCACGGATCACATATTATCATATTAATGCTACTGTGTGCTCCTTTTTATTTTTTATTTTTTTGTAAAGATCCTTCTTTCGCAAATGGTGATATTATATGTTTTTGTTTTATGATGAAAAGATCAGATCATTGTAACCATTACAAGACACATTTAGAAGCAGCTTTTCTTCATCATCACCAGTAGCTGCAATTATCTGATTTTTTTTAAAAGAGGATTTATTATTATCTTTTTGTTTCCTTTCATTCTATTTCTTTTTTGTATGTATTTTTTCAGTAACTTATTTGTATTTATGGTTAGATATCATAATTGTCACATGTCAAATGCTCAAATATACACATATATTCACAAATAGTGAAAAGAAAAAAACTATATATATTTATCCTTTCCATAGGAGAAAACATTTTCCATAACTCCATAATAGAATTAACTGACTGAATTTGTTATTTATTATAACTCTTCTCAGAAATGTAATCCAATTCACTGTAGTATAGTAGAAAGAACATTGTATTTGAAATCATAAAACATGCTTGAATACAGCTCTGCTGTGTGACACTTGTGTAACCTTGGCTAAGAAATTTTACTTTCTTTGACCCTTTATTTCTTGCTTGAAAAGGAGTGAGTCAGCCTAAATGATTTCTAAATTCTTTTCAAGCAACATATATATGTATATATCCCAATTTATTCACTTTACCACAATTCAATTCAATTTTAAATATCTAACTAGCTAGCTATTCCTGTCTATCTGACTTTCTATTATCTATCTATGTCTTAAAGGAATGGAAGGATTTTAAAAGATGAAACCTTTTCTTAGGCTTTCTGTTTCCATTAATAGGATCACTGATCTTCTGCTTACTCACTTTTACAACCTCTAAATAGTTCTCCAATTTTCTTCCCCCACCCCATATTCAAATCAATAACCATGTCTTATCAATTTTAAATATCCATAATTCAGTTGTTCTTAATATGTGCTCCATGGATCACAAATAGATCTACAGATAGATTTTCAGTGGGTCTGTGAACTTGAATGATCTAAAAAAATCTTTATTTTCCTAATCATTGGTTTCCTTTGTAATCATTTATCTTTTATTTTATGCATTAAAAATATTCTAAGAAAGGTCCATAAACTTCATCAGCCTCCCAAAAAGTCTAAATAAGCTAAAAATCTTGGAGTACTGAAGAGGGGACTGGATTTGAATCAGGAAGACTTGGGTTAAAATCCTATCTCTAATTTTATTGCCCTATGATTTTGAATGAGTCACTTAAATTCACTAACCTTCTGTTTATCAGTAGACAATCAATCAACAAGTATACATTAAGTACTTATCATGTGCTAGAAGTTGTGCTAAATGCTGGGGATTCAAATAAAAAAAAAATCTCTACTCAAATTGAGCTTATGCTCTATTGGGGGGGTGGAAGCAAGTGGATGTATATGCATACATATGTATGTGTGTATTTGTGTGTAATTAAAATAAAGTTAAATATGAGACAATTTGGGAGGGAGGGCTTTAATAACTGGCTGGAGCAGGAAAAGCTTTGTGCAAAAATGTCTGATTTGCATTTTGAAGAAAGAAGACTGAGTTAGAAATGAGATGTCATGTGCGAGAAATAAAAAGAATGTCAGACTGGATTGATCACAGAGTGTTGGAGTAAACTCCAGCAAGGCTATAAAGAAAGGATGGAGGCACATTTGCAGGAAGACTTAAAAGTAAAAACAGAAGAGTCTAGATTTTATCTTGGAACCAATATAGGAAGCCATTAGATTTGGTGCAATGAGTGGATTGCAGAGGCAGATTTGCACTCAAGGAAAATCACTTTGGCAGCTGTGATTAGATCAGCTAAAATGATGAGATTTGTGAAAGGGATTCCAATTGCACAGTGTTAGAATAATATCAGAGAAAGGTAATGGGTACTGAAGAAAAAAGGTAGTTTTCTGTGTATAAAGAAAGCAATGGATAGGATAGATTTGTGAAGCGAGAATTTGGTATATTATTAGATATAAATGGAATAATGAAGAGTAAGGAGACCAGAAGAAGCCTGGGATTATAAAGCAAAGAAAGGATGATGTTACTTTTGACAGAATAGAGAAAATTGGAAGACAGGAGGCTTTAAGAGGAAAAGAAGTTTAATTTTAGAAATGTGTTTAAGACTTTTGTGGGTCATCTAGTTTGAATGTTCAGCAGGCAAATTTCTGATATGGAAATGAAGTTCAAAATATGGAACGGCATCCTCAGTACAGATCTGAGGAGGTTTTAGATGGATAATGTCTCAAAAGAAGAGGGCCTAGGGCAGAACCTTGAGTAAAACCCAGGTAGGAAAAAAAGGATGATGACCTGATGTAACGTGCTCTCCTGGCAGTTACAATTACTAGCTTAATAACCGGTAGCACACTCAAGAACAACCACGTGTAATCTTAAAAGCCTTTATTATACCTACTCACATAATGCCCTAACTGATGCCCTGACTTGTTGGTTCCCGAGTGAACACCTGGTCAGAAGACCCATGTGTTCACTACCAAAACCCTTACCTCTTTCGGCTATCCATCTTGGCTTGGCCACCCAGGCTAGGGAGCCAGGGTGAAGAGCACCAGGTTAAAGAGAGCTATTGCTGCCTGCAGTGGGCTTACATAGGGCCTGTGAGGTCACACACACAGCCAATCAGCGAGAGAGTCACCCATTATGAAGCTATCTCAATATGGCCAGGATCCCGCCCAAGGGCAGTCCTAATATCCACAGAAATTACTTCTGGGCCTCAATCTCCCGATTTGCTGTGGCACCCATTTAAAGGCCCCTTACAACCTGAGGAAAAAGAGGATCAAGGAGCAGGTAGACAGGTAATAGATTTTACAGGAAAGAATAGTGCAGTCCAAGATAGGACATAGGAGAGGATCTAGGAGACTAGGGTGAAGTGTCCAATGCTGCACAGAAGTTGATAAAGGTAAGCACTGAGAAAAGACTAGCACATTTGATAATTAAAGCATCATTGGTATCAATCAGCAATTTTAGGAGACTAATGAGGTAGAAAGCCAGCTGGCAAAGGGCGAGGAACAAGAGGAAAAGTGGAGGCAGTGAGTTTAACAAACTTTTTCAAGGAATTTGGAAGATAAAAAAAGATAGAGACAGAACAGCAGTTTGAGGGGATGGTAGAGGATCTACAGGAGATTTATTTGTTGCTTAACAAGAGGGGAGATTTGTTCATGTTTGAAGGAACTGGGAAAGGCTTAAAAATGAGAGAGACAGAGAGAGACAAAGGTATAGAAGCAGAGATAGAAAGTGGGGAAGACACTCATAGAAACAGACAGAGATAAAGATGGAGATCATTTCCTCAGCAGAAAAGCATCAAAGGAGTTACAAGCAACTTAATTATGTTAGAGAATGTTTGAAATAGCTTTTTCTAGGAATGAGATAGGGAATCAATTGACAGAGGCAGGAAGAGTCTGTATTGCCATGGTAAAAGCTCACTTGAAATTTGGAAATGATTTGAGGAGGTATGGTTGTGAGATTTCTTCAAAATTCATTTACCAACATATGAGTAGAAGCAGAGAAGGTTTAAAGTAGGATAATAGGGTTTTGATGGTTAGCAAAAGAAAAAAAAAAATAGGGCGAATGGGCAAAAGATATTTTGCTGAAATGATATACTCCTGAGGTGAGTCTGGAGAGGGAAGTAGTAAAGTGAGAGTAGAGTAATGCCCAAGAAAACACTGAGAAGTGAAGGAATTGGAGGTCTCAATGAAAATGAAGAAGAGAGGTCAGAGGCATAAAATGTGGGGAGAGAAGTAGAATGATTGGAGGTTATGATCAAATAGGGGAAGGTCAAAGTTTCTAAACATGGAAATGGAACAGGGGACAAATATGTGACCAGCTCTCAGTGTGGCTAAGATGGAGTAAATAGTTATAGAATTTAAGGAAATTGAAAAAAGAAGAGGTTAGTTTGATGAAATATCTAAGTAGATATTAAAGTCTTTTACCACATTTGGCAGGTATTAGGGAAAAGAATATGAGCCAGGTACTTACTAAAGGAGAGAAATAGACTGAGATTAGCTTTGCTACACCTCCACTGCTTCTGATTTGATTGCAAATCTTGATTGAATGGACCTAAGGAAGGAAAGGATCTCATGTGAATAAAGTAGTGAGAGGTCTGGAAATGATAGAAGGGAATAAAATTTATTTTTATTCTATTTTTATTCTCTCATTCTAGGACCACTGTCTGTATATATAAAGGGGAGCTGGGTAGTTTGGCGTGTAAGATAAGAAAAATAAGTTTGAAAATGGATAGTCAGATTTGCCAGGTCAGGAAAGTCTAATTAGAAAAAAAAAAAAAAAATGCATGAGAGAAAGAAATCCAGAACAAAATGGAATTTGTTCACTGTGGAAAGAAAATCCAAGATCCAAGAGGTCATGGTAAAAAATAATATAAAATAAAAAAATAACAGGATTGGTTTTGGAAACGGATATAATAGAATTGAAGGAGATACAGATGAGGGACATAAGGAGTCTTGGGGGCAGGTTTCTCCTAAATGATTTTTGATTAATTATTACAGGGATGGAGAAAGGAAAAGGAAAAGTCATAGGGGGTGGCAGGTGATCTTTGAAGCTCACATTCTCTAATGGATGCTTCTGAGAGTTGGGCCAAAGCTAGATCTGTCTTCTAAGTGCATGGTGGAGGAAGATAGTAGAATATAGCAGGGAGGAAGTAACTAGTACCCTGTAAGAGCTGAGGCTCTGCAGGACCTGAGGTTATCAAAATGAGGGTGATCTACATGCTCTTTAGGGACCCTTATAGATCTAATCTTATAATCTCTTAGAAATGTCCATATAACCTCTTGCCCATATTTTCATGTCATACACACATTTTCTTTGCCATCTCTTTGATTCCACATGTATGTTCTCAACTTTGAGAATTCTATAAATAAAAAATAATAATTAATGAAAAGAGTATATAATATTTGTATAGTTCTTTATATCTTAAAATAATTTTATATTCATATTTTTATTCTTAAAACCACCATGTGAAATAGAGCAATTTATTGACATTCACTGTTGAGTAAAGTTAGGATTAGACAATCTAAAACACTTACCTAAGATTACAAATTAATTAAGAGCTAAATTAGAATTGAATTAAGGCTTAATGAAGGTCTGAAGTCTGGATTTTCTGATTCTGACAAAAGGGGAGAAGCATCTATACAATAATATTCTTTTGCATTTTATAAGTCAGGTTCTTCATTTGTGGTACCCTGGAAAGAAAGGAATCATTTTCTTCTTTCATAAACATATGAAATGAGGCTGAGATCATCTAGCTAAGACGTTGACAATAATTTGGACTTATTAGCATTCAATTTAGTTCGACAAATATCTATTTAATATGAAGCCTCAGAACTATAAATATAAAATGATTGAATCATTGTCTCCTAGAAGCTTATAGTGAAATAGAGCATATCCCTTGTACATTTATTCTTGTGTTTTGCGGGGAATCAGAATTAAGAATTGTCTATCTACATTTCCCTGAACTTTATAGTAGTACTTTTTAAAATAATGGAAGGCTAAAGTTTTTGAGGATTGGAGAGGAAAAGGAAACAATCATTTTTAGTTACATAAGAAAATATACTATTTATGACCTTAGTGGGGATTTAGGTTCTCATATAAAAATCTACTTAGTTAAAGAAAAATAAGCTTGCTCCTTCCTGTTCTACAAGGGCAAATCTGTCTCTCTTGGAATGAAAAAAAACTAATTTTCCTTATATACACATGGACATGTCTCTGTATTTTAATGGATTGATATTTCTACCTATTTACATATATACTCAAGAATCAAGAAATATGTATTAGGCCTATTATTATATCATGTTTCAAAATTGAAGCAGCAATCTATATATATATATATATATCTATAGACACAGTAGAGTATGCATGTATATCTGAAGGTAAAGTAAAATACTGAAAATAGAAATGAACAAATAGCAAAATAAGGCTAGTATGTTGAAAACATATCAGTTCTAACTTTTTTCTCCTGTTGTGAATGTAACAAAATTAATTTTTATCACTCTTCATACACTGCTGTTTGCCCAAGGCTAAAGTATTGTTAAATGTGTGGGACCCAGCTGTTTTCGTTAGTTTCAGTTAAGAATGTTGGAAATGATTTTTAAAAGCACCTTGTTATCATAGTTTTCACTTACACTAACAGCTGTAAATGTATTTATAGTTACTTAGTATTTCATATTTAATGGATTCTTTTTTTAACTTAATATTTTTCATCTACTCTTGTCCCTCTTGAAAAGGGCAGGATGATGGATCCCAAAAGCCATAACTCTTCTTATATTAAGTCACTGCATCACAGAGAAAAATGTATGCTTTTTATGATCTTAGTTTTATTTAAAATAAATTTGAAACATTATAACTCATGGAAGAAAGTAGAAAGTAAGAATGATAGAAAATGTAATGCAAAAGCAAGGCAGATAGGAAGGCAGATAGGAAGGAAGGAAGGAAGGAAGGAAGGAAGGAAGGAAGGAAGGAAGGAAGGAAGGAAGGAAGGAAGGAAGGAAGGAAGGAAGGAAGGAAGGAAGGAAGGAAGGAAGGGAGGGAGGGAGGGAGGGAGGGAGGGAGGGAGGAAGGAAGGAAGGGAGGGAGGGAGGGAGGGAGGGAGGGAGGGAGGGAGGGAGGGAGGAGAGGAGAGGAGAGGAATGACGGGAAGGCAGAGAGAGAGAGAGAGAGAGAGAGAGAGAGAGAGAGAGAGAGAGAGAGAGAGAGAGAGAGAGAGAGAGAGAGAGAGAGAGACACGGAGGGAGGGAGGGAAGGAAAGAAGAAAGAAAAAACATTTCACAGATAAAGATCAACAATATACCATAGTGGAAGACTGGGCTTAAAAGATATCTTCTAGGAAGGGAAATATATGTGTTTCAAAGAGAAAGAATAATGCTACATAGGCCATCAACAACATGGCCTAGGGATTCAGGGTAATCCAAACTGATATGATCCCTAGCTCCAGACCTACAACTATTTGTTGCACTAGAAGGATAAGAAAAGAAAAAGGGCATAATTTTTTGTCTCCTACCTGAGATTTATTCCCTTCAAAGACCCACAGCCTGTCCCTTTTAGAATCACAGAATCCTGTGGCTAGAAATGACCTTTGATCTGTATTCCTGCCTCTAGCAAGGCTAACTTGCTTCTAAAAATTGAAAATAGCTCATTATCTATCTAGCCCACTATTGAAGCATCTCCAGTGAAGGCAACAACCTATCCTTTCTGTCTCAATTCATGTGCCTTGAATTGTCTCTCATTCCTTATCTTGGTGTTTTAGTTTTGTTTTGTGAGGATATTGTAACTTCCTCATTTTTTTCCATTACTCCTATCCATAAAGACTCTAATGTAAAAATTCAATTGTCATCATTTCCCCTCAGCATTCACTGATTCTTAATTGATAAGCTTAAGTTCTTAAGTCAGGATACTGGATCTTTACAGGTACAAACAGGAAAAGAAAACCTTTCTGTCCTGGAGTTTTAAAAATATCTGTCCAATGTTACAAAAGTACTTTATTAGAAGAGAAGAGATCTAGAGTTAGAATAGATCTCGGAGATTTTTGTTTTTCCTCTCATTTTCTCAAATTAGCAACCAGAGATAACGACTTCAACCAAGTACTACTCCCAAGTCAAATCATTACCTGAAGTAAATTGCTTCTAGTAAATCCATGGTAAATGGACAACTATAGGGAATTTCTCCTTCAGTCATCACAAAAGAAAATACAAAGCTTTATAGTTTGTTTCTAGTGGCTGTCATACACATACATGAAACTTATTCAAATACTACTTATCACTGATTCTGATTGTGCTAACCTTGCTTTCTCTTTCTTTGTGTGCCCTGAATCTATATTTTTTCTCCCATATTAAGTCTTTCTTCCCCCCCCCCTTTTTTTTCCTTCAAGTCCCAAGTCAGATAGCATTTTTTCCGCAAATTCTTCTTAAAGAAAACTAGGAAGAATTTGGAAACAAGAAGGCTTGGGTTTGAATACCAACTCAGATACTTATTTGTGTGATTCTGGGAAAGACATTTCACCTCGATGATTCCTGGCTTATTCATCTAGAAAATAGGAATAATAATCATACCTATCTCCAAAATTTGTTTTGAAGACCAAATAAAATAACATGTATAAAGCATTTTGCAAACTTTTGAAATAGAACCTCTAAAACTAACCTTCTCTCTCCCCCCAAAATGCCACAATAGCTCCTGAATTTTCAGATAAGGAGAACTTTTAGAATACCAGAAAATAGAATTGAAGGGGATTTTTAAAAAATCATCCAACCTACCCCCCCCTTTAATTTCCAGTAGAGAGGAAAAGAGGAAAAACAATTTCCTAATGTAATACAACTAGTTTATTATAATATCAGAAATCTAGAGTTGGAGTAGATCTCAGAGACCTTCTTTCCTTGTTTTCCCAAATGTGGAAATTAGCAACCAAAAAAAGTAACGTTTTCAATATGATACAGGAAGTGAATACACAAGACACAATTTTTACCTGGGTCCTTTGACTAGAGTCCCTTTTTCTACATAACTCAATGAAAACAACTTGGACACCCATTTAAAATGTTAAATGGGATTCCTTCAAATTTATACCTGTTATCCAATTTTTATTCAGATGAATATCTGATGTTTAGATGTCCCTTTGATAGGACTACTATCTGCCATTTTTGTTTTGGTTTTGGTTTTATTTTAGTTGTTTTTTCTCTACCTCCCCCTCACCCCTCCATAAATCTAGTTTACTTTTCTTTCATTTCTCATGTTTAAATACCTAAATTTAATGACTATTTCTTGGGCAGCAAGGTGGCTCAGTGAATAGTGAACCTAGAAAGATTTCAGGAAGACTCATTTTCCTAAATCTGAATCTGCCTCAGACATCTCAAACTCAACAAGTACAACACTGAACTCTTTTCCTCCCTTGCTAACTTCTATATTACTCACAATATAGATGCCATCCAATTCATCTCTCTCCTTCAAGACAGTTAACAGTCAGTGGTACTTCTAGAATACATATAAAATAATTTTAATTGTCTCTTGAAATAATATCCTATATATCTAACTTTTCTCACTTATTTCTTAAGAAATTATCAATTTGACCCAGAAAATGAAATAAAAATAATATTGAAGGCAGATTTTTTTTTTTTTAAGGAGTGAAAACAATTTGGTAAAAACCACATATCTTTGTACAGTAATACACTTTAAAAGCAAACTGAAAAGTTTATGCCATGAAACTTTTTTTTTTCCCTCTCTCTAATTTTAAAAGGTTTCAATTACAAAAGAAACATATTGAAATTTAATCAAGGAATCAAATTCTATGACATGTTCTAAATTCAACTTAACTTATACACTATATATAAAATAACCCAAGTGATATAAAACAATTATGATTTATTAACAAAAGCCCAAAGTATTTTAGTAAACTAGACATTATGACATAGTGGATGGAGAACTAACTAGAAAGATCTCCATTCAAACAGTAGCATTTACTAGCTTTGGGAAAATGGAGGTTATGCATACTGATAATCCACTGATTAAATCATTTATCTTTGACCTGTGCTATGGCAGGGAACATCTTATAATTTTTTTAAAAGTTCTTTAATAAAAAGAAACAATTCAAAATTGATGGGGCACCATATTTAATAGCTATTAGGTTAAAAAGCTGAGAATTGAATTCTCTAAGCATGCTTGGGTATTCATTTTATTTAAATTCCATGTTACCATTAGTTTTTAATATATGCATCATTCTGTTAACTAATTTTTCATTCTGTATACTCTTCTACCTGTTCAAATTCCTATTTTGTGAATTGTTAACTCTCCCATATTTCTGGAAGTTGTTTCTATTGTAGAATGGTCATCTGATTTATTTTCCAAATTAGTAGGTTTTTTACCAGAGGCAAACTAAATCATTGAATCTACCACAGAGAGCAAAATACAGTTTTAGAGAAAAATAGTTATATCAAAAATAATAGTGATAATAGATTTACCCATATAAAAGCACAATATTTGTCAAGAGCTGGAAAATGATGTCAAATTTCCATAATACAAATGCAAACCTCAAATAATCGACACTGAAACTAGATTATTATCAGAGGTTGAATTTATAATTATTGAACTTATTTTTGCTAAGATTCATCCTTAAAAACTTAAGAAAAAATATTTTCAATTGACATTATGCCAAATATTCAGAATTTCTAAGTTCTATAAAGAGTAAAGGCTTCAAAGTAAACAGTCTAACAGATGAAATTAAAAATCATTTGGGAACAGGTTCAGATATCCTAGCTACCCCTGGAGTTGTTCCAAGAATGCTTTCACTCAGCCCATAGAAAGTCCTATTGTATTGTCACTCTTTTGGAGCAGTAGTAAAGAGAATGTGAGGCACTCTCTCATTCTCACCTTTATATGGAAGCATCATACTTTCCCAGCTCCCATCCTGAGTTATATGACTTTGGAGTCAACTCTCTGATCTCTGTCCTTCTGGCAGGGATAGCTTTTTTTTTTCTGCATTTAAGTGGGAAAGAAAAAAATGGGAATATGAAGATAGTAAGGAACTACTTTCTACTAGTCTCAGCTGAATCATAACCTCCCTAATCAAACCAATCTTTTTCAGTGCCTGGGGATATCTCAAATCCCTGCTTTTTTCTATATTCTCCCTGAATTTTAAGATATGCATTAATGATTCTACCTTGTTATTTGAAGCCCCCAATCATGATTTTCTCCAGTTTTACCACAGCTTTGAAATATTTTTCTTTCTTCATATCTGTCTTTTTCAGGACTATGCTTGGACCCAATTGTACTTTTCTTTGTTCTATTTAAGCAATTAAGCATTGAAGTGGCTGACAACATTTATCTTAGAAAATCAATCTTAAAACAAGAAAGAGAAAGCAAATGAACTTTTAAATCAGGGTTTGGGGAATAAGTACAACTTTTCTTTCAGAAATGAGCAATTATCAGCAAACTGATTAGTTTCAGCAACTTACAGGCTTTTCCATACATAGCCCTGTAGCCAGATAACAATATCAACAACTGACATTTTCAACATAGCTCAAAGTATGGCATAGTTTGAAAAAGAGCCAAATTTAGAGTAAAAAATACTTTTTTCAAATCCTGTTTCTGACATATACTAACTATATAACCAGGAACAAATCATTTTTGATATGCATCATTCGAGAGAATTTTCACTTTCAGAATTCCCTTTATTAAATTTGATATTAGAAAAGCAAAGTAAATAAATTTTGAAATTTACAAGGACTTTATATTCATTATTCATTTAAATCTCATATTCTGATAAGCTATCAGTAGCAAAGAAACTACACTTGTTATTTTGCTTCATATGTTAATTTATTTAAATTCAGAAAATATAGTAGAGATTATCTAGATTTTTGTTATTAACCTTATTTAAATTGTAATAATATTGCATCAGAAATTCTCACTTCTCATTATTTTTTGGTGGGGGAAAGATTGCAATATTCACACATTCATGGTCATGTTAATGTATATTAAGATAAAATGATTCTTCCACATACCCAAAGAATACATCTCTAAATATATTTTGGAAATTCATGAAAAAATATAGGATTCTGTGTGAAGAACTGCATATACAAGATTTTTTTAAAGACAACTATTTCAATGTCACTATTTAAGAAAATGAAAAACAGAAGTATGGGACCAAAACACATATTGGGATAATAAGGAGAGTTTCCTAGAAAATGGAAGATAGGTCTGAAAATTCCAAGTGTTCCGGATTTCTTCAACACAAACAAAACAAATCTATGTCCCAGAGTCAACATATACACAATTAAGACTTGGAAGGGAAGAGGGGGTCCTCCTTGGACAATCCAAGAAGAACAAAGACCCCAGGACAGAATTTAAATAGTGTGAAGTGTATCCTTCAGGATAGTTCCACAGTTCTCCCAAAGCAAATGGGGAGCCTTGGGGCTAACTGGGTTTGGCTAGAGCCAGAAGGGAGAATTGAAGTGAAGCCAGAGGCATCAGCCCTACTAGACCAGAAGTAGGTATACTATTGAATTCTCATTAAAAAAAAAAAAAAAAAAAAAAAAAAAAAAAAAAAAAAAAAAAGAACAAAGGAACCCCACCATGGAAATATACTAAGAATTGGGGAAGACCAGGGTTCATATTCAGAGGGGGACAATGAAGTTTAAAAAATATATATTTCCTTCCTAAAAGACTACCAAAATAACTACCTGCTGAAAAATGATTTATGGAAGAACTCACAAAAGGCTTTAAACATTAAATAAAAGAGACTGAGGAAAAACTTAAATAAACAAGTAAAAACCATCCAATAAAAATAAGAAAATTAGAACTGCGATATATATATAGGAAAAAAAGACAATGTGAAACATCAAGAAAAAATATTGATCTGAAGATCAGATCAAGAAGAGATATTGTGCCACAGTTTCCTTTTAGTTTCCTGCCTCAGTTTCCCTAGTTGTCCTGCCTCAATTTCCCTAATTGTTCTGCCACAGTTCCTTGAATTATGGGAGACCCCCGTTGCAACCCCCCTTCCTGACCATTAGAACTGAGATAATTAGGACTGTAGCTGGCCACTCTGGCATTCCAAAAGATAAAATTCAAATATTCTTTCTCAGATACCTAATTGGTATCCTCCACCTCTATCTCTCCAGACTTCCTGGCTCTAGTTGGACACCTCTTTTATTCCCAGTTTAATAGAATTTGTGGTCCTACCCTCCTGTCAGAACTGTATTGATAGTCCCTTTCTGAAGATTCCCACTCACCAGAGTTTGGACTTCACTCTCTTGCCTTTGTCTTAAAGCCCTAACCTATGGAAACATATATAAAATGAGGCTGCTGCTGGATTCTTTAAGATGAAAGTCTAATTCAGTCCTGGGACCAAAATGGATCCTTTGGTCTTACAAAACCTCTCCCTCTCAGAAATCCAAATAAAATGTTAAAAACTCTCTATCTTGCCTCAGTTTCTCCGGCATTACAGAGAAAACATAAGAACAATTGAACAAGCTGAAAACTGTGACCAAAAACAAAACAAAACAAAACAAAATCTTGAAAGAAATAATACAGATACAATTTTTTTTTTTAAATGTCACGGAGTAATGGAAGAGGAGAAAGTAGAAATAGGAAAAATTTCTACCTATCGCCACTTCAAAGAGGTCTTACAAGGAACATTCAGGGATATTATTGCTAAATTTCAAAATCCTCAGATCTAAAGAAAATTCTACAAGAAACAAACAAAAAAAAATTAATTATGCTGAAGTTACAATTAGAATTCTATAGTATTTATCAACAGCTATAATAAGAGACTATAGTTCCTGGAATAATATTTATATATATATATATATATATATATATATATATATATATATATATATATATATATATATATATATATATATATATATATATTGACAATACAAAGAACTAGGTTTGTAGCCAAAAGTAACATATGCAGCAGAACTAATCATAATATTGAAAAGAAAAAAAAAAAAGATATTTAACAAATTTGCAGATTTTCAGGTATTTTTCTCAGCCACACCTGAATTCAATAGAAAATTTAACCTAGAAGCACCAACATCAAGGATTAATTTCAAAGGACTCAACACAGACAAATTATTTGTTTCTTTTTACATAGAAAAGTAAACCAGGATTAAGTATGATATCAGTAAGTGGGTAGTTCAAAAGAAAGATTGGGGCAGAGGTAAGTATAATGCAATTCTAAACAGCAAACTATCTAGGAAAAGGTAAAAATAATAATTAGTAATAAGTCTATATGAATGAAGAAAAAAGGAAAAAAAAAACAACAAGGAGCTATTACAGGGGTAGTTCTGAAAACTTACTCACATTGAGAATGGATTACAAAAAGGAAAAACACACACTACACACAAACACAAACAGTTGGCTGTTGTCCTTCATTCTCAGAGACCCAAAATGACATCCCTATATTAGAATCAAATTATTTGATTGTGGCTGATTTGACCAATATGGACCCCAAATGCTCTGCCAAAGTTCAGACACAGATAATCTTCTATGAACATTTTTGGGTATATCTCTAACTGTGCACATCTTGCCTTTCTTCTGACCTAATTCAATTTTGCTTTTCTCATAGAGCCAGCACCTTTTCTGATAAGGGCCTGCCATGTTGAGTGGTCCTGAGACAGCATCTCCCATATCATATAATTAATTCTGAAATTCTTGAGAGACTTTGAGAGTGTCCTTGCATCACTTTTTCTGAGTATCTTGTGTGAGTTCTCTGAAAAACAATCTTTTTGGAAAGTATATATTTGGCATTTGAACAATGTGGCCAGCTCTCTGAAGTAGAGTTGAATGGTTGAAAGTTTAGTTTGAGAAAGAACCTTAGTGTCTTGTATGTTATCCTGCTAGGCAATCTTCAGAATCTTCCTAAGATAATTAAAATTGAATATACATACACACACACATATACATGTTCATATGTACATTTATAATGTAAATATATAGACATGTGTGTACATACACATATACATTTATGTATACATGTGTAAATATTATATATATAGCTATATTTATACATATGTGTGTGTTTTGCATGTGTTTATACATGTAAGTACGTATATATGTGTGTATATGTATATACCATGAAGGATATGGTACCCTGCAAAATCTGTAAAGAATAAGTGGGGAGAGAATAAAATAAGAAGATATATAGAAAGGTATTTAGAATTATGCAAATGGGATAAAAAGATAGGGAAAGAATGAGGGAGAAGATAAGGAAAGCATCAATCAGTAGTTGGTGGTGGTGATGGTTAAATAATAGCAAGGAAAGTTAAAGACTAGAATTAAAGAATTAGTAGGGATAAAAAATAAAAGATATATACAAACTCTATAATAAGAATTAAGAGGAGAAGTTATTAGGGGAAAAAATTAGGACTAATAATCATTGATCTCCCAAAAAGTGAAGCAAAGATTCAATCACAAAAGAAATCTACATTATGAATCAGTCATATTAAAATTGTTTTACATGTATGACTACATAAGTATAAAAGCATATGTATATATCTCTGTATATGTGTGAATATAAGCATGTAAGTATATGCATGTATAGAGATATGTGTGTATGTATGTATAATTACACCTGTGCTTAACTATAGCCTGCTTGGGGGGGAGGGAATAAAAGGGGAAAAAAGAAATGAAGTAAAAAGTACAGAGCAGAGAGCAAAAGCATAATTTACCAGGAAGCAAAGAAAACATGGGCACTTGTGAATATAATCTCTCCTATTATTATATATGCTTTCTTGAAAGGAAAATTTATTGTTACATATTTTGAAATCTCCCTGATGTTCTTCTGGGCATATAACAATGTTTTGTTTTATTTTATTTTCCTTTTCTTTCTTGTTCTATTCTGTTTTTTTTTTTTTTTTCTTTTAATTCTGTATTTAGTTTTAAATAAATATTTAAAATAAAATAAAATAAAATATACAATACATTGAGATAGTTTCCATATCTCTCTTGTCATACAATTTGAACTTGTTACTAATTTTTTTTTTACCATGTGGGATTTTCTTTCTTTGGAACATAACTCCATGTGAAATGGTGCCAATCTGAGAGAGGGCCCTGGAAAATGTCCACATCTTTTTGCTAGTGAGTTAAGAAAAGTGAGATTTTGGACTGCTTGATGAATCTTTAAAATGTCATTGTTCACATTTCCTATGATTTTTGTTTTTTTTCATAATGCAATATGTGACTGTTGCCTAACAAAAAAGAATCCATATTGTCTATTTCATAAGAAAACTCTGGAAGGTTGAAGAGTTGTAGCTTAGGCAGGGAATAGAAATAGAATTAAAGGGGAATTAATTAGAGAATTCAAAACATTTTAGCCAGGGGCAATATCTCTGCATCATTATCAAGTCAATGGGCTACTCAGTAGGAAAGACCATTCAATTTGAATATCATTGTCTTGGTCTCTCCTTGAGTGGGTGGGTGGGTGGGAAAATCCATTAGTGATGAGTTTTATCAGACATACTTTGTAAAGACCAGTTTCTGCTAATTCCCATAGCACCACAACTTTGGGTGGTTAGTAGTATCTGCTCTTATGTAAGGACAAATTTGAATTATTACTAATTAAATGTTCTGGTTGGTTTCCTGGAGGTCTTGGGACCAGCCTTCATTAAAGCAAAGTAATCACCCGGAGAATAGTTAGGAATAAAGTCCAAATTCTTTATTGTGTCCTTGCCTGGGGCCTTGGCTAGCTTGGTCTCAGTGGAAGAAATGCAGGAGACTGGCTAGCCACCACTGTGGTGTGAGATGGAGTGAATCTGGCTGAGTTTGTCCCAGCTTATATGCTCTATTCTAATTACATGATCATAGGTGTGAATCTTGTGGAACTATATGAAGTACTAAGTACATGTACTGAACTAGAGAACTATTAAGCACCATGCTAACCTAGATAACCATTGTCTTATCAATTCCACTGAGTTAGACCTTGTAAGAATCCTTGTTTCAAGTACAGAGTTCTGGCCCATAACAACCAGTGAACATGTTTGCCAAATACAGACACCTTTCTTTTATATCTCTTCTAACAAAGTGGTTTTAATTTTTAGATCTATAATAGGCTCATGTCCTATTTCTTTTACTATGTATGATGAGATAGCAATTTGGGAATTAGCTAAAATGCTGGCATTTGTTTTACTTCCTCAACAATTGATTTCAGCTCCTAACTCACCTTTTTTTTTTTTTTTTTTAATTTGTGTTTTTAAAGATTAAAGCACAAGTTTTTACAAAGAACACTGACTAGAAGATATTTCCAGTTTAGGATAGAAACATTGCTGCTATTGTGAATTGGATGCACTGGAGACATAAAAGGAACTCAGGTACACAATCAAGAAATTATTGTGTGTCCCCACTGAAATATTTCTATTTGGTAGCCATTTATCTAACTGAAATCATACATCTTTGCCAAACTTCTCCTAATTGGGCAAAAAAGTCTTCTAAGTTCTAAGGAATTTAATTTTCTGTTCCTTTCTCTCTCTCTAATTTAACATTCCAGATTGTTAAAAAAAAAAAAAAAAAAAAAAAAAAAAAAAAAAATCCAGCATCTTTCTTTGTCTTGTTTCTTCCCCCAACAAAATATACAAATACAAACATACATACACACACACATATATCAATATAGTTCTGTTCAATTTGGAACTAGAAGGTCCTTATGACAATGTCAAGATATGCACAACAGGACTCAAGGTTAGCAAGGATCATTCTCTTATTTGGAATGTCTGATCATATATATATCATCATCATCATCATCATCATTGTCAACATCATCAGCATCGTAATCATTACATAAATAAACTTAAAATACTTCTCAACTTAAAAAAGTCACTTTGCTAGAAGCCTGTGTCTGTACTGAGCTAGAAAATTTTCCCTAAATCTGTAACATTGATAATCTTTTCAACTCTCCCTTTTTTGGCCAAATTGGTCATTTATCTAGTGAGATCCATCCTGACAAATATCCTATTGTTCACTGCTGAACAAATTCTGAGGTAAGAGAACACTAGATTGTAATGCCTTTGGTGCAGAGATATAGGCAATGTCTTTGGCAGTGAGACTTGCTTCTTGGTATACTGGTTAATGGCTTTAAAAGTTTAAGAAGGAAATTAAAGTAAATCACCAAATGTGCTTCTATATAATCTTCTCTTCTTTAATTGTGATCCTTGTTCAGTTCTGATCCATGGATCAACAGCTGTTGTCTGCCCAAGATGGATGTAGTGATCAACAAAATCTATTTGCCCTTTATCCAATTGTACATCATTATTTTGGCAATAGGAATTCTTTACTTTCTTAGTTTTATCTACATGGATTGTTAGACTAAACTGGTTTGAGTGATTTTGGATATCTATAAGGTAGCCAATATCATCTAAAAATAGCAATATTTTAGTCCTGTAATTGACAGATTATTTTTTGAATTTTGAATTTTAGGTTATTTAAATTCCATAACAATTACAGATTTTTTTGGTGAACGTAGAAGAATATAGTGCCTAATACAATGCATATCAGATCAGGTGCTACATTAGAAAGAGTTGTGAAAAATTACCTTTAATCCCTAATATATATTTATATATCTATATGTACACATGACATAATGAGAAATAAGAGATAGTTCCCTGACCACATTTGAAGGACAAGAAACTGAAAGGATTTGTGAAAATTGTCTTAAAATATCTTCTGCATTCCTCCAGATTTTTACTTAATGATTCATTGTGCGAGGAAAGTTTCAAGTGAAATCTAAAACCACCTGGAGCTGTTTCAATTCTCAGTCCCCTGAGAAACTTTAAGCATTGCCTTTCTGCTGCTTCTCAACTATTTCATTCACAAGGCCTTGTTAATCTTAGCCATCCCTTAAAAACACATATGTTGAGGTCTTGTAGTTAGCACTGAAATACTGTGGAGCAGCAAGAAAGCTGCTGTTGGGTGTTAATATGCCATTGATAATCATTACTTAACTCAATGAGAATGTACTGACACTTGATCATTCGATGATGAACAGATTAATCAGAATATCCAAAGTCAAACTGACAAGTTCATGTCCAAACCTGCTATTGCTGCTGGAGGAGTCTTTGTCTCAGCTACCAGTGGCTTGGTTCCCAGAGTTTGAAGGTCATTTTTATATCTCTGGAGCTTTAAAGCTGAGTTGCCTGGTGGCAGTCCCCAGCAAGGACATCCTTGGAGTTCACTTGCCTAATCTTTTGAAATTTAGACTATCTTAACCTCTGATCTCCATGACCTTTTAGATGCTATGGGAAAGAACCAGATGCTCCTTATTTTGGGTTAAGATGGGAAAGATCCAAGCCCTCTCCCTTTATAAAAGTGATATAGAAATGGCCTTAACTCATAGGAATTCTTTGCATACTAACAAATAAAACATATTAATTTTGTCTATACTCCATTTATATTTATTTTGTTCACTGCTTTCCACTTATATTTTAATCTGCTTATGTCACATGGAGGGGAAGGGTGTTGCTGGTAAATGGAGAAAGTAGGTCCCTAGTTTGATACCTTTATCTTATCTTAGTGTCTCTCTTCTCTTAAGAGAATGGCAGAAAGAAAACAGACCAGAAAAGTCTGAGATACTGTAAAAATTGCCTTTTGAATGCTCTCTCAGTTCTAATTCCAATTGAAGAATGCTGGACTGGTAGTTAAGTCAGTCACTAAGCTTTTATTAAACACCTGTTATGTTTCAGGCACTGTGCTAAGTGATGGACCTGATTTCAAATCTTACTTTAAATACTTCCTAGCTGTGTGACCCTGGACAAGTCATTTAACTTTTCCTAAATTCATTCGTTCATTTCTAAAATGAGCATAATAATAATGTTATTGTTGTTTATATACAGTCATCTCTGACTCTTTGCAACATCATTGGGGGTTTTCAAGCAAAGGTACTGGATTGGTTTGCCATTTCCTTCTGCCTCATTTTACAGATGCGGAAACTGAGGCAAACAGGGTTAAGCGACTTGCCAGCATCACACAGCTAGATTCTGAATTTAGATTTGAACTTAGATGTTTTTGACTCTAGGACCTGTGATCCATCAACTGCTCCTCCTAGCTGTTCAGGAGCATCATAATAGCACCTGTAAAATAGATTGGCTGTGGATCAAATGAGATAATAAATATAAAGTTTTTGCAAACATTAAAGCCCCAGACACAAGCTAGCTATATTTAATATTTATGTCACCAGACAAAGAGATTTCTCTTCAGCACATGGTTAACAAAGCAGAAGCAATTATCAGCCTTCTACATATGTTTCAGAGGCCATGTGGAGACTACATCAGCCAAATAGTCTGTTCAGTCTTGATGACTATTGGCCAATCTACCATTAGTCAAACAAAAAATGAACTTAAGTATATGAAATTTAATGTTTTTCCATAATTTAAATATATATTTAACAATATCAAGTCAAAAAGCACAAGTCCTTTTTAAAAATGTTATTAATTAGAAAATATTTTATCATATATACCGAATTAAGGAAGTCTTGGAAGGGAAAAAAAAAATATATATATATATATATATATATATATATATATATATATATATATATATGTGTGTATGCTGCTGATCTGAAATAAAACCACTAATTCTGATTGAACTTATCTTAGAAATAACAAAACAAGGAATTTGAATGAATAAATGGATGAAAAAGATATTTCATTAAGCACTTACTATGGGTCAGGCACTGTGCTAAGTGATTAGAATATAAATGCAAGAAAACATGGCCTCTACTTTCCTTATGGAGCTTATGTTTTCATGAAGAAGAGAACACAATGAGAATGGTGATTATGGCTGGAATAGGAAGGGATAAGCATTTGTACACTAGCTCCTGTGCCCCAGGCACTGTGCTAAATGATTTACAAACATTATCTCATTTGATTGATGGCAAGCATCTTGGTGGCCAGGTTTTTGGACAAGATAAGGAAGATATCTAGGTATCAGAGGCCAGATTGTAAAGTTATTAGAAATATATCAGTATTGAAGTCTATGTTCTGGATACTATTTAATTTTTTTATATATGAGGCAATATGAATACTTAAAAAAAAATCATCATTTAGCTAGTGAAAACATATAATAAAGGATACATAAAAGGACATAAAAAGAATACCTGAAATTTACAAGAACAAGAAAAAAAATAAACTCTAAAATGAAAAATTATATTTGATACAAATTTTATAAGATGGAGAGTTAAATTCACAATGATGTGTATTGCTGGAACTCTATCTTTCCAGAAATCAGCAAGAGTCACGATCACTAAACGTCTTTATTCTAGATCTTTACCTTCGCCTCCAACGCCCGGTCACGAGTGCAAGTGAGCCTGAGTTCCACCACCCAAGTTTTTCTTGCTCCTCCCACACACGTCACTTCCCCCTCTTTGTCCCACCAATCAAGTCAGCACAGAACAGCTGGGAAGGGTCAACCTTAAACAAGTTAATAGGGAACCGTCCAATTGGCAATTAGTCTCACGTGCTTCACCATCCAAGTGCATTGCTCAGTTCTAGCCCTTTACATCTCCCGCTTTCTTTTGTTTTAGACCACAGGAGGTCGCGCCATCCCTGACCTTTCAGGGAGATGAGAACCCCAAAAAGGACGTGATCACGCCCCCCCTGACTTCTCAGGAGGGGAGATGAAAGCACTAAAAAGGAGATAATCACGCCCTCCCTGACATCTCAGGAAGGGAGATGAGAAGCACCAAAGAGAAGTGGGGATTTGCTAGCGGGTTTCTGGATTGAAGGGCCTTATTAGAGACAAGTATGCACAAACCCATCAGCATGGGAGTTATTACACAAGCACATAGCAATAACGCAGAGGCTATTAGTGGTGACTCTCCCCACAATCAGTGCAGACTCGATGTGGTGTAACAAACAGGAATTGTACATGCAAATAGTGACATAACAAACAATATAAATCAACATGGTATTGTAAGAGATTTCCAGAAGTCCTAGAAGGAGGGTATGTAGACACCAGACACACATACCCCTTCTTCAGCAACCAAGAAATAGTCCAAAACCAATCTATTGTCCATTGCTTCACTGTTAGGGAATCCAATGATCCCCACAAGTTTTTGAAATCCCACATCAGTCTTTTTATATGTTAGGGAATCCAATGATCCCCACAAGTTTTTGAAGTCCAGCAACAGTCTTATGATGCCTCAGAGAATCCAATGATTCCTGAGGACTTTTCAGTCCTACAATAGTCTTATGATGCCTCAGAGAATCCAATGATTCCCGAGGACTTTCAGTCCTACAACAGTCTTATGATGCCTCAGAGAATCCAATGATTCCCGAGGACTTTCAGTCCTACAACAGTCTTATGATGCCTCAGAGAATCCAATGATTCCTGAGGACTTTCAGTCCTACAACAGTCTTATGATGCCTCAGAGAATCCAATGATTCCTGAGGACTTTTCAGTCCTACAATAGTCTTATGATGCCTCAGAGAATCCAATGATTCCTGAGGACTTTCAGTCCTACAATAGTCTTATGATGTCTCAGAGAATCCAATGATTCCTGAGGATTTCAGTCCTACAATAGTCTTATGATGTCTCAGAGAATCCAATGATTCCTGAGACTTTCAAGTCCTACAATAGTCTTATGATGTCTCAGAGAATCCAATGATTCCTGAGACTTTCAAGTCCTACAATAGTCTTATGATGTCTCAGAGAATCCAATGATTTCTGAGGATTTTCAAGTCCAACAGTTTTTGATGTCCATGGGTCAAACGCCATAACTGCCAGGTTCTTTCAGTGGTGGGCACAGTCAGCAACGGAACCACCCGATGTTTCTTGGGCCTTCTCCTTCGTTTCAAGGGTCTGCTCTGTCTCTCTCCGATGGACAAGGCGAATACGGCTCGTTGGCACCCATCTGATTCCTTCTCCATCTGTAGAGATACAAGCAAACCCTCTCCCCCAAGCAGTTAACCTATCTGGTCCCTTCCATTCACCACTTTCTGGGTCTCTCCACATCACTTGGCGATTATCTAAAGACAGTGGAGCTGCTCGCACTGGACACTGCCCTTCCGGTGAGTTATAAAACCTGTCTGCTGAAGCCAGTGCATCTTTGTCAAAAATTAAAAAATTAATGGTATAGAGAACTAAATTTAGAAGTTCTCTAGGGTTACCCGTGGCTCCCCCTTTCTTTTGTTTTTGGAGGAGTGTCTTAATATCTCTGTTTCTTCTCTCTACTATTGCCTGCCCTTGAGGATTAAAGGGTATGCCCGTGGTGTGTAAAATCTTATACTGTGCACAAAAGTGTGTAAAATGTTTAGATGTATATGCAGGTCCATTGTCTGTTTTTATTGCTTGTGGCACGCCCATAATTGCAAATGCTTGTATAAGGAATTCAGTGACCACTCGGGCTGTCTCTTTTGCTGCTGGTATTGCAAATGTGAATCCTGAAAAGGTGTCTACCACGACATGGATAAAAGATAGACGACCAAAAGATTTATAATGGGTCACATCCATTTGCCAAATTTCATTAGGTCTCAAACCACGAGGGTTCTTCCCTGGAGGGAGTGTAGGAGCATGGAAAGGAAGGCAAGCTGTACAGGCTTTTACTATGCTCCTAGCTTCTTCTCTTGTTATTCCAAACTGCAAACGTAAAGCTCGGGCAGCCTGATGATATTTAGAATGAGACTCTTGTGCTTCTTGAAATAAAGGAGTACTGGCCAGCATGGTTAGAAGGCTATCTGCCTTTGAATTACCATCAAAAATAGGACCTGGAAGTCCACTATGGGAATGGACATGCAAAATATAAATCTTACCCGGATGCTTTCTCACTTGCTCTTGAAGCTCTTTAAAGAGCTGATATATATTGGAGGCTACAAATTTTATTTGGGCTGTGGCAATTCTTTGTACCACACCTACTGAATAGGCTGAATCAGATATTATATTTATGTCTCCCGGATAATAAGCAAGAGCTAGAATTATTGCATACAATTCATTCTGCTGAGTGGACTGAAAAGGAGTTCTGATTACTCTCTTTATAGTTAAGTCACGAGAATACACAGCGCAAATATTATGTTTGGATGCATCTGTAAAGATAGTTGGTCCTTTAAGAGGAACTTTAGAAACCTTTTCTTCAAGAATCCATTGCCAATTATGTAGCAGTCTGGTTATCTTTAATGGAGACCCGTGTGCAAAATTTGGAGCCATGGCTAATAAAATTTGCCACTCTGGGATGGTTTCGCAGCACACATTAACTTGTGCATTAGTATAAAAGGTATATATCTTATCAGGTCTTGTCCCAGATAATTGTACTGCTCGTTTAATGGCCTTTAATAAAATTCTAGCCACAAGCACTGGGTAAGGAATAAGGCTTTGTTCTGGTTGTGCTGGGAGGTTCACCCACTCTATCACACTGTCTCCTTGATGAAGGACTGCTGTGGGGGCCTCTTGTGTAGCAAAAACTGATATTTCCAAGGGTTTTTGAGTGACTCTTTCAACCACATTGGATAAAGCCAGTTCAACTTGTCTCAAAGCCTCTTGAGCTTCTTTTGTAAGCTGGCGTGGTGAATTTAAAGCACTGTCTCCCCTTAAAATGTCATATAATGGTTTCAATTGACAGGTAGTCAAGCCTAGCACGGGACGCATCCATTGGATATCTCCTATCAATTTCTGGAAGTCATTTAAGGTGTTTAGCTTCTCTGTTCTTAAGGAGAGTTTTTGTACTGTAAGCACCTTAGGATATACTTCATATCCTAAATATTGAAAAGGAGCATGTCTTTGAATCTTTTCTGGAGCTATGTGCAATTTATAATTCCTTAGTGTTTCTATGGTTTTTTGTAGACATGCTTCTAACATTTGTTCCTCAGGTGCACATCCCAATATATCATCCATGTAATGTAATAACATTACTTTTGGAAATGCTTTTCTTACTGGAGTAAGAGCAGCAGCAACATACATTTGACACATAGTAGGGCTGTTTTTCATTCCCTGTGGCAAAACTGTCCATTCATATCTTTTATAAGGCTCAGCTAAGTTAACGCTGGGCACTGAAAAGGCAAATCTTTTCATATCCTCCTTATCTAGAGGGATAGAATAGAAACAATCCTTAATGTCTATAACCCACAGAGGCCATTCTCTTGGCAACTGAGTAGGAGATGGAAGTCCAGGTTGAAGAGTTCCCATAGTTTCCATCTGTTCATTTACCTTTCTTAAATCAGTCAACATCCTCCATTTTCCAGATTTCTTTTTTACAACAAATACTGGGGAATTCCAAGGACTTAGAGAAGGTTGTAAGTGTCCTTGATCAAGTTGTTCCTGTACTATATCTAGTAAGGCCTGAATTTTATTGTTATCTAAGGGCCACTGTTCTATCCACACTGGTGTATCAGTTTTCCACTGGATAGGAACAGGTGAAAGTGTTGGCAGGCCTTCAACAGCAGCCCTGCCTAAAAAACCGAAGTACTCATTTTTAACCCTAATTGTTGTAAAATGTCTCTTCCCCACAGATTGATGGGGATTTTTTCAACTATAAAAGGAGTAAAAACTCCTGTTTCACCTTCAAATACCCATCTTAAAGGGGTAGCACTAACTTCAGCTGCTATTGATCCTCCTACCCCAGACATGTAGGTGTCTGCCTTAGTCTTTGGCCAGTGACTGGGCCAGTTGGCACCTCTAATGACTGTGCGATCTGCACCTGTGTCCACCAGTCCTTCTAATGCTATGCCATTTATATAGATGGTGAGCATAGGTCGGTCAGCTGTCACAGCTGCTGTCCAGTATATTCCTGGGTTTTTCTGCTTGGAGTCCGAACATGGGTGACTGTCACCAGGTTGCTTATTAGGAGTCTGTATCAATAAACCCGATGCTACTACTTCCCCTGGTTGATAAGTCACACATTGTCTCCCTGTGTTAGTGACTGGGATATTATCTACACATTCCACAGTTTCCCACATCAGTGTATGAATGAACACTGTCTTGTAAGTACTCTCAGGAGGTGAAATGGTCAAGCCTACTGTGCCTGGAGGCAAGGGATCCATAGGTTGGAGAGGAACAGATTTCACCTTTCCAGGGGTATCTCAGGAGTCCCAGCTGCATACAACTCTATCCTCCCTAATTGTAGTCCCTTTCTCCCATCATGTTGCTTCCTGGCTGACTGATTGTGTAATCCCTTTCTCCCCTCAGATGGCTTCCTGGCTGATTGGTCATGTCTGGGTATTGGACTTGGAGGCACTCTCTGGGTGTGGCATCGGCTGCCATCATGCCCCAAGTGTTTTTTGCTTGGGGCCCTGGAGCTGGGCCCCTCATCCCGTTTCCCTGAATCAGTCTACACTCTGAGGCCCAATGGAGTCCTCTGTTGCATTTTGGACATGGGGTTTTGGGTCTTGTTCTCCCAGCCTGTCTTCTCACTCTGTCTCTGTGCCAACATTGAGCTTTCAAATGGCCTACTTTACCGCATTGAAAGCATTGACGAGTCTCTCGGGAAACCCCTTGCCAAAAGGGATCCTGTCTCCCCATGTTGGGATCTTGGGAAGTCTGCACCATAGCCTGGCTATAAAAGGTATTTGTGCCCATTGCGGCACAGCGTCTTATGATCTCCTCTAAAGGAGCATCCTTACGTAGTCCTAGTATAATCCTTCTACAAACCTCATTGGCATTGTCTCTAGCAAGTTGCCTCACCAAAGTGTCTGTTACTTCATTTTCACCATTTGCCTGTATGACAGCTGTCTGCAAACGTGCCACAAAATCAGCAAAAGGTTCATTTGGTCCCTGTACAATTTTTGTGTAGGTCTCACCCTTGTAGTTTTTACTGGGGAGAGAAGCCCATGCTTTGATAGCAGCAGCAGCAATTTGCTCAAATGCTGTTATGGAGTAATTAATCTGTACCAAAGCGTCTGCATAAGAACCTATACCCATTAGTAGGTCATAGGTGATGGAAGTATTAGCTGCATTTTGACTATTTTGTTGGGCTTGAATCCTACAGAGCTCAGTAAATTCAGAAAGCCACAACAAATTTTGTCCAGGTTCTAAGCACACTTTTGCAATGACTTTCCAGTCACTAGGGGTTAAGGTTTCATAAGCCAAATTGTGTATTAACATTTTAACATAATCTGATGTAGCCCCAAAGACAGTGCAAGATTTTTTCAGGTTTTTAAGGACATCCATATTAAAAGGAGCATATCTTCTACTCTCTTGACCTGCAGAATTACGCTGTTGAATCACGGGAAAAATTTGAAGTTTGAAATCATTATCTACTTCTTTTCCATTTTCAATTGCTTCAATAAGCCCTCTTTCTAATCTAGTTACAGGAGTGGGCAGTTGTTGGGAGGGGGGGCTCTGTGTGGGAGGAGGGGGGGGCGCTGATGAGGTCACCTCCCCTCCCACTACTCCTCCTCCCTCCGTCCCTGAAGGTGGAGTGGATGTGGGCTGATCAATAATCTGCTCTCTAGGTGGGGTTGAAATTTCTTCAGGACAATCAGAGTCTACACCCTCAGATTCCTCATTCAAATCCCCTTGCCCTCTGGCAATGTCCTGAGTTTGCCTATCTTCTATCTTTTGTTCCTCACGCTTCCTTCTCTGAGCCTTTTTAGAACTCTTCCTTCTTCTAAACTCTGCTTGATAGCTTAAGTCTAATAGAATCAAGTTGTATAGGTAAAATACCTCTGGGAAAATTTGACAATTCCCATTTTTTGAGTAAAATTCTTTCATTTCAAGTCCCACTAGCTTCCATTTATCTATACGTAGTTTTTCTTCATTTAAGAACCAAGGGGACGTGCGAATCAATGAGTGTATGAGATTATTCATTTGTGGGATGGGAACAAGTAAACTTTTCTCATCAATTATCTTAATTATATCCTCTATAGCATTGCTAGATGAGGCAGGGGCTGGGGTTGGAGCAGGGTCAGCTGAGGCCCAGGATTTACCTAACATCTGCCCCATCTCAGTTACTAGAGATTGCTGATTTAGTCCTTAACAAGGTAAGTTCCTTATTTCTATTAGAATACTCACCTAATCTCCTGGTCACAGGAGGACTTCGGTGGAAGTAGGGTGCCAGCCACACGTTGGACGCCAAATGCTGGAACTCTATCTTTCCAGAAATCAGCAAGAGTCACGATCACTAAACGTCTTTATTCTAGATCTTTACCTTCGCCTCCAACGCCCGGTCACGAGTGCAAGTGAGCGTGAGTTCCACCACCCAAGTTTTTCTTGCTCCTCCCACACACGTCACTTCCCCCTCTTTGTCCCACCAATCAAGTCAGCACAGAACAGCTGGGGAGGGTCAACCTTAAACAAGTTAATAGGGAACCGTCCAATTGGCAATTAGTCTCACGTGCTTCACCATCCAAGTGCATTGCTCAGTTCTAGCCCTTTACAGTGTATATATATATATATATATATACACACACACATACATATATATATATATATATATATATACATATATATATATATATATATATATACACATACATACATATATATATATGTAAATAGTGAAGGCAACTATTAACAACTGTGTAACAATAACAAATCCCCTGCCCCCATGTCTCTGTATTATAAAAGATTAGCTCTCACAGAATAAAATATATTTTAACATGGTGGGGCCTCTTATTCTGCCTTTTTATAATCTGCTTTCTGGGAAAACATGAGAATGCTTATGGAAGGTCTATCAGCTTTGTCAGGATGCTGGGATGTCACTTAATATACTATATGCTAAAGAGATATTCCCCTAATAAAACAATGAGTAAGGATATGATTTTAAAAGGTACCTTAAAGATTTCAAATTCAGTCATTTCATCATTATAAGAACAGAGCAAGTTGCATAGAAACTTATAGTCAGTAACAAATATATTAGATTCAAATCTAGATTTTATGACTTCATATTAATTGTTCTTTCCATTTTAATGCCTGAGAAACTGAGGCAGGATAGCGATTAGAGAACAATTTAATGTTTTATTTAAAAGGGACAGATTTACTGGGATGAAATGGAGCCATGGTTTGGTCCCAGAGCTTAATTGAGACTATAGAGACTAATGAGACTAAATGAGTCTCCAAGAATCCAGCAGTGAATTTCAGATAAAAGATTATTTTATTGTGTAACAAGAACAATGACATAATGGGGGAGGCACCTAGGATGACATAATGGAATGAGGTATGGAGAGACTCCTGATATTCTAATGATGATAAGATATAAGATTTTATCCCATCAAACATTAAAAGGGAATGGTTATAACCTGAGTCAGAGTAACTCAGTAGGACAATTAGGGAAACTGGGTCAGGACATTAAAAGGGAACTGTGGCACAACACCACTATGATTTATTCAATGTAGGAAGAATTTCATAGAGTAAGAAAAAAAAAATTACTTTTCCACTATTGGCATTCACAACTGTTCCTTTTCAGTTACAGGAAAAACAATGAGCTATGTAAGAGTAATAATTCTGACCTCTGACCCATTCTCTTTCTAAAAAGACAGAAGAATTGTTAAACTCCCAAAGCACTCAAACTTTTAAGAACTGTGAAGGGCCTAGCAGATATGAAAGATTCAAGAGATGAGGATTAATCCTTGTCACTTTTGTCCCTAATTCATTTAACTAATATTCAGAATAATAGAAGTCATGATGGGGGGACATAAAGAGGGCTAAATAACATTATATGCCAAGTAAATATAAAGCAATTACAGGGAAAAGACGAGCAAACAAGTAAAGAAGTAGGGAAGACTCCATGGTTAAAGATTTCCATTGAAATAACTAGAATAATGTTAGTACTATATATATGTTGCCTGATTGTCACTCTTTTGCTCAGAAATCTCTAGTTTTTTGCTTACAGAATAAAATAGTAACTATTTAGCCTGGTGTTTAAGGTTCTATAATTTTTATTTCTTCCCTCTTTCCAAACTTGTTTTTCATTTTTTCCTATTGAATATTCTACCTTCCAATCCACGTGTCCTATTAGTTGTTAGTTAAACTTTCCTCTGCCTCCATGTACTTCTATAGATCATCTTCCCAGAAAATGCTATCCCTCTCTCTACCCCCAAACTCTACCTATAAAATTCTCCTCTTCCTTAGAGGCTTATAGACTCAGGTGTCCTTTCTGTTCATGAAGTCTTCCTTAAAACTAGAGTCTCTTTTTGCCTCAAAATTCCTTAAGTGTACAGACTCATATGATACATAGAATGTCTCGCTAATAAAATAAGCTTCTTAATGAGAGACCTAGACTTTTTTCATTTTGTATTCCCAGAAGCTAGTAACATTTATATGGACATACTTATTTGTCTCTCTCTATATATATATGTTCATATATGTACATACATACATACATATATGTGTGTGTATATATATGTATATATATATATCCCTGTATATATGTATCCTATGAGGTAACACATGTGTTCATATTCATATATAAGTATTCATGCATGGATGACTGACCCAGTAACTGGAAAATTGTATCTAGAATAAGAAAGAGCCAGGTTCAAATTCTTCTCCAACACTTTGCTATATGATCACAGGCAAGCCATTTAACATCCCTGAGTCTCAAGTAACCATGGACTATAAATTACTAAAAGGTCAAAATTAGCATTGGGAGAGGGAGTTCTTAAGAAGTAATCACAGTCCCTTTTCATATTGAAACAGCTGTATGTGCTATGAAGAACTAACTGGAATATATTAATATAAATAAACGTAGTGTGAGTTGTTCCCCAAGAAGAAAGTCTTTTCAAATTAGTTAATAATTAAAAAAAAATGTTTTTATACATGAGGATATCATTAAAAAAAAAAAAAACTATTCTTAGGAAAATTCTGAAATTGAGTATGAGGCAGGGTGGGGAAGAGAAATCTGTAAAAAAAAGATTTAGAATATATATATATACAGATACATATATGTGATTATATATACAGATATATATATATATAGAGAGAGAGAGATTTATATCTATCTATCTATCTATCTATTATCTATCTATCTATATATCTATCTATCTATGATTATGAGGTGAATGGAGTTCTTCAACTCATAACTAACAGAAATGAAATAAGTCTGACTCACTTTTTTCAATATGCTTTTGATACGAAAATATCCACCAATTATAATTATAAAGAAACTAATATGTATAGGGCTCCAGAGAGAGGAAAGTCATTTATTTGGTGTTCAATAGTAATAACACTCATTACTAATTAATAGGAATATTACAATGTAAACTAGATCCCCAAAATATTTTTATTGTTTATGAAATAGCTATTAGAGGTCAATGACCTTTAATTAGTTTAGAGTGTTAAATTTTATAATGCATTACTGAGGAATTTATTACAGTAATCATAGTTATTACACATTTTCCACATTACTGATCAATCTTTCCTGAATAAATATAAACCCCATGTACCCTTAATTTTAAAATTATCTGTCATTAGTATAGAAGGAATAATGAATTATGTTTTTTAAAAATAAATAAATCTTCGTTATGATTTTCTTTTCATAGTGACTTTTTGTTAGAAAGCCCCGTGGTGCCATTTGGAAGCATAAAAATTGGTATTTTTTAGGAAGTCAGTGGTGGTTTATTCAATAACCAACATCACTGTCATTAAAGTCTCATCTTCCTTTGTCTTTTTCTCTCCCTTTTTGCTCCCTGTGGAGGATGTTTGTCTTGTAATTGGAGTTATGTGATTAAAATCTCCATGTGTCCACCCAGCATTCATCCTTCTCCCAGTTGAAAGTCTTACAGTGATTTTTTTTTTTTTAATTTTAAATTCTTTTTTAATTCCTTTGGGCATCAACTATTACAATTGTGTATGTGATACTGGCTAATAATCCCTCTGAGTGCTTGGATAAACCCCTCAAGAATAACAATGATGCTAGTTATTTTCTAATAGCTAAACCATGGTTCAATTGGAAGGAACTATTAAAAAGATGAATAATCACTGGTGATCAGACCTTACAAGTTTTTCAACACCTAATTAGGGATAGAGTCACAAATAGTAGCATTTTGTTTTTGCATAGCCATTTATATTACTCTGCAGTATGACAGACAGCACAGAGGCAGATGTTATTGTCAGGGTCAAGAAGCAGTGAAAATAGGAGATGTGATTAGGTTAGTCCATATGCTCAATTGAAGATGAGATCTCTGATTAATTTTGGGGAAGGGATGTGGTCCTATGAGTCCAAGACAGATATAAAAGTATATCCATATACATAGTATATAAGGCCTGAAATCCAAGTTTTCATGGCATTCTATACACTATGGCATATTGTCAGTCTCACCTTCAACAGTGTAGCCTGCATAGGTCACAACCTATGAGTATCCTAGATAATTTTAAGCTTTCTAAATATTTTTTGCGGAACAAGTCACAACATTGATAAGGACTGTTTCCCTACAGGGAATTCCTTTTTTGTGTTTTTTTTTTTTTCTTGAGGCTGGGGTTAAGTGACTTGCCCAGGGTCACACAGCTCGGAAGTGTTAAGTGTCCGAGATCAGATTTGAACTCAGCTCCTCCTGAATTCAAGGCTGGTTCTCTATCCACTGTGCCACCTAGCTGCCAGGGAATTCCTTATACCTGTGAAATCTATGGTCCAGTTGCTGTTCTGAGATTGATTAAATCACACACACACACACACACACACACACACACAAATACACATCTACACATGCATAAGAAGAAAGTATATATTTTCTATTTTTGCATTTACTTGTTCAAATAAACTTTCCCTGTCAGTAGAATTATAATAATCACTCAAAAGAATGTAATTGAAATAATTTAAATAATGTAACTGGTTTCTCTGACTCATTTTCTCCTGCTTCATTCCATCTTCAAGGATATGTAATGATTTTCCTTAAATGAAGATCTAATTAAGTGACCTCCTTACTCAACAAACTCTAGAAGCTCCTTTACTTATCTCCAGGTTTTATTTGGCTTTTTTTTTAATCTCCTTTCACAAACTTGATCACAAATGATTTTTGGGGCATTTTTGAATATTATTAGACCTCTACCATTCTTGTTGTTTTGTTCACATCCAACTCTTCATGACCCTGTGTACTACAGAAGTCCAATATTGTCTGTGGGGCTTTCTTGGCAAAGATGCTGGACTGATTAGCCATTTCCTTTTGCAGTGGATTAAGGCAGATTGTTAATTGACTTGCCCAGCATCACAGTTAAGGGGCTGTCAAAAGCTGAGACTGGCTTTGATTTTAGGTCGGCCTGCCTCCAGGACCAGCACTCTATTCAGTGAACTGTCTAGCTACCTCTATCTCTAACTTCCTACTAACCCCTTAACTTGTCTTCTCTTATTTCCTCAGAGACAACAGCATACCTTCCTTCTTATAATTGTACTAGGAATCCCTCATGCATGAACTATATATCTTCTGCTCTAAAAGATACTTCATTGTCTTCAAGACTCACTTCAAATATATCTTCCCTGGGCCTCCAACTGCTAGTTTCTGTCCTCTCTAAATACTTTATATGTATTCTATATATGGTTATTTTGTATGTACATAAATATGAAACAATCAGTAAAAATGAGGATCTATTGCAAATTCACAGCTGCAAACTTGAAAAGTAAAAAGGGCACGCAGATACAAAAATAGGTAAGATTTTATTACATTGACTTTAAGCAGATGATGAATTGTAATTTAACACATTAATATAAACATTTTCCATAATCTTCTCTTTTGGGCAAAGTATTTGGATGATAGTTAGATTAACAGATACATGCCAAGAGCAAATTACTTTGGGATAATAAGAAAAGGGTTAAATTTCTTTTCAAAATTAGTTGTGAAAAAAATTTTAACATTAAAAAAATTGAGTTCCAAATTCTTTCCCTTCTGCTTCTAACGCCTCCTCGAGAAGGCAAGCAATTTGCTACAGATAATACATATGCAGTCATGCAGTATATATTTTCATATTAGCCATGTTGTAAAAGAAAATGCACACCAAAACAGACCGAAAAAGAAGAAAGTTTAAAAAGTAAACTTTGATCTCCATTCAGATTTATCAATTCTTTTTTTTTTTTTTTTTTACTGGATGTGGATAGCATTTTTCATAAGTCCTTCAGATTTGTTTGGGATCATTGTATTACAAAAAAGAACTAAGTTATTTATCAATAATAGCACTACTGGGTCAAAAGGTATGGAATTTCTCTTTCTTGCTGCTGGGCTTTATCAGTAATATATAGAAATGTTGATGTTTTGTGCAGGCTTATTTTATATCCTGCAACTTTGCTAAAGATGTGAATTGTTTTCAATAGGTTTTTGGATGATTTTCTAGGATTCTTTAAATATATCATCATATCATTTGCAAAGAGTGATAGTTTTATTTCTTCACTGACTATTCTCATTCCCCCCCCTTTTTTTTTAATTGCTAAAGCCAGCATTTCTAGTATGATACTGAATAATAGTGATAATAATGGGAATCTTTGTTTCACCCCCATCTTACTGGCAATGGATCTAGCTTCTCTTTGTTACATATACACATGTTGCTGGTTTCAGATAGATACTGCTTATTATTTTAAGGAAAGCTCCCTTTATCCCTATGGTCTCTAGTGTTTTTAATAGGAATGCTTACTATATATTGTCAAAAGCTTTTCTGCATCTATTGAGATTAACATATGATTTCTGTTGGTTTGTTATTAATATGGTCAATTATGGTAATAGTTTTCCTGATATTGAATCAGCCTTGTATTCCTGGCATAAATCCCATTTGGTCATAGTGTGTTATCGTACTGATAAGTTTTTTATTTAAAATGTTTGCATCAATATTCATTACGAAGGTCTTTAATTTGCTTTCTCTATTTTGTCTGTTCTTGGTTTAATTATCAGTAAGATATTTGTTTCATAGAAGGAATTTTGCAGGACTCCTTCTTTACCTATTTTTCCAAATTGTTTACATAGTGTTGGAATTAATTATTCTTTAAATTTTTGGTACAATTCATTTGTAAATCCATCTGGTCCTGGAGATTTTTTCTTAGAAAGTTCATTGATGGATTGTTTTTTGTTTTTTTTTTGTTGTTGTTTGTTTCTTTGTTTTCCTAGAATGGAACTATTTACATAATTTATTTTATCTTCTGTTAACCTGGGCAATTTATATTTTTGTAAATATTCATCCATTTAGATTAGATTTTCGGACTTGCTTTCATAGTTAGACAAAAATAGCTTTTAATTATTGCTTTAATTTCTTTTTCATGTAGTGTTTTTTTTTCTCCACCCACTATCTTATCTTCTATCACCCCTCCCCTTCTTAGTAATGTTTTTTTTTTAATCCCACTACCCCCTACCTTAAGTTTTCCTATGCCTCTCCCCTTATCTTACCTTTTTCCCTTAGTGTTTTTGTTATCTCTTCTACAAGCTCCTCCCTTTTCTTTCCTCTTTCTCTTTCTACAACTTCACACAATTCTTATCCCCCTCCCTTCTTTCCCTTGATTGTAATATATTTTGTGCCTCTTCAGGGCACCTAATTTGTCCTATTCTACCTTACCTTTCCTCTTTTTTCCTCCCAGTACAGATCGTTTTCTATCCTTTAATGTCTTTTTTCTTTGATATCATCATCTCACAGTCTATTCACAACCACACCCTCATTTCATGTGATGCCCCCCTCTGTCTGTCCCAGTGACAGCTCAAGAGTCACAGATATCATTTTCCCATCTAGGGATGTAAACAGTTTAGTTTTTAAATAATATATATCTTTCCTCTGTTTATTTTTCTATTCTTCCCTTGAGTCCTGTTTTTGAAGATTATTTTTTCTATTTAGTTCTGTTATTTATTTATTTATTTTTTTCAGTATAAATGATTGAGAGTCTCTTATTTCATTGAAGATCCATCTACTCCCATGAAAGATGATGCTCAGTCTCTCTGGATGGTTAATTCTTAGTTGTAACCCCAAGTCCTTTGCCTTCTGGAATATGGTATTCCAAGCCCTCAATCCTTTATTGTAGAAGATACCACATCCTGAGTAATCCAGATTGTTGCTCTTTGATATTTGAATTGCTTTTGTCTGTCAGCTAGAATTTTTTCCTTGAGATTTGACTTCTGGAGTTTTGTACCAATGTTCCTTAAGGTTTTTTTGTTTGTTTGTTTGTTTTTTTGTGAGATCTCTTTCCAAAGATGATCAAAGGATCCCTTCAATGACTATTTCCTCCTCCATTTCTAGAATATTGGGGCAGTTTTTCTTGTTGGTCTTTTGAAGAATGCTATCCAGGCTTTTTTTTTTTTTTGCTTGTTTGTTTTTTGTGTTTTGTTTTGTTTTTTTGGTCATGGCCTTTACGTAGACAAGTAATTTTTAATTTGTCTCTTCTGGAAATATTTTCCAGGTCAGTTGTTTTTCCAATGAGGTAACTTACATTTTCTTCCATTTTTTTCCATTTGTTTAAGTTTGTTTCACTGAGGATGTCTTATAGAGTCATTACTTTCCATTACCCCATTCAGTTTTTAATGTGCGATTTTCTTCAGTTAACTTTTGTATCTCTTTTTCCATTTAGTTAATTCTACTTTTGAAGCTATTGTTTTCTTCAATGGATGTTTTTCATTTGAAACAATTTTATTTGTAAGGAATTGCCTTCCTTTTCCAAGCTGTTAACTTTCTCTTGCATACATTTTATTTCTTTTCTCATTTTTTCTTCTACTTCCTTTTTTTGCCTTTTAAGTCTTTTGTGAGCACTTCCAAGAAACCTCTTTGGTTGAGATCATCTCACTCTGGGATTGATTGGTTAATTTGCTTATTTTCCTAACCTAATAAAAAGAGATCACTTCAAAAGAGCTTAGATAGATAGACAAACAGACAGATAGACAGACAGACAGATAGATAGATAGATAGATAGATAGATAGATAGATAGATAGATAGAAAGATAAAGGTAATAAAGAGTTAGGAATTGAGATGAAATTTCCCTCAAAAAACACATGAAAACAAAACTCTGAACAGAATCTGCTGGAATGAAACCAGTCTCCAGCTCAAGATAGATTAGAAAAATTTCAATTATATATTAAATCCTAAATTTAGAATACAGAAATTAAAGTAAATATCTTTAGTGTTCCCATATTCTAAGTATCCTACCTCATGCCATTTGTAATTACAAATATTATTTTCATTTGGCTATTAAAAGAAAATTTCAATAGAGTTTAATAAGATGTCATTGTAATATGTATTTTTATTGTTTTTGATTACTTTCCATTTGACTAATATAAGGAAAGGAAGAAGCACAGCTGGTAGTTTTATATATTTTTATTTTATTTTAAAGTCACAATGATACAAGATGGAACCTGTTTAGCTTCTTTATTCTTGGAATTCTCCCTTGCTTTCTTTGCCCTACATAGACAGCACTTGGCTGGCAATTAGTACTTTTGCTAGAAAATAGCTTCTTTATTTCAGGTCAGTGATCAGCAATAATTAAAGCAGTTTAAACATTTGGAGAAAAGGCTAGAAAAAACTGTAACTCTGGATTCAGTCTTTAAAACTGTTTAATTAAAAATAGGACAAAGACATGTAAGAGACAAACTACATACAATAATCAATATGTACAACTGTATTTTGTTTCATTGAACACCTTATGCTTAATGAAACACTTAATGATTGTTCTACCTTTTTGAGACTAGAAATAGATGAAATGGAATGTTTATATGTTGCAAGTAAATTAGTTTTCTTTCTTTTTTATAAAGTCTTTTTGTTTTCCTGCACTACTTTTTAGCTTACAAAGCAAATTAGATAAAATATACTCAGTATGAATTCTCTTTCTAGAGAAGTTCCAATTTAAAGAAATATTTTAAAATAATTTAAACCTTCAATGACTCTGTGACTTCATCCATGTGGATAGTATCTGGCTAGACACATTTCTAAGTGTGAATAATATTTAACTCACAACCATATCATCTTAAAAATCCTTTATAGAGGTTTTATCTAATGTGTTAACCCTCCTCAAGATCTCTTTACATGACATGGCTACAAACAGTCTGCATAGTCTGTTCAACTGTAATCATTTCCACTATGCCATCACTATATAGACAGCCTATCTCCTTTTCTGGTCATCATCTCTAAAATTAGTATTCAAGACATTCTTTAAGGGATGAGTTATCTGAAATTTACCCCCATGATTTTTTTTTTGAGAAAAATTCAGTATTTAATATATTTATTGCAGCTGCAAAATCATTTGAGTTGGAATTAAGGATAATGGTAAAAACAATAATGAAAGAATATTCTATTCACATTGAGTCAATTATTATCTCTATATAGATGAGTCTCAAATATACATCTTTACATCTTTCTCTAATCCTGCATCATCAATTACTTTTTTGGATATCTTCACCCAGATGTGCCATCCAACATTTTAAAACCAACCTCTTTAAAATGAAATTTATCATCTCTTCCTCTTCCCAGCTACTACCTCAACTTGCTCTTTTAACACATTTCTTTATTTCTGTTGTAGGTGCTACCTCCATTTCAGTCACACAAGTTCATAAACTCAGAATTATCCTTTAGTCTTCCCTTTCTCAAACTTTGTATCATATCAAGTTATAATCAATCATTTAATTAATCATCATTGATTTACTAGTATCCCTGATGTGTGAAGTCTGGGCTAGCTCCCTCTGAAGGGCTCAGAATCAGCCCTAGTCAGGATAAGCAAAAATCTTTGCCCCACGTTGGGCGCCAAATGTAATGTTCTGATTGTCTCTCAGTTGTAATCCTTCTCTGGGAGGAGGTTTATTTTCTGTAAAATCTTTTCCTCTGTGATCAGATTTCTTGGGAGGCTTCTGGAGCCTTCCCCTCCAAAAGTGTGGGATTGCTGTTCTTGCGAATCCAAGGACGTCTTCTCTTTGACTCAATCCAGACTGCTGTCCCAACTCAATCTCCCAGTCTAGACTGCTCTTCAGACTCAATGTTGCCTTCTTTTATCCTCAAAGAGAATGGGCTTGTGAGAACTCCTACAGCCAATGAACTTGATCCTTTTTAAAGGTGTAAACTCCTTTAAATGTGTAAACTCCTTTTCAGAAGTCTAAAGGTGTAAAGTCCTTTTAAAAATGTGAACTCCTTTCAGAAGACTAAATGTATAAACTCCTTTCAAAGGTGTGAACTCTGAGCTAGAGAATTGTTTAGACAATCTGAGTTAGCACCTTGTAATCCTAACACTGATGTACAAGATACTGAATGGACTTAGTTATGTTTATTCAAGGACAAACATTTTATAACACCTTAGAGACCAGTGAATGTGATGAAGTAGGTATACCAATGTATCTTCTATTAACCAAATAGACTCTCCAAACAAAGTGGTTCCAGAATGGGTTGTGATCAGAATGTTCAGATTTAGCTGAGATTACATAACATAAATTTTAGTGGAACTAGTCAGAGTGATTTTGATATTTTCTTCCATCATGATTCAGTAATAAAAGAGTAGGAGCAAATGCCACAGACACCTGGAAAATTCCAAAGGTTAGGGTTTGACATGGCAAAAAAATAAGGTAAAGTTTTTAGAAATGTGAAAGAAGAGACAGTATAGAGTTTTGACCTAGTTAAATAAAAAATCAGGGTGGTAAAAGGAAGAGATTATAGTCATTACAGAATTGAGGACCTTAAAAAGAATTTAGGACTAAAGGGATTGAAGGTCTCACTGTGGACAAAGAACAGGGTTTGTAGATAAAAAGCAGAGGAAAAATTGGAATGTCAAAGGGTTATAATGCCAGAATAAAATTTCAGAATTTCTGAACTTAGATTTGGAACACTTGTGAAAGCAAGATGAAATCTCTGAGCAACTCTATATGTAATCAAAATGGAATGGATGAGTAGTTCATGGGGAATGAATAAATTGAGGAATGGGGTTGCTAGTATTCATAATAATATCAGTATATATTTTGAAGTCCCTTTGTATGAAGATAAGTGTTGAGGAGGAGAAAAATTCTGAAAAATTAAAGAAGAAACGTGTCCTGGAGTACACCATGACTACAAGAATATTGATTGAATGACAACCATGGATTGAATCAACTTCAAAAAAGAGAAAATACTCATTGATTGTTACAGAGAAAGAGTTTAGAATCAGATCCCCACTTCTTTTATTATGATCAGAAGATGAAGGGAGAGATTAAGTGGAAGTGCAACCAATGCTATGATTGACAGGTAAACTATGTTATCAGTAGGAAATCAGGTCATAGTGAGTTCAAGAAGAGGAAAAGAAAAAGAAATCTTTTCAGATGAAAGTTATTTTATTACTTATGGAACATGCATTCCAGAAAACACATTGGAAGTGTTGTGTAGCTTTAGAGTAAAAAGTTGAATAGATTAGTTTAAAATAGATAGAAATAAAAACAAAAGGTGAGTAATAAAAAAACTGAACAATGGCAATTTATTCGATGTAGATATTAATTGTTGAGAAATGAGTTCAATTATTATTTTTGTGTCAGAAGATTGGATGTTATATATGAGGGACAGAAAATAGATGGATCAGTTTGGTTAAAATATAGAATTTATAAAGAATTTATTATATAGAATTTTATTACATTAGAATATTTTATAGAATTATAAAGAATTTATAAAGAGGTACAGTGTTTCAGCAGATTGAAAAAGTAAAAAGCATTCATATTTTAAAGAACTTTAAATGCCATAGGGAGGGGCTTGCATTTGATTCCACAAGCAAGAGAAAGGATATTGGAGCAGGGCAGGGACACAGTCAGATCTGTACTGCAGGAACATCAGTGGGGTAACTGCATAGAGAAATAAATTAGAGAGGTAGAGAATTGAAGAAGGAAGACCAATAATAAATCCTTGCTCATAGCCTAAGTGAAAGGTAATAATGCCCTGAAGTGAAATGGTGGTCTTATAAAAGAAGAAGAGGAAGCAGATGTAGGAGATAGAGAAGGCAGAGTCAACAGTATTTGATAACTAATTAGATTAGGGGAAAATTAGAAAATGGAAACTTAAATGTGACCTTGTGTGACTGAAAGCATTATGGTGAAAAAAAATTCTTCAAAATGAATAAGAAATTATATGAAATTGGTTTTGTGCATTTTGAGTTTGAAAAATCCTATTTGGAAACATCCAATAAACAATTGCAGATATGGCAGGATTGATCCTAGCTTGACAACATTTCTTATATCCATATTTCTCTCCTACAATCAATATCCTTAGTTCTGATATTCCTTAATTCTTATTGTAATAATCTCCTAATAATTTCTTTCTTTTTTTAAACTTCTTGTACAAAGCTGCTAAAATAATCTTTAAAAGACACAGTGGTGGAAAAAATATTGTTTTATAGTGGGCGTTTCCTTCTTTTTTTGTATCCTGCTTAGTTGTACATCATTCCTGGTGAGCCTTTGGAAATTTGGCAGTGTAGGTATGGAGGCCTCATGACTGAGTGCAGTTCCTCAGATTATATTCTGAAAACTATATGGCTATACTTCCAGGACAATTGACCACTCAGTGCTAATGGACCAGTTCTCATTTCACTTTTACTGATAATAATCAAATCAAAAGTAGAGTATTAAATTATTTTCTGGTGACCCCTCTTACAATTTGAAGGAAGAGAGGGTTAAAAAGGGACTCAACCAGCAATGAGTTATACATATCCAGAAAGAGATAGAGAATATTAGCTTATATTCAAATTTCCATGCATCCAAAAAGAATAGTGACTTAAGTAGGTTTCACATAAATAGATTGGGTTAGGGCTGGGTGTGAAAGAATAACAATTAGCATTTACTTCATTAATTTGTTGACACAAATGAAAATAATTTTGACTATCTGTGTCCATAGGATAACTGTTTGTTTGTTTGTTTTTTTATGGAAACTCCTCAAGATTGTTAGTCACATGTATTAAGGATAACACTGATATAGTTTCCATGAATGGTAATATTTTTATTCTACACTAATTTTAACTCTGATGCTACATCATTTTAAATGTGTTCTGGGATTCTTGAAGGCAGAGCACATTTAGAAGTAATAAATTAGAATGAGTAGAAAATAAGTATAAGAGGAATACATGGCAACACCTTTTGAAAGTTTGGCAGGGAGAACTAAGAAAGAAACACTTTAAATTTCAGATGAAAGCATTCCCTCAAATATAATAGTCTGGGGTCATTTAATACAAGGGCAAATAGTCCTCTATGCTTCAATGGGCACTGAAGCAATCATTTCATTTATAACTCAAATTAGACATTATTATTCATTAACCCTAAGCTATCAAAAAGGTTAAGCTATATTCAACATAATTTAAGAAAGAGATATGTGTAATTTATTATAGAAAATTTCCCTTCAAATTTTCTGTAATTCTTAAGTTTTTGTTCGCAAAAGTATAATATGCTTTAGTTATCTATCACTTGTGAATTTGGCCCACATGTTGAATATTAAATAAATGTGGAATAAGTCAAATGTGAATATATTTTATTATTTTTATTCTTATTCAAAAGGCATACATAATATTGGAAATAGACATTAACTACAGTCGAATTTATTCAAAAGGTTGTGCACTATAGTCCTCAATTTCAGTTTTTCTTAATGACAAGAAAAAAAAAATTGTCTATGTTTAAAAGAAGTTAAAAGAATAAATTAATTGAATAATTATGTAACATCCAGAAAAGAATTGATGGAATATCAGCAATTCTAGCGTTCTGTGAGCTGATAATATATTGTACTATCTCAAAATAAATTACAATTATATAATATGTTTATAAAATTCTTGATATATATTATTTTAGTGGATCCTTACAGGAAGACCATGAGAACCACAGAGGAAATATTCTGCTCTATTTTGATGAGAAACAGAGAGAATCACAAAGGAAAAAATTGGATTAAAGTCTCAAAATTCTAAAGTGGTGAATTTAGATGTAAACTTGGTTCTTAGGGCAGTTAAGTGGTAGAATGGATAGAGTATCAGCCATGAAGTCAGGAGGACCTGAGTTCAAATCTGGTCTCAGACATTTAACACTTCCTAGCTGTGTGACCCTGGGCAAGTCACTTAATCCCAATTGCCTCAGCAAAATAAATAAGCAAACAAATAAATAAATAAATGTGGTTCTTCTGTCTTAGTCTAGAGCTCTTTCCCTCACACTGACTCTTCTTTTTCTTTATAACACACACACAACCATCCATATACACACTCCCACAAGTATACATATATGTATTTAATATATAAACATATACATATGTTCATATGTACACATATACCCACATTTATATATACAAATATATACACATAAATATAATTGTACACACAAATATATAAATGTGTGTGTATATTCTTTAGCTCAGATTTCTAAAAGAGTTGCCACAATTTTATATCTATATCAGAAAGTGATCTTACCTTTCAATTCATTTTATTTCCCATTTTTAAGCAGAAAGAATTTGTGAAAATGTAGAATAAAATATAGCCCTTCAAATCCTAGGCTTTAGTAGGATTCCTAATTAAAGCAGGAAGTAGAACTTCAACAAAAGACTATCTATCATTTCCATTGTTTCTTTTATCACTGTATTTTTCATTGGACTCCAATAATGATCAAAGCGGCAAGCCGTCAAAGTAAAAAGTGACACTGTGAGCTACGGAGAAATTGATATCCACGTTGATTTAATAAGTTGATACCTCCATGCCACGTAGTTCTCTCAGAGTATATGTAAGATTTTGCACACTTTGACTATAATGTTGAACACGTGATTTTTGAAAATAGTTCATGCATCTGCACATATGTCTTGGCTGTCACAGTTTGTGATGCACAGGATCTCAATAGATGATTTGTGATATCAGAATTATTTCAGTAAGATATAAATGCCAGAATTCTAGCATTTGAAAAATGGGATCCAAAGAAGTGTTTTAGAATGCAAAGAATATGGCAGTTCTTGTAGTCTGGAGACTATATTTTTATTTCATAATCCATCACCTCATTTTGCAAGTTAAAACCTAGTGTCATATTTTCTAAGCTTGTGCATTTTGCCACTTCAAACATGATAAATCTTTCTTCCAGGCAAGAACCATTGCTCTTAAAAGGTTATGGTGTTTGGGTTAGACAGGGGACTTCTATGGCTTCCTTCCCATGGAGAATAATATTGAGCTACATGTTAATACTCCTTGGCAACACTACAGTGGATTTCAGCTTTGGCAATGCTCCCTGGACAGTATTAAGCTAAAATGTCATTTCTCCCTGTATCTCATTCCTTATGTGGCATTTTGTTTCTAGTTCTAAAGACCAAAATGCACCAAGCAGAATAAAAATAATGGGGTCAATATCACACCATCATTTTTTTTAAAGGTAGTTTCACAACTCATGGATAGAGATCAGAAACTAGAAAGGAATAGTGGTGAAGAATAAATTTATCATTTGCAAAAAGATAAGGCATTTCATTTAATAATTAGTGCTTTTCACCAGGGCAAAATTATAAAAGAAGTAGATAAAGGGAGAAAGTGATATTCCCATGTGATTTATAATCTTAGGAGGAAAACTTTACTCTATTGCACACCTAGCAACCTAGGAGATGAAAACCTAAATTAATATCTACCCCAAAGTTCAAAAAGTCAAATAATTTAAGGCAGAAGAAAAAAAAGAGAAGAAGAAGAGTCTTCTTAAATCAGGAGAAAGCTAATGATCCTTTGATCATAGCTTTGAACTGGAAGGTCCTTGGAAGTCTTCTAGTCTAACTCCTTATTCAAGACTCAGCATATTTAATTTATTTGTTCCAAGTTAGATATAGTAAAAGATGTAACTGGAGGCTGTGAATCTACCTTCTGAAATTTTTCTACTGCATTGGATAATCTGAGTCAGGAATCATACATATTAGGTGCCTGCTTCTGACTCTGACTACTTTTTTGGAAAAACTCAATGGAACTATGAAGTTTTACCAGGATAAATGGGGGAAGAAAATAGTTTGCCAGAGCATTCCATGTTAGGAGGTGACAGGAAATGTAATGGATCTGAGGTAAGAGAGGGTAAAGAATATGTCAATATTGGAAAGCAAGTATTGGGACCTTGGGAAATAGAAAGGAAGTCATCTAGTCACATAAAGTTGAGCCACAGGGGCAAGTTGATAAAGTCAGCCAGTAAAGATTATTGTGCATTATTTTTCTTGGTGCTGGTCTGTTTTTCAAACTTTTACTCTTTTATAATTTACAGACCTTGAACTTCAAGACCTTTGCAATACCACCTGACTCTCAGCTTCATTATCCCTAATTTTACCTTGCATCTCTCAATTTGTTCTCTGATGTTCATCTCAACTCTTCTCCCCACCCATTACTTATTTACTAAAGAACATTTCTTTCTTTCTTTTTTTCCCCCCTGGAAAATGTTATTTTAATTCTTACACTGCTCTGCTGGGCATTTTGGTGCTGGCATTCTTGACTTTGGACTGCAATGTGAGAAAAGTGAATTGGGCTAGTTGGAGTGGATCATCCAGAAGGGGTGCCCTTCCCATAGTGTTTTTTTTTTTTTTAATATGTTAACCATTTATATGATGCAAAATGCTTTATTTTTTAATTGTTTATTTTTTTAATTTTATAATTATACATTTTTGACAGTATATATGCATGAGTAATTTTTTTATAACATTATCCTTTGTATTAATTTTTCTAAATTTTCCCCTCCCTCCTTCTACTCCCTCCCCTAGATGACAGGCAATCCCATACATTTTACATGTGTTACAGTATAACCTAGATACAATATATGTGTGTAAATCCCATTTTCTTGTTCACATTAAGTATTAGATTCCGAAGGTATAAGTAACCTGGGTAGATAGACAGTAGTGCTAACAATTTACATTCACTTCCCAGTGTTCCTTCTCTGGGTGTAGTTGTTTCTGTCCATCATTGATCAACTGGAAGTGAGTTGGATCTTCTTTATGTTGAAGATTTCTACTTCCATCAGAATACATCCTCATACAGTATTGTTGTTGAAGTGTACAGCGATCTTCTGGTTCTGCTCATTTCACTCAGCATCAGTTGATGTAAGTCTCTCCAGGCCTCTCTGTATTCCTCCTGCTGGTCATTTCTTACAGAGCAATAATATTCCATAACCTTCATATACCACAATTTACCCAACCATTCTCTAATTGATGGACATCCATTCATCTTCCAGTTTCTAGCTACAACAAAAAGAGCTGCCACAAACATTTTGGCACATACAGGTCCCTTTCCGCTCTTTAGTATTTCGTTCCCATAGTGTTTTTATCTCTTTTTAGAATTAGCACTGTGCCCTTGTCCTTGCTGGAGAGGGGGACAATTAGAAGGGATAGAATTGTGAAAGGCTTCTTAAATCTCAATCTAGCAACAGGCTTATGCTGTGATAAATCCAATACAGAATGCAATACATTCTTTGGCTTCCTTTTTAAATCTCCAGTTAGTATTTTGAAACAAAGCATGTATTTCTTGAGAAGAAAACCTAGTGAAGCTTATTTATAATGAAGTTGTTTCCCCACAGAACACCATTAGCCTGAAGGCCAAATCATGCCATCAAAACTCCCATTAACTTCAGACCTACTAGATTGGACTCGGAGTGGAGGTTCACAATAACCAGAATGCAATTTACTCTGAGCAGTGCACCCAAGCAATTTTGGCCTTTGATTTTTTTGAATATTTTTGAAGGAGCATGAATGCCACTCAGTGCCACATAGAAACAAAATATGTGATTATATTTTTGATTTACAGTAAGTGATATGATGGAATAAGTCACAGGCTTCAAAATGTAAGGTCCCCTTGTGTCAATGTCCCCTTTGTCATTTCTACCAAGTCACTTTGTGACCTCAGGCAGTTTCCTCTACTTTTAAAAAGAAGATGATAGTTCACAATCACCTGTTTCATCTGTTATAAAAGTAGTATTGTCAATATGTTATAGGTCTGATCCAGATAACTATAAAATTCAAGTAGGAGAATCTAAGAATCTTGCCTTAATGTTACATATGATTATTCTTATTCTCTCCTCCCCTTTTAACCTCATATTAATCATATCCGCTTTATGGAAATTCTATTTTGTTCAAATTTAAAAGTTTTCAAATATTTCAAGTCAGTTCATGTGTTTAAATCATCTAAATACTCAGAAAAATACATTTGTACAGGCAACAGAACTTGCATTTTCTCTATACTAGATAACCCTAATAAGATCCATGGATACTGCAGCAGTTATGTAATGCCTTATACACTTGTGGGAATGAGGAAGAGTAATCAAAACCTTTCCAGAATATCACATACACTATGGCACAATTTAGCACTTTTCCCATAGGTCTCCTGTACAACGAACTCAATTAGCATGTAAGAAATGACATTTTATCGATCAAGATATTTTTAATAACACCTTGGACAATGTCTTTCCACTTAGAACTATGAGCAGATCTGACTAAAGTAGCTTCAAATGTACCATAGTTATCGGTGGAAGTTGTAAACCTGCCTCAAGGTCTCAGATGCACAAAATATGGTCCAAAAAAGAACATGTGACTCCATCTGCTCAGACCTGACTTCTGAGTCCTGACATATTAAATGGTCTTTTCTGAAACCTTTCGATCATTACTCATGCAGATTTTTCAATTGAGGGTGCTTCACCAGAGTCTGCCTATTTTGAGTTAATGAGAAAAGTCCTAATTAAGCTAGCCATATGCTCAATTGCATTTATAAATGGAAAAATAGCCCTTTTTTGCTGCTGACACGACCATTGTTGTCATCTCCTGCTGCTGCGGGTGTCGCTGAAGCAGTTACGATTAAGTCAGTCTCTTCTGTACGCTGGTGTGTTCATTCCAGGAGCACCCTCTGTTTCATGAGAGATTCTTGGCACGCAGAACGGAACGCCTGCTACGCTGGCTTATGAAAATATCTTTCTGAATATCTATGTCTGCCTTGAATGCAACTATGTCTTCAATTTTGCCCTGGGGTATAGATCTAGCAACACTGCCAACACGTATTCTTTCTTTTCAAACATTTAATCTATTCTGGAACTTCTGGAGAGTCCAATAGCTAGGTCTCCTGACAAGATTACCAGAGCTCTGTCCCTTTTGCTTTCAAATTCAGTCTCTTTGGGGGTGTAATTTTATTTTGTTTTTGGAAATGCTTGGTGCCTAGAAGCACTTGAGCTCACATGTCTACCTGAGCTGAGGAAAATCAGTTAGAAAAAAATAATAATGAAATAAAATCCCTGTCTATAAGTGTATAGGGAAATATATTTGCACAGTTCTGCTTACTTGTGACTAAACCATTTCAAAATAACCAAAAACAAGTATTTCAGATTTCCAGGTGAAACTAGAAAAAAAGGAACTGGAAATGTTATGACTGTTAGTGCTGGAATATTTCCATTAGCGTTTTATCCTTATTATCAATAACTATTGCTTTGTTCACACATAGGGACATAATATTATGCTGGATTAAGTGAAGTTTATGGAGTTAGAGAGTTATGGACCTTATGGAGATAAGAATTGACAAACTGATGATACTTACTAATATAAAACAAATATAAAATGCAAAAATAAAATAGTCAAAACTCAATACATGCTGATTTGAATTAATATGGGAATGAACTTTGGCCAGGCCTAATGAGATGGAAAAGGGGTAAACTTTAGACTTGGATAATAAAGAAAAGGTTTCTTGGGGGAAAAATACTAATATGAATTTTAAATTACTATATGATCTTAAATTGGGAGAAATCATATTACTTTTTGAATAGAAAAATTAATAGGGTTAGCAAATTGTTTTTCTTACATGGGGAAAAGGATCACATTATAGAAGATGAATAGTGTTAGATACAAAGAGAAAAGGTAGAAGTGGTTCTATAAGACATGTCCTGATAAATACTATTTTTAAAATAAGATTAGCAATAAGGTTAGGTCTACTCTGGTTTATATTAACAGATGGACTTCAAACAAACAAGCAGATAAAAAAATCTAGCTATAAATACTATCAATATTTCATAATTTTAGTAGACTTTTGAGTCTCTCAGTGTACAAATATGGATGAAAATGTTAGCAACTCTGCACTTCCTCAGTATTTTTAGTTTGCCCTTATCTAACCCTGAATGAGTGTGAGGGTAGAGGTGGGGCAGTGGAGCATTTTATAACAGAACATCAGACCTGAGGGGAGAGAGACAAATTATGTAGTCCAACTTATTTTATATATAAGGAAAAACTGAGTTATATTAGTAATGTCAGGGAGTCAAAAAGAGATTCCAAATCTTTTGATTCCTAATTGAACTTTTTTCTTTCCTATTATATCAAAGCAAATAGATTTCTCATAAAATCTTTTTAGAATGTTGTAATGTGCTGTTGTCTCCAGAAGCTGCCTTTTGCTCTCTGGGAGGAGATCTGCTGTGTCAACTCAAATCTCTCGGACAGATTCTTCTTCCTGTAGAGAACCGTTGTCTCCAGACAGTTGCCATTAACTCTGGTCCAGAGTAGTGACTTCCCTTCCTGCAGAGAGCTGCCTCAAGTCTGGTCCAGACAAGACTCTCTCTCCTCCAGAGAGCCGCTCTAACTCTGACCTAGAGCAGAGACTCTTCTTTCCTTCAGAGAGCTGCCTCAAGTCTAGTCCAGACCAGAGACTCCCTACTCTGGAATGCCGCCCTCTTTTATCCTGTCAGAGAATGGGCATGGGATAACACAATGGCTTCTGGGAAAAATTACTTCAACCAATGAACTTACTCCTCCTAAGCATGCAAGCTCCTCCCCAGGAATTCACAAGTAAAACTCCCAGGAAAGGCATAAACTAGAGAATTGTTAAGTACTGACTTAGCACTTAGTAAGAACCCTAATATCTTATTATCTCATTAGCACTTAGTAAGAACCTAACAGAATGTTATTGTTTTTAAGAATTTACTCTTTGTTACTATGGTCTTCTGCTTCTATCTTTATATTTCCACTCACTTTTTGAGCTTTTTTTTTTTTTTTTTTCCTCTCCCTATATTTATTTCCTTCCTGAGGATATCTCCTAGTATTGTCACTCCATTCTGTCCATCAATGAGTTTAATGGAAGAGGTGCTGTATGAGACACCAAGAGATCAAAGAAGAAATAAGATGTGGAAAGGCATTATGGTCCAGTAGACCCAGCATTGGATATGGAATACAAAATCTAGCTTTACTACTTACTGCTTTTATGAGCTTAGTCAACTGATGCTGGCCCTTTGCTTCCTCCTCTATAAAATGAGAACTTTGGATTAGAAGGCTTTAAAAGGTTATTCCAGCTCAAAACCTATGATTCCATGATCTATACTCTGATCTTAGAGAACTTCATATCTAATGGGAAATTTATCAATACTGCCTAGAAGGAGGTTAGGGATATAAATATATAATTATTTAATACTGGACAGAATGCAAACAGGCCCAAATAATGTACTATGAAAATATTGTGATATTGTAGAATGGAATTCACAAGGCTCTTCTCTCCTCCTCTGTCTCTTGCAGTCTATCCAAGTTTGTTTGTTATTTCCCTAACCCTATTCATTCATCCCGATTTTTGCCATTACCTTTTATTTTTCCCTTGATCTTTCCCCACATCAGGGACTACCTTGATTTCTCTTTTCTCATTATATGGCAAAAATAATTAATCTTCAGCTCCACTAATTTGTCTTCTACTGAATAGTCTGAATTAATTTCTTTGATTTAAAAAATATATATATTTAATGCCATTTTATTTTTTTCACCTACATGTAAAGATATTTTTCAACATTCATCTAAGATTTTGAGCTCCAAATTTTTCTCCCTTCCTCCCTTGTTTTCCCTCTCTCCAAAACAATAAGTAATCTAATATAGATTATACACCTATATAAGTATGTATATAATATAGGTAAATATATTTCCACATTAGTCATATTGTGGAAGAAGAATTAGAACAAAAGAAGAACACCAAGAGAAAAAAAAAAAGTGAAAATAGTATGCTTCAATCTGCATTCAGATTTCATAGTTCTTTCTTTGGATGTGGTCAGCATTTTTCTTCAGAAGTCCCTTGGAATTGTCTTGGATCATTGAATCGTTGAGAAGAAATAAGTCTATCAAAGTGGATCATTGCACAATGTTGCTGTTACCGTGCACAGTATTCTTCTAGTTCTCTTACTTTTCTCAGTACCAGTCCATGTAAATATTTCCAGATTTTTCTAAAATCTGCCTGTTCACCATTTCTTATAACACGATAGTATTCCATTACCTTTGTAACTGCAACTGGTTCAGCCATTCCCCAACTGATGGGCATCCCTGCGATTTCCAATTCTTTGCCACTTCCAAAAAAAAAAAAAAAACTGCCATAAATAAATAATAAATGAATTTATATGTGTGTGTATGTGTGTATATTGGGAACCGTAAGTCCTTTTTTATGGTCTTTTTGGGATAAAGACCTAATAATAGCACTGTTAGTTCAAAGAGCCAGTTTTACAGCTCTTTGGATATAGTTCCAAATTGCTCTCCAGAATGGTCGAATCAGTTCAGAACTCCAGCAACAATGTGTATGTGTTCTGGAGTAATTTTAAATACTTACTATTTTATCTCCTTGCTGTAAAAGGCTGGAACTTTGGAGAAATATACTTAAGGCTCAGTATTCTTGATTTAAACAAGGTATTAACTCAGTGGAATTGATAAGACAATGGTTACTCAGTTTAGCATGTGAATTCTCTAGTTCAGGATGATTGATTTAATCTTACAACAAATAATGGTTCCCTAGTGATATAATGATTGGTTTGCACTCAGTATACTTTAATGATATGATTGTAATAAAACATATAAACGGGAGACAAATTCAGCCAGAGATGGACTTCAAGACAAAGACCATCGTGGTAGCTATAGTATTATTGAGTTGAATTTTGTTTATTACTATTCTGGTTGTTTTGGAGATTGTTTGAGGTTTAAAACTACATGATTATTAGGGTTAATGCTATAGAGATCATAAAGGATAAGAAGTATGTTTTAATAAGTCCTTTTTGGGTAGAAGTAGAGGTAGATGATCTCCTGCTTCGTCCACTGAAACCAATACACATTCTTGAGGACCTCCAGAAAGCGAGCCAGGCTGGGATGAAGGACAGACTGTGGAGGAGACAATAAAGATTTTTGGACTTTATCCCTGGCTATTCTCATGGTGATTATTCTTTTGAAAACAAGGCTGGTTCTGAGACCTCCAGAAAGCTCAGAACATTATACCTTGCTATTTCAGGGACTTTCAAAAATCTTCCATAGGAGCATAATTTGAAAGTATCAACCCTGAGTCACTCATTTTTCCTTAAAGTTCAACTTTCACAGGCGTGTATTATAACTAGAAAATTGTAGCTCTGACTATAAAGCCTTTTGTGAACAAGGTGATATATCTACTTTTTCATATGCTATCCAGATTTGTCATAGATTTTCTTCCAAGGAACAGAAATCTTTTGATTTCATGACTGTGGTTGTTGTTTGCAGTGATCTTTGAGTCCAAGAATATATAATCTGACACTGCTTCCATTTCTTCTCCCTCATTTTGATATATGTAATTGTCATGAAAAAATATTTTCATCTAGATATATAAAGAATCATGGTGGAGATGGTACCTTCAGGATAGTCAGTTTTTGAATGAAAGGAGAGATTTTTTTACAGGTGGAGTTAGGACTGGTATTATAGGGGAAGTATGGGGAAAAATGCATTTTAATAGGAGGAAATGAATATTTTCTTGGGAACAAAATATAAAAGAAATGTGGTAATGTAAGATCAAGCTGGAATTTTAATTTTGAACCAAATCATATAGGGCTATGAAGGGTAGGTTCGGGGAGCTATATTTTATGTAGTAGGGCACTAGCAGATGCTGAAAGTAATTTTAATAGAAGAATCAATGTAATCAATTATAAAATTACTTAGACAGGTAGACTAGTAAGGAGGCTACATCAGTTGTGAGAGAGGTCATGAAGATGTAAGTTAGAACATTTAAAGGGGAAAAAAAAAGAATTGATGAGATATATTGCCTCTTTAGTTATATTCCCTTGGAGAAATCACACCTGTATAATATTATGTATTTCAAGTTAAGCAGTATCTGTATCTGTACAAAAGTATATCATGGAAAAAAAAAAAAAACATATGGAAGTGGCCAATCTGGCTGTCACTGCATGAAGGTCAGTTAAGTTATATTTCATCTTTCTGATATGATTAAGGAATTTTGAAGAATATCTACTTTCTGCCATTTTCTCAAATCCCCATCATATTTCAGGGATTTCATTTTTTCTATTCTTATAGATTATCTAATACAAATGAATATTTACATTACCCAGAAATAGTTACACCTGGGGAAATTGTCCCTCTTTCGACAACCTTGGTTTCTGGGGAGGAAAGGGGAGGACAGAGGATTAAGTTCACAGTTTAACCCTATTCCCATAAATCATGGTCCCACCAAGTTCTAAATTTAAAGTTTCCTAGACTTGCTTCCCAGAACCCCGGATTTTCAAGGCTTCTCTTCTGGGCTGGCAGCCACATCTAAGCTTTAGAAATCATATTTAGTTTCTAAAGTTATCATGAGCCAAACTGATAGGGACAGGGACTTCATTGCTTCCATGTAGAACTGCAATGGATAAACCTCAAAGTCTCAAGCTCAATAAATGACCATGGCCACAGGAAAACAAAGCTATATGAAGGCATGGTGTCCATGCTTCAAGTGAACAGGATTTTCATACCTGGAACTAACAAGAAAGAGTTACACTATCTGCATCTGATATTTTTAAAAGATACATCTTCTACTGCTATACAATTAGTGGAAAGAGGTTACTTTCATCCAAATGGTAGGGGAATCAAAAAAAATATTCTCCTAGAAGTAGGTCTTTGCCATCTTTGAAATGAGTAGCACTATCTTAAGTGATATACAGAGCCCAGGTACACACACACACATACAGAGCAATATCTGTATTAGTACTAGCAAACTGTATAATGCACAATTTGCCCCAAAATGTAAATTATATTTATTGATTTGTAAATCAATAAATATAATTTACATTTTGGGGCAAATTGTAAGCAAGTGTTTTAGAATTTTAAAAATCCAAATAAAATGAGAATGTGCCTCAATCATCCTTAATACTGCTCAATTTCTTTATGAACTTCTAAATTACTTTGTCACTCAAAGTCTAAGTAATTTGATTGTAGAAGATTCACCTCAAAGTAAGGGTTATTTTGTGACCACATAAGATTCCTTATAAAATTTAGAGTAAATGAAAATGCACATTTTTTATTTGTGTTCTTTCTTACCCACTACCCGGTCACAGTATGAAACCAGGAAGCTTTTGTAATTAGTTTTCACATTAAGTATAAGCTATTATTCATATTGTGTGGCTGCCAAATCTTTTTTTTTTTTTTAATTCACTTTCCCTAAGGTCTGCAGGATATATTTTGTATTTGTATTCTTTCTTGTCATATAAAACACACAAAGAAAAAAGCTATCATTTCATCTAAATAGTTTCCTATCATTCTCATAAAGAGTAGAATCTTACTTCTTCCCTAGAATGAACTCTTGCTATCATTTAAAATATTTCCCTGTTCTTTTTTTTTTTCTATGTATCCATATAAAGGAATTTCCTTCTTTGTAAACTCTTTATTAAAAAATTCTTTGTAAAACAAACATTTCTCTCCCTTGGTTTTCTTCCTAATGCTGCCATCTCACAATTGGTCTAGGACAACTTCTTTCTGAAAATTCTAGCATACTGCTCCTTGGGATTTTCCATTGACCATACTATTCCACCAAAAATGACATTTTTAAACCTTTCTTCATTTTACTCCAAAGATTTAATCTTGCCTGATTCATTTGTACTTGAAGTAGGAATGTTATGATATGTAGGACTTTGTTAAATGAAAGCTTTGTTTTCAATATATTCAATGAAACTACTTTTTAGAGCCTTAGAATCCCATTTACTTTATTTGTAGATAGAAGAGCCTTGGTGGCAGACTCTGTATCATCAAAGTCCTCACATACATAGTACCTATTACTATGTCTTAAAGCAGGTGATTGCTTAATAGATGTTGACTTGAATTAAAGTGAAAGATAGTTTTTAAGAGCATTGACATATGATCCAAGTCTAAATACCCTTTGAAAGCAATAATGAATAAGGGATGAAGTGAAATTTTCTTCTAGTGCTAATTCATTTGCAAGATTTCTTTTGAGCTTTTAGATTTAGAAAGACTAGCATTTGTTCAGAATGAATATTGACATTAGTGTATCATTCTAGAGTTATCCCTTATCTTTTTTAACCTGCTATATGCTTGGAAAACAATAATAACAATAATGAATAATGGTGTTCAGTTATTTGTTTTTATTGTATTTACTCTTTTGCTATCAATTTTAATTAAAATTCTTCTTTCTATTCCAGAAGAATGATTTGTAGAAATCTATTTTCATTTTACAGTTAGGTTTTGTTTCTGGATCTTTCTATTACTGCTTATTGGTATGAATTGTGATTAAAGACCAATTCTATGAAAAATAATTTTTTCTTTTGGGTTTAATTTCCCATGATCTGCTTGGGAAAGAAGGAAAGAGAGAGAAAAAATAAGTAAAGGAATAAAGGGAGAAAAGAAAGAAGGAAGGAAGGAAGGAGGAAAAGAAGGAAGGAAAGTAGGAAGGAAGGAAGCAAGGAAGGAAGGAAGGAAGAAAAGAGAGAGGGAAGGAAGGAAAAAAAGAGAGAGGGAAGGAAGAAAGGAAAGAGAGAGGGAATGAAAGAGAGAGGGAATGAAAGGAGAGAGGGAGAGAGGAGGGAAGATATAGGAAAGGAAAGGGAAGAAAAAAGGAAATGGAAAGGAAAAGAAAAGGAAAGAAAGGAGGAAGGAAAATAGCATAAAGAAAAAAAGGAAAGAGAGTGGCAGGGAGGAAGGAAGGAAGCAATCTTCATGAAATACTGCTAATTCAGGACTTTATTTCTAACCTGTACCTTCTATTTCTTTGTGTGTCCTGAAAAAGATGAACTATCAAGATCTTTAATTAATACAAACTATTTTATTATAATTTGGACATCTCCTGCTACCACATTCATTTCATTTCTGATCATAGTGAAATACTAATGACGTCTTAAGATGTGAAAAATATTAACAATTCACCAACTCATAGTACTGCCTACTACTTTCCATTCTAAGTTACTTTAGTGATCATGAAAAGAGTTGAAATAAGGACTGTGTATATTTATTCCATCATGTCTACTGAAAATGATGGAAATGAACTTTTGTTTTGCATAGGATTGGTGCTCTTTAACTTGGAATCTAAATATTTAAAGATATATGTTTTTGCAAAACTCTTTGCAGAAAAAAAAAAGTATGAGGCTTCAAGGAGTGAGTTCTTAGTAACTATTCACTTTTTTATTATTTAGTAATTATTATCATAGACTGTCAGGACACTTAAGATAATTTCAAAGTACTAGAGAAAATACATGATTATATTGTCTGAATCTGAATTCAGGTTTCATGGCAATTACTTTAGGATCCATTAAATGTAATTGTAGACCATTCTCTAAAAATGTAAATGCCATTCAATTCCATAGCATTTACTAGTTTTTTTTTTTGTTTGTTTGTTTTGTTTTGTTTTGTTTTTGTTTTTGTTTTTGTTTTTTAATTTCTCTGACCTTAGAAAGTGGTTTAGTGAAAATAATCTGTGTTGTTTTGGGAATCTTTTTTTTTTTTTCCTGAGGCTGAGGTTAAGTGACTTGCCCAGGGTGACACAGCTAGGAAGTATTAAGTGTCTGAGACCAAATTTGAACTCGGGTCCTCCTGAATTCAAGGTTATATATATAGTGCTTTTCTTTACAAAATAGGAGTACTATAAACATAAGAATTGTATAAACTTTAAGCCAATGGGTTTATTAGTTTGTATTAACTTTATTTGTTCTCTTTTCTTTTCAGAAAAGAGGAAAAATGAAGGATATTTTTGTAAATGAAGGTCATATAAAATAGTCAAAAATGGGGAAAAAGCAAATAAAAAATGAAAAAATATCTCACTAAATGATATCTAAGACCTACTATTTTGGCACTGTGCTGGATATATAACAAATGTTATGCAATTGTTAATTCTTATTATTGTTGTCTTATTGTATCATTTATTAATGTTATCTTTCTAGTTGTCAATGGTAGTCAAGAGTGGTAATGAGAAACCAAGAAACAGAGGAGACTATGGGTGGATTAGTTAAATTGTGGATTTATTTCTCTTAGTAGGCTAGGCTTTAATAAGAGAAGTAAACTGGCTAATGTCTATGGTATCCAACAAAATCAAAATGTAGGTGTCCTAGGGTGTGTAAAAATTTTATATAGTAGTATATTAGCTCCTATAAAGTTATCTCTCTTCCTAAATATAAAGGAGTATATGAATCATTTTTTCTAAATCTTAAAGTTTTATACAATATTAGGTATTATTTTAAAAATATAGATAAAATATAGTATCTGTATCAAATTGAAATTGTAATGTTAAAATATAAAGACTGGAAAACATTGATAATTATATATATTTAAAAGAATATATTAGACTAGAAAGTAAACATAAAAATATCAAAGTGTTTGCTTTAATGTATGATATAAAGACCTATGCATAAAATTATCTCTCAAAAAAAAAGTTAAAATAAAACTTTAAATAGTGAGGGCTTAGAAAAATCTCTTATGACCTAATAATGCCATAATTTGTAATATAATATTTTTTCCCTTGCGAATAAAATGTTTAAATATAATTACCTTGAAACTCAAAGGTATACAAGGATTTTAATGAGCTTAATCTAATCAAGTTTTGAAATGCTTAGCTGCAGTTGACCTTTAGACATCTACTATAATCAATAATGAAATTTTATTTTACACCCTAGAAAAGGGTTTTGAATGATATTACCAGGTTATATGAGAAACTTTACTTGGAAAAAAATCAGCCTAACTATTAGATTTTTCAAAATGTTAATAGCATTAATCTTAGGAGATGTTTTTCATGCAAGACATCCTATAAAATCTATGAATAAAATTACTTTTTAAAAAGAATCCATAGAATCAAATTTTGCTTCAGAGCCTACTTCTGACTTTAGAGAATAAAGTCTTTTTTGGTTTAGTAAATAGTTCTTTGTGACTGAAATTACACAAATTCCATTTTGACTCCCATAATACTACCAATTTCACCAGTTTATTCTTGAAGTAAAAAAGTAAGAGGCTTCAAGGAATGAGTTCTTAAGACTTCAGTTCCCCTTTTCTACCTTCAGAGTAATAGTTAAATTTTTAAAAATATCACCAAGGGACAAAGATTTCTGAAGATCTGTGATAGCCATTGGTATTTTGGCTTCATAATCCACTGAGAGCAAGAGTATTGGATATGAGAAAAGCACACAGAAGCCCATAGCTGACCCACTAGATGGATTTAGGAATATGAACTAGTCCAGAGTGATAAAGAAGTAGGTGTTTGGCAAGATCCCTGATTGGTAAGTGGCAAAACCAAGTCCATCCCAAAGAGATATCATTTCCAGGAAGTTTTCTCCTGTAAGACCACCACTACTCCCTCCCACCACTTAGAGGCTATTTTTCTAATTAAATTTCTTTATCCCTTGATTCATGCCTTAGGCTACTTCAATGTGGAAATATTCTTAGCGTTGATTTTTAAGCTTAATCCCTTAAATAAAGAAAACATTTGCCTCTCAGTAACCAATTTCTATTACCAAGAGTCATTTAATGAACATAAGCCATTCAAGATACTTTTTCATTTCAATTCCCCCTGAGGTATCTTAATAGTCATGTATTCTCAATTGCAATTCTCACAAAACATAAACAATAAAAAGAAACCTATTAATTTCCAATATTATAGACATAGACAACTTTTTAATAAGAAATAAATCTCCTTTTTTTCTGAATGGATCATATATCCCCCAACTATTTCAATTAGTAATGGAATTTGTAAATAGATAATTCTACCAATTACACCAAAAAAAGTTTTAATGGTTATGATGAAATAAAAATTATATCTCCTTTATAACAATTTTTTAAAAATATTAGATTGAAATAATCTCCAAAATTATAAAAAAAATTCTTGTACTTTTTTCTGGAAGCTTTCTTCAAATTAATATTTTGTGAGATTTGAATTCTTTGTGAAGAATGAGTGTTTTGAATTTTTTTGTGTGTGTGAGTTATGAGAGTTCTCCATATCTCAAGTACTTACAGAACTCCTTCATGGAAGATTTTTACTTGCTTTGCAAGCTGTTTAAAATTCTCAAGTTTCCTGCTCATTTTGAATTGATGTTTCTCAGCCTCACCTGGTACCACTTCTCTAATTCCTGAGATCTACACTATATTTTTTTTTTTTTTGCCCCAATTGTAGGATTGAAGTGCTATGAGGCATGAGTGAAATCTCTCAGAGGTTACTAAAGTCCATCACAATTAACTTGGAAGTTTTTTTAAAAATACACAAAGAAAACCACTTTCATTGCTACACTAGATTTTTCTATTTTGCTAAACATGAAGAAAAACCCCAAAAGAATTCCATATATTTCTCCTCTTTATATAAATTTATATATAGATGATTCTTATAAGGACTTTGAAACTTTTGAGATTGTTTCAATTTGTGATCTTAAATAATAAAGTCTGAAATGCTCATTTTCTAGTATTAGTAAATTTTTAATTATATAAACACGGTACTTAAAGTTTATCATTTCTTACAAATACTATTAAGAATCTTTATCACATTTTAGGGAAGATATAGAAGCTTGTGAAGATACTGAGAGTCAGAGCAGGTGCTATATTCTGAGAGAAAAATAAGATGAAGGGGTCCCTGTGACACATGCAATAAGAAAAAAAAAAAAAAAAAGTACAACCCTGTCTGCCAAATTTCATATTGCCTCAGTAATCCCTTAGATTTGATCATAGCTTCAGAGCATTCTTAGATATGCTTCTTTAAAATCTCCTTTGAAGCATTTAATTCTCAATGAGGGTTTCAGTTTAAAGTCAGGAAATCTGGATGCTGTTTTGTGTGGGCTCTAAAATGGGATCCTCCATAGCCTGGGTTTTATGGTATATTCAGAATTGTTTTGATAATTTCTCAATTGAGATTTTTGCTTGAGTTTTATTACTAGTGAGCAACACATTTTAAAATTGATCCCACTGAAATGTCTACTTAATCGTATCCAATTGAGATATTTTAATGAAATAAAAGCATTATATTCCTACATATAATAAGATGTTTTTGAATTAAAAGTCAAATATTACATGTCAGCAAAGAGTTGAGTTTAAGTAAGTAGGAAAATAATGGCAGTATTTACAGAAATAGAGAATAAGATGAAAAAAATAGAATCAGACATGTTATATTTTTCTAATACAATTGAGTTTATTGAAGGTAAAAAATGCTTCACCTTTATATCCACAGGATCTACCAGAACCTGCTATAAATTACATACTTAATAAAATTTTGATTGATTTATTAATTAAAATTAAGAGAAGGAATTTCTCCCTCCTAAATTGATATAATCACTAAAGCCCAGAATGTAATCACTAGTTGTTAATGTGATATCTAACTTTTTATTACTGATATTATTATTTATTATTGATATATATATATATATATATATAATTTATTATTGATAGAGGTATCAATATTCTCATCCCTGTATAAGGTAGAAAAATCTCTCTCATTGGATCAAGAAGGCAACAATGAGATTGTCTGGACAAGTGAATTAAGATAAAGGAGTAATATTGTTAAACCAATGTTTTAGGAATATCTAAGATACCTGTGTGGAGGGTGGTTGGGAGAAGGGACTAATTTGAATGTCATAGTCCATTTAGGAGACTCTTGCAATATTATAGGTGAGGAATGATAAGGGCTCAAACCATAGACCTGTGTATATGGCGAGAAGAGAAAATATATATGGAGTTATTAAGGAAATAAAACCAACAAGACAATAACAAATTGAATGTGGGGATGAGGGAGAAAAGAATCATGAATGAATATGAAAACATGAACCTAGCAACTCTAAGGATACTGGTAGCCTCAATATTTCAAGACATTGCAGATAAGGATAGGAAATAAGATACACTGAAAAATTATTTATTAATTTCATTTTATGTTCAAAGCACCAGTCTAGGCACCAGACCTGGAGATTTTTGAAAGTACTTACCAAATATTTGTTTAATTGAATTCAAGATATTTGCATATGTATTATAAATATAAGTAGCATTGTTTCAGACTCAAAACTTAAATATATTTACTTATATAAATATAAATCACTTTTCAACAGTATTAGCCTATAGTTTTTATAACCTTTTAATTAATAAGAACTTTAGTAGCATAAAAAGTCTATGATTTCATCTATGTGTTTCTTCCACTAATTCATATTGCTATATTCAAGTTGTAGTGGGAAAAAAACAAAATGAAATATTATCTGGTAAGTTTGTCCATAAGTATAGGGAGATACCAGTAAAGATTATGTGTTCCTAGAAGTCTTTAAGAACCTGGGCTCACACAATATAATAAAAATGACAGATCTACCAAAATGAATTTTCCTATTCAGTGCATATCATCTACTAGCTTTTATAGAAGTAGAAAAATATATATTCATCCAAAAGAACAAGAGGTAAAGAATATCAAGAGAAAAAAATGAGAAGATGGCTTAGTTAAAACAAATCTCAAACTGCATTATAAAATGGTAATCATCTAAACTATCTGGTATTGGCTGAGAAATAGAGTGGTGCTTTGGTGGAATAGATTAGGTATCTAAGACAATATAATAAATGATCATTGTAAAAATTTACTCAAACTAACGCAGGAGAAAGTGAGCAAAACTAGGAGTTCAATGTATACAGTAACAGCGATATTAGCAAATAACAGATATATGGCAGCATTGATAATCAAGATGATTTACTGTGAATGACTTAGCTATTCTCAGTAATAGTGACATGAGACAATTAAAAAGGATTTATGATGAAACATTTTATTCACCCTCAAAAAAGCAATGGATGGATTCTGAATGCAGATCAAAGAATACTGTTTTTCATTTTCTTCATTTAATTTTTTTTAACTCTTGTGTATGACTTCTTTAATAATGTGACTAATATGGGAAATACTTGTTCCAAGATATTAAGCCTATATTTAATTGCTCTGGGAGAAGGGAGAGGCAGAAGGAAGGGAGAAAATTTGGAACTCAAAAATAAAATAAAATGAATGTTAAAAATTGTCTTTACATGTAATTGGAAAAAAATTAAATATCATTTAAGAATAATCCCAACTTATCATCTTGCTGCAATAACACTTGGAAGTAAGACTTTAGGAGAGCAAATCATTATAATTGTTATCAAAGCTTAATGCTGATCACAGAGTTTTAGAGGAAATAGTACTTTGGAGTAAATAATGCATTTTAATATTGTGACACTTGACTCCTTTCTGTCACATCCATAAGACATTCCATCTGCTGACATTTTTACCACCTGTTGCCTTGACCTGTACTGATACTTTCCTTTTTCATCTTAGCCTCCTGGCTGTTTTCAAATTATATCTAAATTTCTTCCTTCTACAGGAAGCTATGCCCAATTCCTTTTAATTCTCATGCATTCTCTCTTTCAGTTCATTTAGTATAGAACTTGTCTGTACAAAGTAATTTGTATTTTTGTTTATATGTGTTTTCTCTTCACTTAGATTGTGAAGTACTTGAGAGAACATTCTTTTGTAGCTTAAAAAAAAATTCTGTCATTTTGCATACTGCCTGAAAGATAATAGATGCTTATTGCATGTTTATTGGCTGTCTGGTTATTTTAGGCCTACATGAAATTTTCTGCATTTGAAAATCATGTTATCCCTTCATAATCTGGAATTACTGTGCCTTTCCATGTCATACCTCATACTATTCCCCTACACTTTTATGTATGCCATTCAATCAACCAACAACATTTATTAAGCTGTTACTATGAGCCATTGGTGGTTGTCTTTCATTCTTGAAGAGGATCAAAATGACATCACTATATGAGAGTTGACTTATGTTGTGTCCAACTGGGGCCATCAGACCAATACAAATTTGGGATGCTCTGTCACAGTTCAGTCACAAATATTCCCTATAAATATTTAGGACAGACTCTCTGACATTGCTCATCTCTCATTTCTTCTGAGATGACCAAATTCTTCTTTGTTCAGAGAGCACAGCATATTCTCTGATGAGGGCACGCCATGCTGGGTGGTTTTGTGCCAGCATCTCCAAAATGCCTTTCTTAAGTTCTATAGTTCTTAAGAGACCTTAAGAGTATCCTTGAATCACTTTTTCTGACCATCTTGTGAGCACTTGACCTCTTTCTCCCTCCCTTGCCTCTACCCACTTCCCTAGATAACAAACAATCTAATATATGCTAAACTTGTACAATTCTTCTATACATATTCCCACATTGATAAAGAAAAAAATCAGATCAAAAAGGAAAAAAATGAGAGAAAATAAAATGAAGTGAAAAATGACAAAATATGAAAATACTATGTTATGAACCATACTGAGCCACCACAGTTCTCTCTCTGAGTAGAGATGGCTCTCTCCATCCCAAGACCATTGTAACTGGCCTATTGGTTTATAAGCTTCTTGAGTATATTGTCCATGTTTGCTTGAGTTTGTATTCCTAGCTCTTAGCATAGTGCTTGGCACAAAGGAAGCACTTCCTAAATACTAAATATATTCTCTCTCTCTCTCTCTCTCTCTCTCTCTCTCTCTCTCTCTCTCTCTCTCTCTCTCTCTGTATATATATATATAGTATATATATATGTATGTATGTATGTATGTATAATTTGTTTCTTTCTTTCTGTTTCTGTGTCTCTGTTTCTCTCTGACTTTGTCTATATATTTGTCTCTGTGTGTGTGTGTGTGTATATATATACATATATGTCTCTCTCTGTGTCTCTGTCTCTGTCTCTCTCTCACATACACACACACATACACACACACACACACACACACACACAAACACACACACCCCATATTCAGTAAAATCCATCTCCATCATGTCTTCAAGATCAAAGAGAAACTCTTCTAGTTGACAATTTAAATTCTGCACATCTTGATATCTTCACACCATTCCAGTATATGTAGACTTCTCTCCACACACTCTTTGATTCAGCCACACTGGCCTATCCTTGTATCTGACTCTCTGTTGCCTTTCTCTGTTCCTTTCCAATGTATCAATGTATATTATCCATATCAGGAATGTTATCCTTCTTCTTCCCTCCCTCTGGCTTCTTTAAAGATGTCCTTCTAATTTATCTTAGCTGTGTATGCATTGCCCTCTTCCTACTTATCTTTTAAGTGACTGATATCCCTTGGTTTTGGATTCTTCTTCCAATTAAGCACTGAGTATATTTAACAAAATTGTATTTTTTTTCATTCTCTCATACCTTCCTTTCGTTTAGTTGGAAAAAAAGATTAAATTATAATTAAATAATAATATAAGAAAGTTTTGAAGGAACTTAAATTCAGCTTCTTACTGTATAATTTGTACTAAAGGTTTTTACATTAAGCAAATTAATATGCTTTTCACAAACATGTAGATGGCAACATTAATATAAAGGTTCATATTTTGTTTATTACGCAGTTTGTCTTTGATTATAGATTGAAATAGCTGAACAGGATAACTCTATTAGAATGTGAACTCCATGAAGACAGAGAGAGAAAGATGTTTTTGCCTTTCTTTGCATCCTTTTTTTTTTTTTTTTTTTTTTTTTTTTTTACTGAATGCTTATAGAAAGGAACAGAAGTTATGGTTTTAATTTAGTGTTGGTCTAAATCAGAGATATTAAGGTCTTCAGTCTCCAAGTGCCCTAAGGAGAATAAAATGTGGTTGAGAAATATTTAATAAAAATAAATAAAAAATAATACAACATAAGTAATATTATTTTGTAATTTTTTTTTAGTCAATATGCAGGCTATGGAGATCTGTTTCTATTTGAGTTTGGGACTACTGGTCTAAATGAATGATGAAATATTATGACTTTTATAACAAAAAATGGGATCCAAATTGGGACTGTTCATTTAAACAATGTACCTTTTCTAGATGTAGAAAGCAGGATGAACCAACATATGGCATGATTCAAAATGTATATCTTGGACTGATTCTTGGACTTCCGGCCAAGATGGCGGCGTGGAGGCAGACAGCTGCTTGAGCTCCTCGTTTTCTCTCAGAACTTACTTCATGACAAGCCTCTGACTTAATGCTTGACCCAGAAAGAAATCCACAAATTATCACCAAGAGAAGACATCCTTGAAAGTCGCCAGAAAAGGTCTGTGTTTGTTCGGGGGAGGGTCAATCAGACTGGGCGCAGACTGAGGGCAGGCAGCCAGAGCAAGACAGGCAGCTCACACAGCTCAGACCTGAGGGGGAGGGGTGTGATCTCTGCCGTTTCTGTGAAAGGGCTTTTGTCCCAGTGTGGATGCTCTGTCTTGGCAGCAAGCCAGGAGCAGCAGAGAGGGTGTAAACACCGGAGGTAAAGATTAAAACCCCAGAAAGCCAGCGTCTCTCAGAGCCCGGCCACCCCCAACCCCCACCTAGACTGACTCGGTGCGTTCTCAGAGCCTCAGAGCACAGACTCAGTACAGTCATTGCTGTTCTGTTAGTGGCTCTCTGCTGCCCTACCCCCAGTCTGTAGAGGAAGCCCATTAATAACATCCAGCCCTATCCCCCGCAAAACAGACCAATTGTTTCTCTTGTCAGTTTGTTTTCTTTGATTCCTACTCTGACAAAATGAACAAAAAATTCAAAAGGGCTCTAACCATTGACAGCTTCTGTGTGGAGAGGGAGCAGACTTCAAATGCTGAGGAGACTAGGAACAGAATGTCCCCAGATGTATCCCCTGGGAGGGATATAAGCTGCTCCTCAATACAAAAGAACCTCATAGAGGAAATCAAAAAGGCTCTCACAAGAGAGCTGGAAGAGAAATGGGAAAAGGAAAGGGAAGCTTGGCAAGAGAGCCTGGAGAAGTCATCCCATGCATTCAAAGACAGAATGGATAAAGAAATCAAATCATTGAGAAACAAGATTAGTGAGCTGGAAAAGGTAAACAACTCCAAGGAAAACAGGATTAGTGAGCTGGAAAAAGAAATCAGCTCTCTAAAAAATAAAATGGATAAAATGGAAAAAAATTCCATAGAAGATAAAAACTCAATTGGACAATTACAAAGAGATATAAAAAAAGTGAGTGAAGAAAATACATTATTGAAAATTAGACTGGAACAAGTAGAAATGAATGACTCAAGGAGAAACCAAGAGGGAGTCAAGCAAAACCAGAGAAATGAAACAATTGAAAAGACTGTCAAGTACCTTACCAGAAAGACAACAGACCTGGAAAACAGATCCAGGAGAGACAATTTGAGAATAATCGGACTCCCTGAAAAATGGGAGGAAAAAAAGAGCTTGGACACCATTTTCGAGGAAATTATCAAAGAGAACTGCCCAGACGTTTGGGAAACAGAGGGTAATATAGACATTGAGAAAATTCATCGATCACCTACTGAAAGGGACCCTAAAATCAAAACGCCAAGAAATATAGTGGCCAAGTTCAAGAACCATCAGACAAAGGAAAAGATATTGGAAGCTGCTAGAAAAAAACAATTCAGATATGGAGGATCCACAATAAGGATAACCCAGGATCTAGCAGCATCCACATTAAAAGAACGCAGGGCCTGGAACATGATATTCCGAAAGGCTAAGGAACTTGGTATGCAGCCAAGAATAACTTACCCAGCAAGAATGAGCATCGTTTTCCAGGGAAGAAGATGGACATTTAACGAAATAAATGAATTCCATCTATTTTTGATGAAAAAACCAGACCTACATAAGAGGTTTGATCTTCAAATACAGAACTCAAGAGACTTCTAAAAAAGGTAAAAAGAAATCTTGAGAACTATACTTCTGTCAAAAAAATATGTAAAGAACATATGTACAATTTGTCTTAGAAACTAGAGGTGGAAAGGAGATTATATCATAAAAAAGTATAAAGTGGTGGTACTACATCTCATGAAGAGGCAAAGGTAACCTATTATATCTGAGAGAAAGAAAGGAGGGAGATGAACATAGCGTGTATCAATACACATATTCGATTTATGGTGAAATTTCTTCCACTTCATTGAAAAGTGAAAGGGAAGGAGTAAGCTAAGGGGAAGGGAATACAGTAATTTCGAGGAAAAGGGGTAAAATAAGGGGAGGATCTTTAAGGTGGGGGAGGGATCCTAAAAAGGGAGGGCTGTGAAAAGCAAGTGGTGTTTACCAGTTTAATACTGGATAGGAAGGTAAAAGGGAAGGAAAGGGGAAAAGCATAAGCAGGGGTTAATAGGATGGCAAGCAATATAGAATTAGTCCTTCTAACCATAAATGTGAATGGGGCAAACTGCCTCATAAAGAGGAAGCAGTTAGCAGACTGGATTAAAAGTCAGAATCCTACTATATGTTGTTTACAGGAAACACACCTGAAACAGGATGAGACATTCAAACTAAAAGTAAAAGGGTGGAGCAGAATCTATTATGCTTCAGGCAAAACCAAAAAAGCAGGAGTAGCCATCCTCATCTCAGATCAAGCAAAAACAAAAATTGATCTAATTAAAAGAGATAAGGAAGGGCATTATATCCTGCTAAAGGGAAGCATCAGTAGTGAAGCAGTATCAATATTAAACATGTATGCACCAAGTGGTGCAGCATCTAAATTCTTAAAAGAGAAATTAAGAGAGCTGCAAGAGGAAATAGATAGCAAAATTATAATAGCGGGAGATCTCAACCTTGCACTATCAGAATTAGATAAATCAAACCACAAAATAAATAAGAAAGAAGTCAAAGAGGTAAATAGAATACTAGAAAAGTTTGATATGATAGATTTTGGCGAAAGCTAAATGGAGACAGAAAGGAATATACTTTCTTCTCAGCAGTTCATGGAACCTATACAAAAATTGATCATATACTAGGGCATAAAAACCTCAAAATCAAATGCAGTAAGGCAGAAATAGTAAATGCATCCTTTTCAGACCATAATGCAATCAAAATAACATTTAATAAAAAGCCAGGGGAAAATAGACCAAAAAATAATTGGAAACTAAATAATCTTATACTAAAGAATGATTGGGTAAAACAGCAAATCATAGACATAATTAATAACTTCACCCAAGAAAATGACAATAATGAGACATCATACCAAAATGTGTGGGATACAGCCAAAGCAGTAATTAGGGGAAGTTTTATATCTCTACAGGCCTACCTGCATAAAATAGAGAAAGAGAGGGCCAACGAATTGGGTTTACAACTAAAATTGCTAGAAAAGGAACAAATTAAAAACCTCCAGACAAACACAAAACTTGAAATTCAAAAAATAAAAGGTGAGATTAATAAAATTGAAAGTAAAAAAACTATTGAATTAATTAATAAAACTAAGAGTTGGTTTTATGAAAAAACCAACAAAGTAGACAAACCCTTAGTAAACCTGATTAAAAAAAGGAAAGAGAAAAAGCAAATTGATAGTCTTGAAAATGAAAAGGGTGAACTCACCACTAATGAAGAGGAAATTAGAACAATAGTTAGGAGCTACTTTACTCAACTTTATGCCGATAAATTCGATAACTTAAATGAAATGGAAGAATACCTTCAAAAATATAGCTTGCCCAGATTAACAGAGGAAGAAGTAAGTAGTCTAAATAGTCCCATCTCAGAAAAAGAAATAGACCAAGCTATTAACCAACTTCCTAAGAAAAAGTCCCCAGGACCAGATGGATTTACAGGTGAATTCTACCAAACATTTAAAGAACAACTAACTCCAATGCTATGTAAACTATTTGAAAAAATAGGGATTGAAGGAGTCCTACCAAATTCCTTCTATGACACAGACATGGTACTGATACCTAAACCAGGTAGATCGAAAACTGAGAAAGAAAACTATAGACCAATTTCCTTAATGAATATTGATGCTAAAATCTTAAATAAGATATTAGCAAATAGACTTCAGAAAATCATCCCCAGGATAATACACTATGACCAAGTGGGATTTATACCAGGAATGCAGGGCTGGTTTAATATTAGGAAAACTATTAGTATAATTGACCATATTAATAATCAAATTAATAAAAACCATATGATCATCTCAATAGATGCAGAAAAGGCATTTGATAAAATCCAACATCCATTCCTACTAAAAACGCTTGAGAGTATAGGAATAAATGGACTATTCCTTAAAATAATAAGGGGCATATATTTAAAACCTTCAGTAAACATCATATGTAATGGTGATAAACTAGAACCTTTCCCTGTAAGATCAGGAGTGAAACAAGGTTGCCCACTATCACCATTACTATTCAATATAGTACTAGAAACTCTAGCCTTGGCAATAAGAGCCGAGAAAGAGATCCAAGGAATTAGAGTAGGAAATGAAGAAATCAAATTGTCACTTTTCGCAGATGACATGATGGTATACTTAGAGAACCCCAAAGACTCTGCTAAAAAGCTATTAGAAATAATTCAGAATTTTAGCAAAGTCGCAGGATACAAAATAAATCCACATAAATCCTCAGGATTTTTATACATTACCAACACAATCCAACAGCAAGAGATACAAAGAGAAATTCCATTCAAAATAACAGTCGATAGTATCAAATATTTGGGAATATATCTACCAAAGGAGAGTCAGGAATTATATGAGCAAAATTACAAAACACTTGCCACAAAAATAAAGTCAGATTTAAATAATTGGAAAGACATTCAATGTTCTTGAATAGGCCGAGCGAATATAATAAAGATGACAATACTCCCCAAACTAATCTATTTATTTAGTGCTATACCAATCAGACTCCCAAGAAACTATTTTAATGACCTAGAAAAAATAACAACAAAATTCATATGGAAGAATAAAAGGTCAAGAATTGCAAGGGAACTAATGAAAAAAAAGTCAGAGGAAGGTGGTCTAAATGTACCTGATTTAAAGCTATATTATAAAGCAACAGTCACCAAAACCATTTGGTATTGGCTAAGAAATAGACTAGTTGATCAGTGGCATAGGTTAGGTTCACAGGACAAGATAGTGAATAAAAATAGCAATCTAATCTTTGACAAACCCAAAGATCCCAAATTTTGGGATAAGAATTCATTATTTGACAAAAACTGCTGGGAAAACTGGAAATTAGTATGGCAGAAACTAGGCATGGACCCACATTTAACACAACATACTAAGATTAGATCAAAATGGGTCCAAGATTTAGGCATAAAGAACGAAATCATAAATAAATTGGAGGAACATGGGATGGTTTACCTCTCAGACTTGTGGAGGAGGAAGGAGTTTGTGTCCAAGGGAGAACTAGAGACCATTATTGATCACAAAATAGAACATTTTGATTACACCAAATTAAAAAGTTTCTGCACAAACAAAACTAATGCAAACAAGATTAGAAGGGAAGTAACAAATTGGGAAAACATTTTTACAGTTAAAGGTTCTGATAAAGGCCTCATCTCCAAAATATACAGAGAATTGACTTTAATTTATAAGAAATCAAGCCATTCTCCAATTGATAAATAGTCAAAGGATATGAACAGACAATTCTCAGATGATGAAATTGAAACTATTTCCACTCATATGAAAGAGTGTTCCAAATCACTATTGATCAAAGAAATGCAAATTAAGACAACTCTGAGGTATCATTACACACCTGTCAGATTGGCTAAGATGACAGGAACAAATAACGATGAATGTTGGAGGGGCTGTGGGAAAACTGGGACACTGATGCATTGTTGGTGGAGTTGTGAAAGAATCCAACCATTCTGGAGAGCAATCTGGAATTATGCCCAAAAAGTTATCAAAATGTGCATACCCTTTGACCCAGCCATACTACTACTGGGCTTATACCCCAAGGAACTACTAGAGAAGGGAAAGGGTCCTGTATGTGCCAAAATGTTTGTGGCAGCCCTTTTCATAGTGGCTAGAAGCTGGAAGATGAATGGATGTCCATCAATTGGAGAATGGTTGGGTAAACTATGGTATATGAATGTTATGGAATATTATTGTTCTATAAGAAATGACCAACAGGAGAAATACAGAGAGGCTTGGAGAGACTTACATCAACTGATGCTGAGTGAAACGAGCAGAACCAGAAGATCATTATACACTTCAACAATGATACTGTACGAGGATGTATGCTGATGGAAGTGGATTTCTTCAACATAGAGAAGAGCTAATCCAATTCCAATTGATTAATGATGGACAGAACCAGCTACATCCAGAAAAGGAACACTGGGAAATGAATGTAAACTGTTATTTCTACCTTCTGAATCCAATTCTTCCTGTGCAACAAAAAATTCGGTTCTACACACATATATTGTATCTAGAATATACTGTAATATATTTAACATATATAAGACAGCTTGCCATCTGGGGGAGGGGGTTGGGGGAGGAAGGGAAAAAATCTGAATAGAAGTAAGTGCAAGGGATAATGTTGTAAAAAATTACCCATGCATATGTACTGTCAAAAAATGTTATAATTATAAAATAAAAAAAAAAAAAAAAATGTATATCTTGGCCTGTCTTGGAATTAATGGCCCATGCTAACTGCAAGAAGAGGAAGAACCATAGCATTTCTCTATTATTTAAATTAAATGTTGACTTTAATTTAAAGAAACAAGTTTGCTAGATTCTGAAGTCTTCTTAAGACTACTTAGAAGTGCTATCCAAGTAAATATGGACCTTGCTTAGATCAATACCATTTTTTAGTTTAATTCCAAAGGAACAAGATTATTTTAAAATGTGTATTTTACAGAATTTATCATCTAAGAAAAACACCATGGAATGAATGTACTGAGAAATCACATTTGTTTGCTATTTATGAAAAAATTTAGTTATGATTTTATAAACTATATAACCCATTATTATTCAATCCAGACTGGCAGCAAAGATGACAACCTCTGACCCATTACAAAAACTATAATTTTGTGTCATGATTGTATGCCCTTTCTGTCGTTTAATCTGAGCTTATAAATATGAACAGATCTAAACATTAGATTATAGAGCAATAACAACACTGATACATTGATTTATCTAGTGCCATACTAGCCTGAGTATATATCCTGGCATTGTGATGAATAAATCATATCCCATGGAGACTCTCTGGGGCCTTAGATTCACCTTAAAGGAAAGATATCATGGACCATAGACCTATACAGGGAACTCCTTTCCAGAAGTAGTCACATAATAATAACAGAGAGAACAGAGTTTCTTTTGTTCCAATTGTGACTGAAGTGTAGTGACTTTAGTACATCATTGCCTCTCTAGCTATAAGGGATGATGTAAGGAGCCTGTTATTTAGGAAATCTGGGTAAGAAGTTGCATCTTCAAACTGTCAAACTTTCATTATTCCTCAGGCAAATGCTGAAACTAATGCTACCCAGAAAAAGTCCTTATTTTTCAAGAAGGTTAAATTAGGCAATCATGCTACTTAGCTAATTTCTCTCCCTCCTTTCCATCTCTTCCCTCTTCGCCCCAGCAGGAAACCAAATTTCTATATTTCTGAAATTTGGGTTCCTAGAAAAAGACCTTAGAACACATCCAGAAAGCTCCAGATCAGAACATCACATTACCCACATCACATGGGTTGGATATATGTCTATTTCTCCTAAGCATATCTTCAAATCTGGCCCCATACACTCTTTGTACCCTCACACACATATTTACACATAGATACTGTACTTTCAGGAATTTTGTGCAAGAAATTAATATGGGAAAACTATCTTTCAAAATCAAAGGCAGACGTGAGGCTTCTGTCACAAGAGTTGGAGCCAAGAAGTTCATCTGGTAGGCTTCTTCTATGAATAAAACTAATCCTCTATGATATGCTAAGGATAGCTCCAAACAAATTAATAATCTGGAGGGCATTCCCAGGCTCTGAGAATAAGATTATTTCAAGAAAGAAGCAATGGGCAAAATTATGCTTTAAAGGAAGATGCCTTAAAAGTGCCAAAGAAATACTTATTGAATTGCAAACTAATAAAGTGGATGACAGGAAATCATCTGGAATTAATCAAATTCCTATCCATCTAGTTGTCTGTGTGTCTATCTACCAGTTTTTCTATTTTAGTGTCAATAATACCAAATTTATATCTTGTGCTTTGCTACACTTTTCTACCACTTCCTTCTGTTTCCAAATAACCAGTAATCGATGGAGCTCATTTTGAATTGATGTTTCTCAGCCTCACCTGGTACCACTTCTCTAATTCCTGAGATCTACACTATATTTTTTTTCCCCAATTGTAGGATTGAAATGCTGTGAGGCATGAGTGAAATCTCTCAGAGGTTATTAAAGTCCATCACAATTAACTTGGAAGTTTAAAAAAATACACAAAGAAAACCACTTTCATTGCTACTCTAAATTTTTCTATTTTGTTAAACATGAAGAAAAACCCAAATGATATTCCCTATATTTTTCTTCTTTATATAAATTTATATATAGATGATTTTTACAAGGACTTTGAAGCTTTGGAGATTGTTTCAATTCGTGAACTGTACCAATAGCTTCTTAACAGACCTTCCTGCTACTTCTTTATCGTGATAACAGACCATTCTTCACACCATTGTAAAAAAAATTAACTTTAAAAATTAACTTTATGCATGCTTTCAGCTATATAGTATTCTTTTGCTCAGATATCTTTGTACCTCTTTGTGCCTACAAATAAAATTTAAACCTTTTTTTTTTTTTTTTTTTTTTTTTTGGAGGACCTCAACAAATGGACATCAGCCTACCTCTGCAGTCTCATCTCCTACTGCTTTACTCTGATATAATCCATACTGTATAACTCCCCTTTTCTGGTGCACACTACATAACTTTCTACCATTGTGCTTTTTTATTTTATTGGAATGTATCCTCTCTTCCATAATTTCTGAATACCTTAAAACTTTACCATTTCAAATTCAAATTAAATGTCACATCTTCCATATCTTCCTTGATCTCTGTCATGTTTATTGTAGCACTTTGTTTAGTATCTTTTAAAATTATTTATTATGATTGTGATATTATTGTATATTATGAATATACATGAATACTGTATATTATTCATTGAATAATATACATAAATAAATCTTCTGTTCACTAAAGTGGAAAATTCATGAGGGTACATGGCATTCTCAATGTAACTTTTGCAGTCTGCCAAGCACCCAGCAGAGTTTTAATTTAATATTTAATGCTTTGATGTTTTTAATTTAATTGAAATGTCATATAAATGCCCAAATCTCCTTTGACTCCAAGTTGCTGGGGTTCAGCCATTTCAGTTATTCTGACTCTTCATAATGCCATTTGGGTTTCTTGGCAGAGATGCTGGAGTAGTTTGCTGATTTCTCCAGCTCATTTTAAACTGAGAGAAGAAACAAGGTTAAGTGGCTTGCCCAATGTCATACAACTAGTAAATGTCCAAGGGTGAATTGAAAGTCAGGGCATGTCTCAGTACCACCTTCTTACTCTGACTCTAGAATATATGGTAGCAAAAGTTTATTTTTATGAGAAGGCCTTCCATTTTGTTCAGTTTCTAAGTACAAGACATAGGTGGCTCCCTGTCAACCCCCCCCCCCATTCCAACCCTACCCAGGAGGTAATAGAAATAATACTCCCACGCAATGCCTCCAAACCTCAGAAGGCTGGGACAAAGGGGAGGGGATGGCAATTACAGAGAAATTAGGAACTTTGTCAAGCTTTTGTGGAGGAAACCTTTGAATTTACCATGATGAGGCCTGCTTTCAAGTTAAAGATGAAAGGGTTAGGTTTTGCTTAGTTCCCTGCCCTTTTGTGAGAAGGAATGAAGTATTTGTCACTCTGTTCACTAAAACTTTCATTAATTTTCCGATTGCTCAATGTTGTTTCTCATCATTCATATTGTTTTAATTATTCATATTTTTCTTTTCTTTTTTGATTATATTTACTTTATATATCTTTATATATTTTCTGAGCCCCTGAGTTCATTATTTTCTTAATTTCATACCATTTTATAATATTTTGTTCCATTTATATTCCCTAAATACTCTATTTATAATTCTATGAGGTTGTTTTATGGGGTTTAAAAAATTATTCCCCAACTGAATAACTACCTTTATTATTAATAAAAGTTGCTAATAAAATATTGCTCACATCAACCATACTGTTATAAATTAAAGAAACAGACTTTTTTTTTTCTTTCTTTATGTCTAAATATATATCTTATAATGTTACCATTTAGTCTAAGGTCATGAATAGTTTGATCAATTTTTTTCCCATAATTTCAAATGAAATTCAAAAATTTGAACCAATTACTATTTGGACTCTATAAAATTGATTTTCCATCTGTATGTATTTTATTAGATCAGAGATCCATAGGAAAGATGCTATTATATATGTTCCATTTCTCTGAGAGAGAGAAGGGACAGAATGGAAGCATTTGTAGATGATCTTTTCAATGGATTTAGTCTCAATGAGCAGGAGATATTGGAAAATAGCAAAGATAAAAGGAATAAATGAAGGTTGCTTTTTTTCAGAATGAAGAGATAATGTAATTTTTATAGTCAGTAGAGAATGAAGAGATACGGAGAAATATAAAACCACAAAATTTAGCTAGATCTTTTTTGTTATGTCAAAGCCTCCAAAACAAGTGTTTATATTTGAAATGATACTTGAGGTTTGTTTTGGGTTTGTTTTGTTTTTATAAGATCAGCACTTTTCCAGACATTTTAAGAGAGTACTTTTTACTTGTGGTGTCCTAGCATCCATCATCTGGATTATAAAGAATTTCAAAGATCATCAGTTCAACCCCTTCATTTTATAGTTGAGAAAATAAATATTTCATATTTTATAAACTTGTTTTAGTCATGTCGTTCACCATGTAAGATATACATAAAATTTAATGCATGTGACATCTAACATATATATCTCATATAAGAATATTTATATAGATACCTTTGTCAAGAAAGTCCTAGGAAGCGTCACAAGAAATCAGACATGGCTGAAATGAGAGAACAATAACCATATATACAAATATGTACATCTATATGTATAGATATAAATATTACTGTTTACCTCTACAAGATTTTTGGCAAGATCAAATGAAAAACAGTATGTTTAGCACTAATGTAACAATATTATTTTGACTATTTTATGTTGTTTATAGTATTATTCATCTTAAGAATGTATAAAACTTTAAGAAGCTAATTTTTAACTAGATTGACATATAAACAAATGAACAAAATGTCTACTTATTTATGAATGAAAAAAAGCAAACTCCAACTGCTGAATGAAACTAATGGTCTATAAGATATTTTAAATAAAGCTCAGTTATAACTTATGGATGAGGAACACAACTTTGCAATCAATAACACAATCAGTTTCTAGAAAATTTTATCAAGAGCATGTATGAGTTACATCAAATGTTGACAGTAAAAGTATTTCATAATGTGAGCTTAGGATCAAAAGATATTTAATTTTTTCAAACCTAGTTGTTTGATAACTGATGTCACCAGCATGTGTAGTCTTTTTAATGCTTGTTGACCGCAGGTAGACAAACACATGGTGATAACAATACAGGTTATAAAAACAAATCAGAGATCGATTTTAAAAACTTTGACATATCTATCAATATCTAAGACCTTCCTACAGATAGTAGACACGACTGCTAACAGTCAGAAATGTGTGGCCATGTCCAACAGAAGTCTCATACTGATTCTGATGAAATGTGCTAAAATTATAGGGTGAACATTGTGAGCAAAGTTATTCACAATATTCAAAGGGCAGGTTATTCTTGCCACTCATATTAAAAAGAAAATAGATCTGCCTTTTCTTTCAACCACCAGGAGACCAATGCTTTTCATTTCTAACTCTCTTCTTTGTTGTAATAAAGTTACTAGAAAGAGAAACATTGATTCTTTATATCAAATTTAACATTTTCACAGTTATTGACCTCTCCAGATACCCTAAGGTCTGTTGGGAAAACGTTGCCATTTCCATTCTACTGAACATAGATCAGAGATTTAGAGCTGCAAGAGATTCTAGGGGTTATCTAGTATAAATCCCTCATTCTAGAAATAAGAAATTAAGAGTGGCAATGCAAGATTATTTGTTCAAAGTCAAATAGAAAGTAAGTAATAGTCAATGAATTTAAATTTGGGTCCTTTGACTTTCCCTGTTTTCTGGAAAAGCATGAAAACATGTTATCCTGAGACTTTAAAAAATCTATGACATGTCCAGGGTCTCCCAGATACAACATGGTAGGGTCAGAATTTATAAGTTTAAAGAGGTAGAATGGACTTTAAGAAATCATTTAATGAAATGCTGTAGTTTATCAGATTAGGCAACTGAGACTCATAGAGTTGTGGGGATCAGTCTGAAACCATATAGGTAATAGGTAGAAGAAAAGGGAAAAGTGGGATTTTAAAACATGACCATAGATGTTAAGTATCTGGGTCTTTAGCACACTACAGCACACTGCCAAGTTTTAGATGAATGGTGTATCATGTAGACATAGGAGGACAGAGTTCATACATTTCACTGAGAATTTCATTTATTGTTAAGAATGGGGACATTGTTCTCTCTTGTCTCTCTGTCTCTCTTTCTCTCTCTGTATGTTTGTATTTGTACAAAAATTCCTGCACGAATTTCAGTCCATTTCTTTATTATAACAAAATGATTTATCAATCTGACAAATAAAGATGGCTCACCTTTTATGGTGAGCCTTCCAACACCATAGTATCATAGAGATCTTATAGAGAGGAGTTAGAAGAATAAGAAGAAAAGAGAAAGGAAGAAAGGAAGTAGTAGCAAAGAGAAATAATAATAATAAGGAGTATTGAATTACAGTGATTTATTTCTTATTTATTGCTTATGAGGAATAAAAATCTTATCAGTAAAATGAGGATCTATAAAGTCAAAGAATTAGAAGCAGAGGCTAAAATGATTATTTCTGAGAACCTGAACTAAGGCATATGTGTGTGTGTGTGTGTGTGTGTGTGTATGTGTGTGCATGTGCATATGTGTGTAAATATATATATATATGTATAGAAATATATATGTATATATATTTTAAATTACATAATCTTAAATTTAGAAAAAATGTGTATATAACCTTTAGATTATAAACTTTTTGAGGGCAGCTACTTTTTGTTCATTGTTTCCTTACACATAGAACAATATAAGGAAAGAGAGGAAAAAAGGATAGACAGAGAGACAGGGACACGGAGAAAATGGGGGAAGAGAGAGAGAGAGAGAGAGAGAGAGAGAGAAAGAGAGAGAGAGAGAGAGAGAGAGAGAGAGAGAGAGAGAGAGAGAGAGAGAGAGAGAACTTTGATGTTACCATTGTCTGCAAGTCATGACAGACTTCACAGTGAATACATTAGTTGAGTATTAAAGACAAGTTCACCAATTTTCTTATTAAGACACTAGAAAGACCTCTCAATTGCTTAAAAAAAAAAACCTTTGAATGGACCTAGACCAGCATATCTCATCACTTTGAAGATGTATAAGTATATCTGTAATGTTTTTTAGATTCCTGAGTTGCTGTTTTGACCTACAGCTATTGCTGGTATTAGACATTTTCCAGTGCTTATGGATTAATATTAGTGATTTTATATGTCACCGACAAATTCACACAGCTAATTTATCACAAGCTTACCAGCTAACTACATAGCAACCAAAGAACTTGGAAGGAATGGAAATGCACTGAACCATTAGCTCTGTCTTCATCTGTCCAAGCTCAATGATTATGTGTGATGATGTTAAAAAACATCAATTTCATCAAGACTGATACCAGAGTTTTTTTTTGGTCATCAAGGGTAAACCATGTTGACTGATGGGTCTGTTTCAGGATAAGGAACATAGACAATGAAAACCAGAAAGAATTCTTGTTGTTCTCTTGGCCTTGTTAACCACATTCTCAGCAAATCTTTCATATGGAAATTATATACTAGGAGAGTGAAGTAAGAAATATACTGTACTAAGTATACTGGGTCAACCTAATCCATTTTTTAAGCTGGAAAATTTTTTCAAAAAATGTTCTAATCGTTATTTGCAAATGCCAATTAAAATTATTTTCTTTAGTGAAAAAAGGGGGAACTTGGAAATCCTTTTAAAATTAATAGCAAATTGGTTTTAAAGTCCAAGAGTTCAGAATAAAGCTGGACTGCCAGGCTTAACATAATGTCTAGAATTTTCACCTTTATTATCTATTTTGAATTATGCCACTGATTTTACAAGATTTAAAAAAAAGAATGTGACATAAACAATGCTCAATATACAATTACAAATTTTGGGCAAGCTCAGCATGGTTGATAAATACATATAAATATACATTTATTTATAAGAAGATAACAAAAGTACACACATGTTTATATATAATTAAATTTCATTTTATATATATGTATATATAATTTTATATATTATTTATATAGATACAAGTTTATATATATATGTTTATATGTAATTAAATTACATTAAATTAAAATTATATATAATTAAATATCACTTCTAGCTATAGACTGTTAAATCCATATTTTGATTAAAAATACAAGTCAAATACAAAGAAAAGTTGGCATACATCTGAAACTTTTAAAGATGAAAATTGCTTTCTTTCATAGAACAAACTTGTCCTATAAAATTGGTTTTGAATTTGCTTAAATAGCTGAAAAGATTTGCTGACTTATAGCATGTTTTCCACATGAGCCCATAATCAAAGCAATAGCACTCAACTTAAGAAATTATTAAATACAAATATCTATACAGGTCCATCTGGATGGTTGGTGAAAGCTAACCAGTATGACATTATTCATAGTTCTGTTTATACGAGTAAGAAGATAGCTAAACCAAGGAAACTATCCATCATAATTATATATTAGGGCACTTTAGGGTTTTATGAAAAGGTATTCTTTCAATTACTCTCACCCATTGACAAGCTAATAGTTATTGATAACCTAAGGAAAAATGTAATTATGTAAATAGGTTTGGATATTTGCATGTACAGATATCATAAATTTAGTCTCCCCTTTCCAGAAAGAAATAAATCTTCCTTAATATGTTCAATGAGTCACAAAATTAGCAAAGTTTAAAAGAGGTAAGAAATGGGTCACCCGAAGACTTGTGCATGCAGATGATTATGTAATTCTAGATCATTATAACTTTTATGACCTGACTCTTTTAATGGGCTGTAGGATATAAAATTTAACATAATGATATTTAGGAAATGGGAATTGAAGGACAAACAGAATTGTCTATATGTTTGACTATCCAATTTCTTTTGGGGTATCCATTTGCAATTCCCAGTTGAAGAGATTCAAGTTGATCTTAATATTACAAGCATATTTCTAGTAAATTATTTTTCTGAAGTTAGTTCTCAATTAAATAATCTATTTGAACTTAATAGATCAAAGAGACCTTAAAAGTCCATCTGTCTATGTTCACATTGGTAGTAAATGAAAGAGACAGAATTTGAACCTAGGTTCTCTGCCTTTGAATGAAATTTAGCTTAGCAAATTGAATGCTATACTTGTAATGAGGATGATCTGGCTTCAGATGACACCTCTGATGTTGTAATTCGTTGATGAGTTAGTCAACCTCTCTGAACCTCAGTTTCCATAACTATAAAATGGGAAAAATAAAAATTATAGAATCTATCTCACAAAAATATTGAGGAATTCAATTAAGAAGATGGGTGTAAAAATCCTTTTCAATGGAAATAATAGATAGGATTTTTAAATTAATTTAGGAGATTAAAGTTTGAGTCTCATAGCCACTGATGGAGGTAGATATGTACATTATCATTATTGGCCAAATGATTCAGGAATACAAATTCCATTTCTTTTTCTCATCTGCAAAATGAGGAAGTTAGAGTGAGTCACATTTAAGATCCCATACAACTCTAAATCTATGATTTTTATATGTTCAGTTACCTGTGTATTTTGTTCTAGTTCCTGGAAAGAAGAAACAGTCACAGCAAAACAGGTTTGCAAAGTTATCTTCATTCTCTTCTCCTTCCTTCTTTCTCTGGACACACATATGTATGTCGGAATGTTTGTCTATGTGTATATACATACACATACATATATTTGTAGGTAAATGTATATAGATAGATAGATAGATATAGATATATAGAAATATATTATATGTCTGAAGGTCAAGCTCTTTCTAGGATATCTTTGTATTGTTCAAAGAACCATATAAACTGATTGCAAGGCTTTATATGGTATAAAGTTCTTTGAGCATTACAAAGAAATCCTAGAGAGAGCTTCTGCCCACAAAAAATTGGGGCAGAAATGTTCGAAACATGAATACCTATTATGCAAACAATATCTAAGAGTCACTGGAGTAGTAGAAATCATATCAGAGTTATCTAACATAGTGGATCTAAACTTCCATAGCATTTGGGCAAACCAAATTAAACTGTATTTAGGAAATACTAAAAGAATTAAAAAATATAGTGCCACATAAAAAAAAAAAGTCAATATGTATTTTTAAGTCAATTTGAAGACTGCTGTGATCTTTAGGTACAGTTTAATAGTGTTGTTTGTATTTGAGTTTGATGTCATTAAATAGAATGCTAGGGTAGCTCCAAGAAGCAACAGCTCATTTTTAAGTAGGGGAATCAGGAATGGCTTCCCAAGAGTGATTTTACAAGCAATCAGATGACTATGTATTTAGCTTATGGATTAAATTTTAGTGAGAAATTGCAGCTTATACTGAAATCAAATTCTTGATAATATCAAATAGTTTTCAAGGAAGTTTATTATTAATATCAGATTCATTGTTCTAATAATATATAGAATATAAGGTTCTTGAGTGAAGAGAAAAAATTTCCTTGTTTCTCCATTTTTTTTATTCCCTAGTGTTTAACAGTGTCTTGCACATCGTAGGCACTTAATAAAAAAAATTCTCAATTTATAGATCATTTTATTGGTATATAAAACAAAAACAATTTGCTCCATGTTCAAAGATATATGAAATTGAACACCTACATCATTTTCATATTATGTCAGTTTGTTTTTACATATTTTACATATTTGTACATTTAGATATTATGTTTATTAATCCTTTTCATTACTATATTTAGCATTGTATAAAGTACCTGATTCTGTCTTCTTTCATTGGGAGAAGATTGCAGTAGATATTTACTGAAAACCTAAGCTTTTCATGTAGTAGCAATAAAAAATAATCATCCCTAATACAATGAATCTGACTATATAATATACATACACATTTTGAGTGTATTCAGAAAAGGAAAATCTGTTACATTAACATTTTTAGACTATGTAATTTAACTAAGCAGTTTCATTTTTTCCCCCAAGTTGTTGCTGTCACATTGAGTATAATTCTAGATGGCACACCATCACCTGGATTGTCAACTAGACAAGAATGTGTGCACAATATGAAAGTTACACACACATACACACACATATATACACACACATTCAATATAGTAATTCATATTTACCATGAAGGTTCTAATATTTACACTACCAAAGAAAATACACATAGATGTACATATAGATATATGTCTACACATACATGTATATATACACACATACACATAAATACATATATACATATATATGTATATACACATAAATACATATATATATATACATATATGTATATATATATGTATATATACACATAAATACATATAGACTTCTTATACCAAGAAAAGCTTCAGAGGACCTTGATATTAAAAGTCACATGATAAATTATAGAGAAACATGGAATAAATAACTATTAAATCTCTGAAAAGAAGAAAAGTTCATGACCAAATAAGTGATAAAGAGGATCATATATGATGAAGTTAAAGATTTTGCCTGTCTAACATGGAAAAAAAAAGTTTTTGGAAGTCAAATCTAATAAGATTTAAAATAAAAAGGGAAATGATTCACTGCAGGGGGAATCTTTGAAACAAGTTTCTCTGATAAACATCTCACCAATATTTAGGAGAAACATTCAAATTTATGAGAATATGAGCCATGAAATATGGCCCAAGAACTTCTCAATTGAAGAAACCCCAATTATCTAAATTTATATTTATTACATGTACCAGTAGAGAAATTCAAATTAAAGAAATTCTGAAATTCTACCTCATACCCATCATTTTGGCAAAGATGACAAAAAAGGGGATAAATATAAATGTTCAAAGAGATATGGGAAAACACTCACTTTGATGCCTGTTGGTGAAATTGTGAATTGAGCCAACCATTCTGGAGATGATTTCGGAAATATATACAAAGCATGACTTAAAAGTTCAGCTATTCCATTATTCAGTTTGTACTCAAAGGAGATGAATTAAGACAATGTCTTATATGTCCATCTAACCATCCATCCAAGTATATGTGTGTACACATGCACACATGTGAGTGTGTATATGTATGTACACACATATAAACATAATCATATATCAACTCTCCTTGTTGCAGCAAACAACAGCATCACTACCTGAAAATTAAACTTTCCCATCATTTGAAAAATGGCTGACTAAATACATTTTGGTGTGTGAAACTGATGGCATACTATCATGATAAAAGAAATTATAAAATAGATTATTTCAATTTGAAAAGACTTTTATGAAACAATGCAAAGTGAGATAAGTAGAACCAAAAGAACAATTGATACTATTAAAGCAATAATATAAAAATTCATAATTTTAAGTATTTTGTATATTGATGACAATCAGAACCAAAGCATAATTTATACAATAACAACATAACATTATAAATATAAAACTCTTAGAGATACCAGAATTATGATCAATATAATAGCTTTCCATGATTCTAAAGGACTGATGATAAGACACATACCTCTTCACAGGATGCAAGATAAATCATGTTTATTTTTTTCACATTCAAAAACTGATTTAGATAAATTCATATGCAGTAAATAATAAGGATTAGAAACATTTATATAGTACTTATTTTGTACTGGATACTTCTCAGTCCTTTAAAATTATTCCTTTTGCTACTAAGTGTTTGACACCATATTTTAATTCAGATCTTCCTGACTACAGGTCTAGAGTTCTATTCACTGGGTCACCTAGAAGCCCCTGTAGATAACTAATGGTTTTCTAAAAGGAATGACCATAGTTTGTAATATTTTACTTTCTCTAGATTAAGACAGGAAGAAAAAACTCATATTCTCTCCCAGTGTTATTGATGCAGGTTGTAGTCCCTTTGAGAAACTAGTCTTTTCAGATTCATTTATTCCTTTTCTGATTCCCAACGCCTCTTGCTGATGCATTATCAATTCAAGAAGCTAGTACCTTTAATTCACAAATCCTGGTCAAAAGCACCCCTTTGAATTTCAATGGGAGTTTGAATTCCAGGCTCTCCCAGCCCCCACTAGATCTGAGCCTACTTGGACTGTTCTAGCCTCCATTCTAATGATCTGCTCAGGTTTCCCAACCCCCACCTAGCAAGTTCTAAAATTTGCTGAAACCCAGAGAGGAGCCAACTTAGGACTCACCCACAGGCCCCTTTAGCTAAATCTCTCATTATAAAAGAGCCAAGCTGGAGTCCTCTCTTGGCAGAGGTCCCAAACATGGCAGACTTATGCCTGGCATGCCAAGGATCTCTGCCCCCTGGAACACTATTTCCAGTGCCCTCTTGCCTCTTGTCTCCACTTGCACCTTTTACTAACTAGACTTTAACTTTACTTTCAAACTCCATAATAAACCTCTTTTATCAATGTAGGTTTTCTGATCTGTATATTCCTTTACAGGGGACTCTATGCTGCCACCAAATCTCATTTAACTCCCTCTCTTTGTGCCAAATCCAAAGGGGTTAAAGGGGAGTGCTATTTGACTCCCTGTACCCCAAACCTGCCACTAGACCTCAATTAATCCCTAATTTCATTTTGATACCCCAATTCTAGACCTCATCATTATGATACTATTGATATATTTTGAAAAATGATTTTTTTTTTGCACAAAACTGGTGATTTTTCCAAGAATTGCATTCTGGCATTGGAAATGAATGTTTTAAATTGAAGATTTGATCAAGGACAAGGTTTTATGGACTTTACATAAATGAGACTGCCTAACTATAGAGACACTGAATAATTATTTGTCTATTTTCAGAATCTTCATTGTTTGTATCCTACATGTGATTGGCTTTTTAAATTCTAAAGGACAAATTCTGAAAGTGTTTACATAGAACTTTTAGACTTCAAAATTCATCATCCAATAAACATACTGTCCTTTTTTGTCATTTGAGAAAAAAAGTGATACTTAGGGTTCCATGAATTTCCTCTCAAAACAGTTCTGAGACTTTGTTGTACAGTATTAAGAATTTTCCTCCTCTTTCTCCTCCTCCTCTTCTTTCTTCTTCTCCTCCTCATTCTCCCCTTCTTTCTCTTTCTTCTCCCTTGTTCACTAATGTTTTAATTCTCTATTAATCAGATCATTTGTTTAATGAGAACAATCCAGTCTCCAGCAATGACAAATGGATAGCACTGCACAGAATCTTAGTATCTCAGAGATGAGACTCCAGATATCCTTTAGGACATTCTTAATCCAAATCATGAATATGATCAGCAACATCATAAAAAAATGGTCTTCCAGTCAGTCAATAGGCACTTATTAACTACATATTGCAAACTATGCTCTTTACTAGGAATTATAGAGACAAAGACAAAAAGGAAATGGCCTCTGCCCTTGAGGAAATAACACTCAATCAAGGAAGGCAGGATATTTATCAATATTATTAAATATATCTATATTACATATACTGTTCTTATCAATATATGTGTTAAATATTATATAACTATACATATATGTATATGTATGTCATGTATATTAATGGGGAGGGAGAATGAGGGACTCTGTGGATGAGTGAATTAACAAGGCTTCAATATTTGAGCTGAATCTCATGTAAAATTGAGATTTGAAAAGATCCAGTTTAGAAGGGAATGCATTATATGCATGGAAATAACTTGGACAAAGCCCAAACCCCAAAGGACTTGATGTTCCATATGAAGAAGAGCGTTTAGAACAATTTGATTGAATTGTAGAATGGGAAATAATAAAAACAAACAAACAAAAACCTTTAAATTCCAAACTGATATTTGTCCTTGGATTTGAACTGAGAAAAAAAAAAAAAATTGAGTAACCAGAATTTCTTGAATAGTAGAATGATTGGGGGAAAAAAATCATTTTGCTATCTATTTCATTGGGAAATAAAACATGAAGTCATAAAGAGCTTAGTTTAAATCCCACCTCAAATACTTATTAATTGGGTGTTGATAGGCAAAGTTCTCAATCTCTGTAATTCTTCAATTTTTTTCATCTTTAAAATGAAGGGCTAGGACTCTCTCAGCTTAAAAAATATATATCTTATGATCTTCTAACAAAGGCAAATAAACAAAAGAATCCTAAAACCTGAAGAAATTTACATTCTAATCTGAGTAGGAGGAAGAGGGTAAGAGAGGGAAAGTATAATCAAAAGGAAATATCAAATATACAAAAAGTAAGTTACATTACAAAATAATTTGGGGGCGAAGAGACAGAGTGCCAACAAAACAGTTTAGAATTTTCTCTGTAAGTATTGAAAGACTAAGGATGAGGAAAGTTGAATAAATATTATATTTGTTTTGAAAATATAATTTAGAAATACTTGCTCAGCTGTTGCCCTGCTATGTCATTATGCATATATTAAATTCCAGGATGCACCTAAATAAACCCTGACTGACTGAATAGGAAATAAAAGAGCTTTGTATTCGGTAAGCTTTCTTGCCATAAAGGAGAAAAAATAGCATATCAGGAAACATGTTTATTATTTTTCCATTAGATGTGCTAAGCTGTTGAGGACAGGGGCCAGGCTGTTTTTATGATGTGATTTTTTTTTTCTGTCTGGCACCTGACATTCACTTATTAATGCTGTGGTGGCTTATATTTAGCACCTTCAAAGAAAGAAAAAAAAAAAAAAAAGTATTCATGGATGTTACTGAAATACACTGAACAGCACTCAGTTTACTTCTTTTGGATAAATAATGGGAAAAGCTATAGCTCTTCCCTGCCACCCAGAGGAGAAAGTGGAAATATATTATATTTCAGGTGATGAAGAGGTTTTCCCTGGTGAAAAAGCATAGGCTTTGGGAAAATTATGCTTTTATTTATAAAACTATTTTTAGATGATTTTGGAAGGTTTTAGATGTATGGAGAAAAAGCACAGTCTTAGTTAAGGCAAGGACATATATTTAAGCAAGACGGTAATCACCAAGAAAAAAACATTAATATTTTATCATTTTATTCTACTAAGAAAGACTTGATAATTAAATAGTAGTATAGGCAACACAATCTGTTTACAAAATATCAGATCTGTGACAGTTTTGTGGAGCCTTCTATGTTATACTAGAAGAAATATTGGGTTTATAATGGAAGCCCAATTCTACCTACTGCTCTTCTGACTTAGCAGTTGTTCTACCTTTGGGTCATTACTTATCTTCTTTGAAAAAAACTCATTAAATTAGCTACAAACTTTAGGTTAAGCATACTTATCTAATTTCATAAGCTTCTAAAGAGATCATTTCCATTTAGTGTGAACTGTTATTATTCTTATGCTATGGACAACTATAAAGTGTTATTTGGAAGGAGATGAATTAATGTGATTTAGATGCACAAAATTCTGTCAAATCCAACAATAGATTGGCCATTAATGAAAAAACAGGAAAAGTTCATAGCATATATTTTTATTGACTCAAGAAATATATGTACACAGGGCTAAAGAGGAATATCTAATATATATTAGACTTCACACACACACACACACAAAAAAAAAGGTTGCATAGAAGGCTTAGTTTTATATAGCCACAAAGCTTAGAATTATTAAAGTTTTGGGAATTATGATTTTTTTTGTAGCTGATATTTGAATGAGTGTGAAATTTGATTGCACATTTATCAAGAAGTCTCATTAAAAACGTACCCCCCTCAGAAATAGAAAGTACTAAAATAAGATCTTTGCCCTAAATTCTAAGAAACTATGTCCCAGATGCAGCAATTTGCTCACTGTTTTTCAACTGGTCAAAGTTCAGAGAACCATTTGGAGCCATTAAAATCAAATTAAACTGGGGAATTAAAATTTTGCTTTGGGTAACCTTCATGTCATCCAACATAAAAATGAAGTAGTCTAAGTCACAGGTTCATGTAAAGTTCATGGATTAAAAGTTAGACTAATAAAACTTTAAATTGATTTGGAGAGATGGTTAGAGAAATCATTGTTTTCTTTTGTTCCCTTAATGTTTTTAATTTTGCACATCCTGTGTTTGTGTTAGTGATGTAGGGTATGGTTTGATCAGAGAATATGAAATTATTATGTATTTACCAAATTATCTTGTAATCACTTGCATGTATTTTGCATTTACTTATCTCCTTATTTGAATATAAGCTCCATGAGGACTACTATTTAGTTTTTGTCTGTGTATTCCCACCCGCCATTTTTCACAATGCAAGGCAGAAAGAAGGTATTCAGTGATTGCTCGTTTAATTGAATTGAATTTAACTGAATCAAATTAAATTGAAAAGAATTCAAAAACAATTTTTTTTAAAAAAAGCGTGGCAACTATTTCAGCTAGGATTCATTGCTGAGCTGAGAAGTTGTTGAATTTTAACATCCATATTTTTATTGCTAAGTGGGCAAATCCAAGTGCAAAGTGACTATGGATTTTTCTAGATTTCTTTTGACAAAAAGGAAGGCTAAGGAGTTATTTTTTTTTTTCTCTTTCATAAACTGAATATTTATGTTCTACTCTTGGAAGATAAAAGTCATTCAAGCAATTGAAGGTTCTAAACTATTTTCTTCCCTGCTAGTAAAGCCTAACATTATTAGCTTGGTAAATGAGTTTGGAATTGTGCTTTAAGCTATGTACCTGATGCAGTTGTACCTCAATTTAAGGTTGATTGTATCTGCATATTAGATGAAATATATTTCAGAGGAAGGAGCTTATGTAAAGTTAGGATAATATAAATATATGTAATTATACATGATAATATAATCACAATATATGATATAGCATATAAAACTATATAATACATTACAATATAATATGTAATTATAATATATATTGTAATTTTAAAATAAGAAATATTACATAAAGTAGAATAATAAACAGATATATAATCATCTTGCCACTCTGGTCTATGGGAAAAAGTCATAAAAAAGATTATATAAAACATCCTCAAACATGATGGAACAGTGGAAAGATATATTCTGGCTCTGTCATTTATTATTTATGTGAACTTGGCTAAATCAGTTTCTTCAGACCTTTCCTCATCTATAACTTGATGGGATTAAAATACATGGTATCTAAAGTTGTTGCTTGCTCTAAATTTATGATCCTATGAAAAGTAGAGAAAGGGAAGACAAGGGCAGTACCCTCAGAAAAATATATCAGAAAGAAAAGGCTCCTTGAGGCCAGACAGTGTCCTTTGCCATTTTCTTGTTTCCCCAGTTCTTAGTTCAGTATCTGGCACATAATCCTAAAAGGCATTTAATAAATGCTTTTTTGATTGATTGTTATGATATCTATCATCTCTTTATTATTGGTGAATGATTAGAGCAGAACGATTCTACTGTGGAATCAACTATTGATTGTTTTTTTCTTGCTTGGCTTCTTGGGGACTCCAGTTTTTATGCTGCTCAGGGTTGATTCTATTACACTATTTTTTACAGTTTCTTCTTTTCAGTATCATTTATCTTGTAGTTCTGATTACAGTTTTTGGTTGATTCCCATGCCCTTCATTGTGTGTGTGTGTGTATGTATTTCCCTTAGGCTGTGAGCCATTCCAAAAGCATTGTGAAACTTATTTTGTTCAGCAAATTTCTTGCCATGAATGTAAAGAGTGTGTTGCCTATTTCAACTTGTCTTCAAAACGTTGTTGTTCTCTGGTGATCAGAGTTGCCTTTTTGTATTTGCTATATGACTTCCGGCTAAAGTCGGCTTTTTCCTTTTTGGCTAAACTTCAAAAGATATCTTGTTTTCAATATTTTCCTGGGGTAATCAGTTTCAGTTTGGGGAAAAAATGAATTTCTGGATCAATGTTATCTTCATTTATGTTTCACAAATAAGACACAGACTACTGGTTTCTTTTTACTATTAAATGGAGCTGGTTAGCTCCTCATCCAGTATTAACACTGAAGGAAATTGAATATCTGCTATCAAAACAATTTCTTTTTTTTTTCCCCCCACATAGTGTACCTTTATTTATTTATTTATTTGTACTCCTGTATTAATGCAGACTCAGATTGGTTCAGAATACCAAACTCCTGAACAAAGGAAAAGCAGCAGTCTCCCTTATTCTTCATTTTTTGTTTCCAGGTAGAAAAAACCTGAGGGGCACAGTTAGGTTGGAACCTTAGTGAAAGTCCTGGCATAAAGGCTTACAATTGTCAATTCAGCCTCTAGTTCTCTATATTTCCTGGGTCAAAGACTTGGTAATTAGATATAGAAACTTAATTGCCAGTTCCATTCTTGGACAGCACCTCCTATTTATAAGAAGTCCTAGAATGTCTAGGAGGCATAGAACCAGTGGGTAAAACAAACAGCCCAGGAAAAAAAGGAACACACTGAGGCAAAGTGTGATGAGCAAGTCTTAGGGTGCGGTGATATTCCCACAGTATGAGCAATGGTCAAGCCATGCACAGAGCAATCTACCAGGGGCCTGGAGTGAATTGGTATTTTGGGAGTTTATAGAGCTCTTCTCTGAGTCAACAGGCAGAAGCTTCATGGGCAGTGGCCAAGATAGGTCAAGTCTAGATTTTATAATAAGTTTTGCAGTAGTTCCTGCCTAATGTTTGGGGGCGTGGGTAAAAGGAAGAAGGGAAGAGAGACACAGGGAAAAAAGTGGTTATGAGTTGATAATCATACTCCCTAACAGGCGGGGAAAGGACATAGAAGTTTTAAATCTGAATGTGGATATATATTAGATTAAAATGTAAGTGAGAAATGTTTAATAAACAAAAATATGATACAATATAGATGGAATGAATATCTGGTTTTCTAAGTCAATATGCAGCCCACAGGGCTATTTTCTATTTCAATTTGACGAGACTGGATTGTAAGATATTATTGTTGGTTTTATTTAGTCAGGATAACTCAGAGATTTTAAGTTCTGGGGATGTCTTCAATTAATAGTAGGGAATACTAGAGAAGGTTATTGCTGTATTTCTCATAACTCCTCATCTTGAAGACACTGATAATCTTATAATGGTCATTACTCCCAGCTTCATCCCTTACTTGTCCATTTGTTCCTTAAAAATAGATTAACTGAATAAAACTAAAAAAATCTCCCATATCATACCCTTATAATAGCCAATATTGGGAAAGCAAAGATGGTTCAATAGATCTGGAATCAGAAAACCTGAAATTAAATCTGACCAAAGACATTTTACAAACAACTTAACCTCTGTTTTCTGAATATACTGGAGAAGAAAATAACAAATCACTCTATTATCTTTGCCAAGAAAATCCCATGGACATTTGGGAGTCATGTAGAGTTGGACACAGCTGAATGACTGAACAACAACAGCAGAAGAAAACTATGTATTTTTGAAGGGAAAGATAAAACACTTCTTTTTGTGAAATTTTCTGAAGCTTCTTCTTCTCCTCTCTAATGCAACATAATCACTTTGTCCTAAGTTCACATCTTGTCTCAGATACTTACTAGTTGTATGACCACAGGCAAGTCACTTAAAATTCCTGAGTCTTTTTCCTCAACTGTGAAATGACTGACTGAGCTCAGTAATCTTTGAGAGCTTTTCCATCTTTGAATCTCTTATCCAATAATCCTACATGTAAATGTGTTGTACTGTTGAAAGAACTCATGTCCAGTGACTAGCAGGATGAATACAGAGAGGATTGGAGAGACTTGCATGAACTGATGCTGAATGAAATGAGCAGAACCAGAAGATCACTATACACTTCAACAATGATACTGTATGAGGATGTATTCTGATGGAAGTGGAAATCTTCAACAAAGAGAAGATCTAATTCAGTTCCAATTGATCGATGATGGACAGAAGCAGCTACACTCAGAGAAGGAACAATTAGAAATGAATGTGGACTATTTGCATTTTTGTTTTGTGTTTTTCCCCCCCAGGTTATTTTTACCTTCTGAATCCAATTCTTCCTGTGCAATAAGAAATTCGGTTCTGCACACATATATTGCATCTAGGATATACTATAACATATTTCACATGTATGGGACTGCCTGCCATCTGAGGGAGGGGATGGAAGGAAGGAGGGGAAAATTTGGAACAGAAGTCAGTGCAAGGGATAATGTAAAAAATTACCCATGCATATGTACTGTTAAAAAAGTTATAATTATAAAATTAATTTTAAAATGTAAAAAAAAAATTAAAAAAAGCTTTTACAAAGAGAGAAAGAGAGAGAGAGAGAGAGAGAGAGAGAGAGAGAGAGAGAGAGAGAGAGAGAGAGAGAGAGAGAAAGAACTCATTTCCAGATTTCCAGTTTCACTGGTAGCAATAAACACATTGCTTACTCATTTCTTTCTAAATATGCATTTATTTATTAATTAGGTAAGCCTCTATGATTTCACCTCTATGGGCTATTCCAAGTGTGGAAATTTCTTTCACTCCAATTATCAACTCACCTGTGATATTTAGTCTGAGAGAACTTCCTAGCATCCCTCGGAAGTCTTTAACAGGGTGTCTAAGTAGAGTTTTTCAGGGAGAGAGGACTTGTCTATGTCAATATACAATAATGGTTTCTGAATCCTTTAAGTCCCAGGGATAAAATAATTTAAACCAAAGGACTTGATTTTCATCATTTATAAAATCAAGTTTTGAGATGATTATTCCTAAGGTCACTTCTGGTTCAAAATCTTATGTCAGAAATACTGTCAATAAGCATTTATTAAGGGATAGCAATATGCCATTCACTGTGCTAAGTGCTGAGAATATTTTAAAAAGGCAAAAGACAGACTTTGATCTCCAGAATTTCAGAGTTTCATAGAGAGACAATATGAAAGCAATGATGTTTAAATAAAATATATACAGGACAAATTTGAAGTAATAGAGAGAAGGCAATATCATTAAGGAAGATCAGGAAAGGATGAGAAAGTAGGATTTTCAAATTCCAACTTGAAAGAAGTCAGGGAAACCAGGAGGTAAAGATAAGAGAGAGTATTTCAGGTATAGAGAAAACTTAAAAATGCCTGGAGTTTGGAGATGGTGTGATGACACCCTGGATGAACAAAAAAAGGAAGCCTGTCTTACTGGATTGCAGAGTGCCTGATGGAGAGGAAGTCTGGGATGGGGAAATTGAGTAAGACATAAGAATAGAGGGGTTGGATTGTAAAGGATCTGGAATGCCAAATAGGATTTTAGATTTGATCCTGAAGGTGAGTAGGAGTCACTGGACTTAACTGTATAGGGCTATGCATATTCAGATCTATGCTTTGGAAAATTAATTTGACAGTTGAGTGGATGATAGACTGGAGTAGAGAGACACTTCAAGGCAAAAAGAACTATAACCTCTAAGAACACCTTTAATGCAGCTATCATACAAAAGCTTATTAAGTATCTCTTTGTGTTTAACTTTCTACAAAATGCTACAGAGAATAGTGCCCATCATGGTCAACAATATGAAAAAAAAATCTTGAGGAAACAAGATAGGTACATTAGAAATTTTCAAACTATACCACAACATGGTATAAAAACAACTGCTTACTTGTAAGATACTTATCATAAATTTTGGGGGAATTTAGAAAAAGGACAAATTGATCTCTCTGGTTTGGATAATGGGTCCAAACCATAATCAGTCATCCTGTTCATAATATCAAAGATTTGTTGGTTATGACAATTTAGTGTGTTGCTCAATTAACTGAGCAGTTCTTGCTCACAATAATCACTTTCTGACCCAGTGAGTCTTATGAAGTAGCACCACGTTCCCCACAGAGATCTGTGAGTCAGATTTTGTCACTGCTTTGATGAGATGGGTCAATTGGCGTAGAAACTCTTTTTCTTCTCTTTCACATTCATCATAGTTGGTGACATAGTTTTATCTGAAGGATAATTTTAGGGATCTTTGCCATGTATTTCTCATAGGCAACTTTCAAGTTTGAGATATGAGATGTTCTGATTATAAAAATATATACTTGAAATGTGTCACCCTGAAAAAGGAATACATCTCACAAGAGAGTATAGTCAATATTTCTTACTATCTGCTGAAATTTGTTTAGTAACCTTTAATACTTTATCAAAATGTTCAAATTATTCCCTATTAACAGTTTGCATGCAATTCTTATCATTATCTTGCTACATAATGATTTCTCCTGTCATCTCACACTTTATACTTGTTTCACTTGTTTCATTGAAGTCTCTAGCACCTAGCACAGGATGAGAACAGTCAGGACATAATAATTTTATTTTTTCATTCATTCATTCATCACCCATTGTGCCAAATTTCAGGAGGCATTTTTCATTAATCTTCTAGAACCATGTTTGGTCACTGTGTGAATGAGAATTCTGAAGTCTTTCGTGGCTGTTCTGTTTTGAATTATTAACTATGCTGAGTTACAATTTCCTCTTCAGATTATTTTCATTTCTCTCTGCATTAGTTCACACAAGCCTTCCTAAGTTCTCCTTTGACTCCAGCTCAAGCTGTCCACATGCATGAAGTCAGAGACGTGGCCAAAGGGTTTAGAAGAGTTTAATTTATGGACATATATTTTTTACAGATTTCAATATTTTTGGGGGGAGAAAATATCCTGAAAGACATCAAGAATCTATAATTTTGAGCCACCACTTTGTGTTCTTGATTATATCCTAATTCTAGTGAAAAAAGATCAATCAATTTACCAAGATCATGCATAAAACAAATCCTCATTCCCAGAAATATGTGGAACATCTCAAGAGTCAGGTCCACATCTGTGCTATCATTGAACATATTCAGAGTTATCTGGAGGAAAGAGATCTGCCATAACTACTTTTATTATGAACTCCAAACACACTAAAAGTTTATCTATTTGATCCATCAGTGACAACTTACTCTTAAAAAGTTATCAAAGTCAGTCAAAGGTAAGGTTAAAATTGAAGGAGAAGATTCAGCTACACTGATAGAAAAGCTGAATATGCACGTATACATCAGGGATCAGACAGACAGAATAGTATCATCACCATGCCTTTCACTTTTGATAGTACCATTGTCAGGACACCATGCTCACAAGCGCTATTTTTGAGGCTGAATTTAATAATTGGTAATGATGGTATGAGAGAGGCTTGAAGGTATGAGAGGTATGAATATGCTTCTAGAAACCAAAATTATAAGATGCTAGAGGGAGGAAAGTCAAAGAGGTGGACAAATTTAATAATAGTAAAAACAAAATTTGAACTTGCCATATCATAACAGGAGAGTCAGTCTTAGAGTTAGAAGACCTAAATTCAATCAGTAGCTCTAACACGGGCTAGTCATTCAATCTCTTTGTCCTTTTGAAAACTTTTTTTAATATGTATCTGTCTTGGTAGAGATAATTTCCTATATCACTGAAGTTATAGGTCTGATCCAAAAAAAGAAAAACTCAGATTTTTGAATATATGAATCTTTAGAATTCTCCAGTGTTGAATTTTAAGTACAGACAAGTCATTCAAATTTGAGTATTATTATTATTTAAGATAATGATTCTATATACATAAAAGTCCATTTGTGTCTCAAATTGAAATTGTTACCAGACACACTCTTTAAATTCCTCCCACTTCACTCCCATTCCCCTTTTTAATTGCTAATAATTGATGGAATTTTATGTCTGGAGGGAAGATTGGAGGAATGCTTGAGATGTGACTTTATCAATGACCTTACCTAGTAAGAAAACCTATTCTTAGTTCCAGAGAAGACATATATTGCTTTCCTTTGTCCTTTCACTTTTGTATGCTTCTAATATGGAGTTCTAGAATCTTAACTTCAAGGATGAATGATGTTCTAGCAGATTAGGGCTACTGCTTTGGCCATTCCCAATCTTCTAGGAGCAGTTGTAGCACACTTTCTGATTTAGTTCACTAGCAGAAAGACAATCCAAAAGAGATAAATAGAAAATAATCCTGACACCATTAACCATGCTTACTTTGTAGTTTTATCTTGGATTCCCTTTCTGTATTGGTGTTAGCAGAGTTGTCTTGCTACATAATTCCCTTGCCTCAAATACTGAAGAGGTCTCACTTTCCATAGTAGAGTCTATCTTCTTACTAGGATACAATCTGGATATAGAATATACTTGTCTATAATCTAATTGCATCTGTTTTCACATTTTTATGCTAGGAATAGATATAATTATTTCTGTTTTGGAGTAACAGATCACAATAGGGAAAGGGGCTGAGAAAAAGAAAATAGCTATCTGACTAATGGGTGTTGCTGAATGTTTTGAGAGGTAAGTAATAGTAACAATTACTCAGGGATATTAAGTGACTTTCTATAATTACACAGCTAGAAAGCAAGGAAGCAGTGGAGTTAGAAAAAGTCCTTTCTAGCCTAAAACTTCTTAAATTGTGGTTCAAGGCATCATCTAAAGTCACATAACTGAAGGGGGAAGTCACAAAAATTATGATTTATGAGCAGTAAATGTTTGATTTGTATCCCTGTTTTATATACCTATACACCTGGCTTCATGTAGAAATTTCTCAGGTTAAAAAAAAAATTAAGAAACATTGCCCTGATCTATAGTTTTGAGTATCAGAATTAAGATTTGAACCTGTTTTTTTACGTGATTTCAGGTACATCATTCTCCCCATTGTACCTCACTGCCTCTTCTGACTGGATGTATCAATTTGATATATGGTCACATCTTATTCAGTATTATATGACTTTGAATAAGTTACTTTAGAGTATCATCTTCCAGATCTAGAAAACATTGATCTATGACTGAGGCTTGTTATAATCTTTAAATAATTAAGTCTCAGGGCCTTTGGCTCTGGGTTGAGAGGTGTGATAATATGGTAAGACATTACCGTATGTATTATCCATCTACTTTAAAATATTCAGTATCATTATGTCTTTAAAATGTTCTTAGGAATTATGTTGATTATACATGAGCGTGTTCTGAGTGATTCCAGGAATGTAAATGATGACTTGGTTGGCTAACTCCAGCTTGAATTACTTCAAGAAAGATAAGCCAGAGAGCGATGAAAAGTTTAAAATCTTCCAACCTCTCTAGGCAGCTGTCATTTCATTTTATATTCTTTGGATAATGGGCAATTGCAGCAAAGTCTGCTGCCTCAAAGTTTTGAAGTAGAATTGGAACATTTCCTCAGCCTCCCCTCCATTCCTATTACAACCAACATACTCCTCTCTGAGGATTTAAGAGCTGCTACTTGTCACCTTTATATCCCCAATCAGGAAAGAAACACATATACCATAGCATTTAATCATTAAAAGATTTGAATTACGTTCTCCTTAAGGACGCATATTTTATCAACAGAATGAGACAAAGGATCATTTCCTATATTTTAATATACTTGTGTCTATAATTTGTACAGCTTTATGAGGATCTTTCAGAGGAACTCCGTTTCCTTATTGATAACAGAACTATAGTTTCCTCTCTCTATTTTTTTCCCAATTCATGAATACAATGATAAATACAGTGTCCCTAAAACTTCAATCTTGTTGCCTCATTATTCTGTGCTTTCTCTATTCCCAGAGAGATAGTTTTAAAGTATGTTCTGCATGAAAGTGAGTTGTATTCTATCCTTTTTTTCATGTTGCTTTAAAACAGCATGGTTTCTTAGAAATTCTATAACTCCAGTCAGAAAGCTTGGATTTTTGGCCTGAGCTCTCCTGCTTACTCTCCATGTTACTATAGGCATATCACTTGTTTGAGCTTGTTTTCCTCAAAAAAGTCTTCTCATGGTAGGTACCATCCTAATTCTCGTCTGAGAATATGGAGGATGTACACTGATCTGACATGACTGGTCGGGAGATATGCTGTCATTCTGGAGGACATATTTAAGGCATGTCAGCTTCATGACACGAGGGCCATAATGTGCGAGCAATAACTGACATTTTTATAACACTTTAATGATGACCAAGTGCTTTTAACAAAGTATATTATTTACCCCTCATAAAAACTCTCTGAGGTGATTGCTACAAGTATTATTATCCCCTCTTAACAGATGAGGGAACTAGTGGGTCAGAGAAGTTAATTGGCTTGTTCTTAGTCATGCAACTACTAAGTTTAAAATGTGAGATTTATAGTATTGACCCCAAGTCTAATGATTCTTCTACTTGACCACTCTCATTTTTTTCAGTCATTTTTTAATCATGTCTGACCTTCTGTGACCTTTTTGGGATATTCTTGGCAGATATTTTGGAGTGGTTTGCTGTTTCCTTCTCTAGCTCATTTTACATATAAGAAAACTGAGGCAAACAGGATTAAGTGACTTGACTAGAGGCACTTAAATGGGAAGTTTCTGAAGTCAGATTTGAAATAATGAAAATGAGTCTTCCTTGATTCTATGCCCAATGTTCTACCCACTGCACACCTAAGAGTCCCTCCATTATTATGCCAGTTGAGGCAGATGATATTTTCAGAAGACATGTAGGGAAACAAAACAAAACAAAACGGCTATGAATTTTCAAGACCTGGCCAAATAAAACACTCAGAAGTATTTTTTTTTAAATCCCATCACTGCTAGTATTTAAAGGTAGAGAATTTAGAAAACAAATCAGGTCATAGGAAGTGAATCATTGGCTAAGAGGATGGTGTCACAGAATGGAACTGATTTCTGAATCATGGCTGAAGATTCAGAAGTGACTGTCTTTTGCATGGGGATGGAATGTTTATTTAAGAGACGGTTGGCCAGAGTATACAGCAAATAGTAGCAAGATATCAGTCAAATCCTGCTCCTGACCTTCAGGAGCTATCAAAACTTGAGCAAATCATCCCACCTGTTTTCTTAACTGTTTCCTTAACTTAAGGAAAGAGTTGGAATACAAGACATCTAGGGTCTCTTCACATTTTGCTCTAATATTATGAAAGAACTGTGGGGTAAAAAAAAGTGTAAAGCTAAAAATTAGTTATTTTGTTTAAAAAAAATAACTTGAATGAGAGAGCAAGGGAGAGAAGGCCCAAATAGAAAGCAGCAGTTCTTACTTAAAGAAGGAAATAGGAAGCCTGGCAAAATTCTTGAAATGGGAAGAATCTTCATCTCACCTCATTAGGTGTTTGCCTTTCCAGTCCTTTTCCACATATTTAACACTAGAAAGATGGCACTCTTACTCACTAAGGCAGCCCCTCCATATTTGCCCTTGATCCCATCACTTCCTATCTTCAGAAAATTGCCCCCTCCATCTTCTCTACCCTTTACTCTTCTAGAATTTCTCCTTATTTATTGACTATTTTCCTTGATGTTTATAAATACACTCATGATTTCTCCATTAAAACAAACAAAACAAAAAGAATCCCATCCTTGATCCATTCATCCTTCCTAAGTAGGTCGGTCCTCTCATCTACAGCTAAACTGAATGAGAAGCAGTCTACCTTTGCTGCCTCCACTCCCTTTCCTCGAATTCTCACAAACGTTCCACAGTCTGCTTTTTGCCCTTGTTATTTAAACTGGGATTGCTTTCTCTAAATTCACCAGAGATCTCTCAGTTATGAAACCCTTAATGTTCAACCTCCTTGATCTCTTTTCAGCATTTAAAACTTCAGATCACCCTTCCCCACCTCCTTTCCACCCCCTCTTCCTCTCCCTCCCTTCTTCTTCCTCTCCTTCCCTCTCCCCCATTGGATTCTCTCTACTCTCTTGACTATCATATGGTAGCTCTTTTGGGTATTCTATCTGTCTGACTCCTCCTTCTACTTCTTCATCTCCGAAATTTCATCCATATCATGCTAATTAACCATGGCCATCTCCTCCCAGCAAAGGTCCATGTGAGTCCCCTTCCTTCTCTCACTAATCTGTTTTCTTCTTGATTTCATCAGGTTCAATGGATTCAATCTCCATACATATTACTCTCAGAGATCTATTAATCCAACCTGACATGTCTCCAGACCCTCAGTGGCACATCAACAACAGTCTACAGGACTTTTTTCAGTGATTTTCCTCCAGCCATTTCATACCTATATGTCCAGGAAACCTCATTACCTCTATCCTCCTTTCTTCCTAATTTCTTTTTTACAACAGTGGGTAAAACAATTATGCCAGTGACCCAACTTATAAGGAAGCCTTAATTCCTCTCATCCCCCTACATACATACTCTTGTTTTTACTTTTAAAAAAAATATTATTTACATATTCTTTTCAAAGTCACAGTCATTATGCTAATTAATATAGCTCCCCATGCCTGGACTAATGCAATATACTATTCTTTGGTCTCCTTGCCTAAAGGCTCTTCCAACTCTTCCAATTTGACTCAGATGTCAAATTGATCTTTCTATATCTAACTAAACACAATCACCACAACCACCATCCTCAAGTACAACTCAGCAAACTTCAGTGATTCCATTTTACTTCCAAGATCAAATATAAAACTCTCGTTTGAACTTTTAAAGCCTTTCACAATTTTGCTTTTACCTCCCTTTTCAGTCTTCTTACATTTTGTGTCTATATATTCAGTGACCAGCTGCATTTACCTTCTCACTACCCTCATAAGACCCTCATTCCATTCTCTAGATATGAGCCCATTGTCTAGAATATTCTCCCTCTTAGTCTCTATTTCCTAACTCTTCTGACTTCCTTTAAAACTCAATTTAAATTCTACTTGTTTCAAGAGGCTCTAATTTCTACAATCCATCCCTTCATTATTAAACTTTTTCCTCTGAGATTACTTCCATATGTATATATATATATATATATGTATATAATACCATATAATATATATATATTTATATATCTCATGTATGAATAGTTTTTTTGCATGTTATCTTGTCCTTGCTTTACTTGTGAAATCTTTAAGGGTAAGAATTCTCCTTTTTTGTTTGTTTTGTTGTGTTTTTTTTTTTTTTCTTTTGTTTTGTTTTGATTTTTTTTTTATTTTTGCATTTTTTATATCTACAATTCTTAACTGTGCCTGACATATGAAGACTTATAATAAATATTTGTTGATATAGGTAGAAGCACTGTATAATGATCAGGTCTATTGCAGTTGAAAATATGTCTATGTAATATAAAATTTGATCACATTTGTTCCTGGAAAACTGTATAAGTATTCTGCTTCTTCCTTTGCTGATAGAAAACTGTAATTGGGGCTTTAGTATAACTGTGAACATTTATTGAATTCTTTAAAGTCTGCCAAAAAAAATCTTAAATAGATTATCTCATTAAATCCTTCCAGCTACCTTTTAATAGATATTCTATTTGTAACTTCCCCATTTTACAGATAAGGAAATAGAGACTCTGAGAAATTAGTCTGTCTCACATATGTAAAGTGGTCTTCAAATCAGAATTCAGTCTAATACTGATTCTAATTTATCACATGACCTCTCTATGCTACTGTTAGTTTGATCTCTATCATAAATAGCATTACTTTTGAGTAATTTTCCTGAAAATTAATAACTCTGCTTGCTTGTTGAGCTTACACACACACACACACACACACACACACACACACACACACACATACATACACACACACACACACACATACACCTTTTTTTTTTTTTTTTTTTTTTTTTTTCTGAGACAATTGAGGTTAAGCAACTTGCCCAGGTCACAGAGTTAGAAGTGTTAAGTGTCTGAGTTCACATTTGAACTCAGGTCCTCCTGACTTCAGGGCTGGTGCTCTATCCACTGCGCCACCTAGCTGCCCCTACACACACACACACATACACACACACACACAGACACCCACACACACATTCTTGTACATATATGCATGAATACTATTATTTTACAAAGTAATTCACATAGAAAATGATGTATCCCTTCCCCTCCTCTGTAATAGTAAACCAAATGCTTGGATATCTACTGTGCTATTTGGAGAATTTGGAGAAGCACATTATTATAAAGTGGTATCTTCACAAAATTCTGTAGACTTAAAAAAAAAAATTTAGATGGTCAGTTTCTATTCAGCATTCATTCAAATTAATTTTTTTTCTAAATGAATCCACCACATTTAAATGAGAAAAGCATATCAATCAGCTTTAAGTTGTACCTGCTATAAAGTTTCTTCTTCTGGTCAAAGTATTGAAGTCAAGAGCTTGCTTTTAATAAGATTTGTTTCTGCAGTTCTAGAATTGAGCAGCAGATGGGAGTATGGAACTTTTTTCTCTTGAGCCCAAGAAGGAATGAAGGAAATCAAAACATAAAATGAAAGTATAATTTTGCCTAAATTTGGCGCTCATTTCTGTTTTCTAAAGACAGCTGCCTCTATTGTTTAATGTGTGGTACAGTAATATGCAGGCTTCATTGACCACTGTCCCTCTCCTTAATCTCTCCCATCCCAATGCAGCTGAGGAACTAAATCACAGCTTCCTCTCACCCAGCAATCTAGAAGTCTTGGATTTCACACTGAGCTAATAAATTCTCTGATATTCCAGATGCAGTAAATACCCATAAGATGTGACTGCTTCAAGTCCTTCTTTTCTTACAAGTAAACCAGGGACTGATCCAATTCAAGCATTTGTCAAATGGAGCTTTTATTTATGAAGGCTACAACTTCATCTACATTTTTCCATCATTTGCATCCTTTTCATTTAATAACAGAGGCACAGACCAAAAACAGTCTCCAAGTTTTCAAACTGCCTGCTTTGCCCTTTAGTCTTTCCCAAATATAAGTTTTTTTTTTTTTTTTTTTTTTTTTTCTCATTGTAATAGATTCCTAAAAAGTGGAGGCACTCCAAAAAATTCCAGTCACATCCACACGGAAGCAGATAGCTTTTAGGACAATTTTAAAAATGTAAAACTGTAAGTGGACAAAAATAACAGAGCAACATTAAGATATTTAAAAACAAAGAACAATATTTCTTCTCCAGTTTTCTTTTTTTTCCAATTTGTTCAATTTCTCTTTTTAAAAATAAAGGTATCTCTCTCCAGAAAAGAAAATTGCATTTTTCCTTTATAATCAGAACAGGATTGCTTTGCTATATATTCAAATGTTAATATCAGCAACATGGGTAAATAAATTTGCATATTGATTAATATTAGCACATTATATATATATATATATATATATATATACACATAAATTATATTACATATATATTTATCAGCAGCACAGACATAGAGTGACATGGAATATAGAATGTAAAGGCACATTTTTTTTTCTGTTACTATCTAAAGTCATTATATTGCATCAAAAGAATAATGGGATATTAGGTTTTTATAATACCAAAACTATATTCATCCCTTGGAGATTTCAGTTTATATAATATATTCATACATATACTCATTCATTCATTTGCTCAAAAATATTTATTAATATGTATTAATGAAATATACACCCCATTTAAAAATTACTGTCTTTCTCAGCTACATCAGGTACTAATTTAAAAGCTGCACATTTTTGTGTGAGAAAATATATTTTTGGCAATAGTTTATGTTGGAATAATCACATTAGCCCTTCAGGGTATGTAATGTTTTATGAAATACTAGTCCAGGGAAATAAAACAAAGCAAAAAGAAATGGGTCCTTTAAAACAATTTTACTATCATAAAATCCATAATTACTTTTCTGACAAAAAAAAAAAAAAAAACAGCACAGATATGCCTTCATTCTAATTTCACAGAAGTTTAAACAACAAATAAAATAACAGTGACTCTGAGTTATATAACTTAAAGGTAAGAGTGGTGGGTGTCTCTCAAAGTATAAAAAGACATAATAAAAGGTTTTCCTTCCACTTGACATTCTATAAATAGGGCTCCTATAATGAGAGCTTTTTAACATAAAGGAAAACAAGACATACTGCTTATTTGGATGTTTTGGTAGAATCAAGTAAAGGTTACAAGAGAAATAAGTTAATGGACTGAAGTTTATAGCTGTGTGTATAACTGTCAAATCTTTCTGTAAATTACCTTTCTCTTCTGCTGGATGGAATGCAAAAATCCAATAAACTGTTAATAAAAATGGAAAGGTCATATGTAAATATCACAGATCTTGAAAATGAACCAGAAAAGATGATAGTTTGTACAAAAATATCATTTCATATTCTGTTTCATTGTATTTCAAATGTGACTTGAGGTGCTGTATGTATTGCTAAAAAAAAAAAAAAAAAAAAAAAAAAAAAAAAAAAAAAGAGTGGGAAAAGTTTCTATTAAAAAGAGATTAGCTTCCCATCTCAAAACAGGAGTTTGAGTACTAATTGGCTGTTGGTTTCTGCAACTTCAGAAGAATTGCAAACAATTAAACGCTTTGATATTTTCTCTGATTAAGCAAACTCCTAATAGGGCCTCGTGGAATTATTCCAGTTAATTCTGAGAGAGCAAAATCTGTATGGGGTGTACACATGTGATAGGAAGTTCATTGCCAAGGGCCTAGGAGGCCCTTCTTCAGCCTGCAGTCAGACACCTCACAATCAGTATTAGCTGGCCTGCTTCCTAAATTTATAAGGAGACAGAAGCTAAAGAACCCAGAACAGCAGGGGTGTGTGCACTCTAGAATAGTTTGTCCCTCTCTTCCATTCATCCAAAGGCAGAATAGCTTTCTGTAAGCCCATTTGAAAGTTGTACTCTCATAAAGTAAATGCTTTTTGACCTCAAGGGAAGCTAGGTTTGAAGGCTGGCTGGCTTTGATGTGGCCATGCATGGTGCCTCTTGATCTCCAATCTCTAGAATATAAAGAACACACACACACACACACACACACACACACACACACACACACACACACACACACACAGAATGGGTGGTAGATGTCAAAAAGGAAAGATTACATCCTCAAAGAGCAAACAATTCCTTTTCTCTTGTGCTTAGCATATTGTGTTTTATATCTGCTTACAAATCCAATCTATATTTTGATGTAACAGAACTAGAATTGAATTGTCAGTTCTCTGTAATGCTAGATTGGATTAGTTTATCCATTCACCTGATGGTAAAATTGAAGAATGGGAAAAGATCTCAGAGGTCAGTTACTGCAATCCCACAGCCAGTCATCATTTATATGATGGAATTAGGCTGAAGACACATGTACTCTGGCTAATTTAGGCAAACAATTTCATGTTTTCTCAGAGATCTAAATTCATCCAAGAGGTGGATGTCAGTGTTGAAAGGAAGATCTAGTGATATGGTAGAAAGATCTCTGGATTTGTAGTCAGAAGACCTCTGAAATTCTTGCTTTCCACTTTTGTCACAGACAGTTGACTTAATATGGCTGCTTCTCTCTTTTCTTGTGTCTAAAATAAGGAGTTTGTATCAGGTGACCTCTGAGTTCCCAAACAGCTCTAAATCCATGCTCTTATCTTATAAACTTTCAAATAGCTTTCTTTTTTCCTAAATCCTATTATTCTAAATTCTAGTTTTCCCCAAGATTAAAAAATGTACTCTTTGAAAACAAGTACATATAATGGCAGTATGGGAAATGAAGGGTATTCTGGACTTTGTAGTTCCATCAGTCAAAGAATATTTCTTAGGCACCTACCGCATACCACGTGCTGTACTAAGTGCTAGTTTAGAAGAACAAGCTTTTGCCTTGAGCTCACAAGGAATACTTGCCTCTTTCAATTAAATACCACAAGATGTCAATCATTTCTCAAAAACCTATCATATCCATTTCCTTTTAGTTAGCTGAAATTACATGTCAAAATCAATTCAATTCAATTCTAGGAACATTTATGAGATCCTACTATGTACATGTTGCTGTTGCTGGAAATAGCTGGATAAAGGCAAAACAATAGTGTCCTTAACTAACTTATATGCCACTAAAGGACAAGATGTGAATTCAGGTATGAAAATACAAAGTCTATATAAAGTAAAATAAAGGAATTTGATACAGGAAAATGTGTTGTCACCTTGGAAGCAAGAAGACAAGAAAGGGAAGCAAGAAGACAAGAAAGACTTCCTGAAGAAGATAAATCTTCACCAGATTGAACTTTGAAGGAAGTTGGGGGTTCTATGCTCCATTGGTGAGCAAGTATATGGGGAACTGTGTACAAAGATGCTACAAAGTAAAGCTATACCATCAATTAATCAAAGTGAGGGAAAATATCAAGTGAACAAAGAATTATTTTCTCAATCCTTATTTTTCCTAACCCCTTAGAAGCTTTCCTTCTAGTTTTTCATAGAGCTAATCTCTCTTGATTCTCTTCCTCAATTTCTCAGTTTTCATTGCAGGATCTTTATCCAGGTTATACCTACTTATGAGTTAACCCCAAAGCTGGTGTTCTAGGCCCTTCTCTTCTCTCTATCATTCTATCTGATGACGTCTTCAGCTTTCATCAATTCAACTATCATCTCCATGCTGATGATTCTCAGGGCATAACTTCTTACCTGAACTCCAGTCTTATTTTTCCAATATCCTATTACACATTTCAAATTGAAGGTCTCAAAGAAATCTCGAATTCAACCTGTCTAAAACTGAATTTTGTCTTCTCCCAAACCCACCTCTCTTTTAATCTTCTCTGTTGCTATTAATATACTGACATATTTCTTATCCCATAGGCTCAAAACCTACATGTCATTTTTGATTCCTCATCCATTCACTTTCCATATCTAATCAGTAGCCAAATTGCACCATTTTTACCTGTATAGTATCTTTTTTTTTTTTTTACTCCCCTCATTTTTCTGATACTTCCACTATTCTGGTGCCAAATATTATCACCTTATTGACAATAAACCACTTTAAATCCGAGTTTGTTTCAAGTTTTTTACTAAGTTCTGGTGATGAGAAGAAAAACAAAAACAGTCCTTGTACTTTAGGTTCTCAGTCTAAAGGAGAAAATCATATGCATATAATGTTATAGACTGTATTCATGAAATAAATGAGAGATGATCTCAGAGAGAAAGCACTGAGAAGAACTTCTTACAGAATGGGAGGAGAGGGTGAGTGGCCATCCCTGTCTCAAGTCCCTCCCTACTCCAATGCATCCTTCCTTCAGCTATCAAAAGCATCTTCCAATTTGAAAATATGACATTGTCACCTATTTAAAAAATAAACTCCAAAAACTCCCAGGATCAAAAATCTTGGTTTGGCTTTGAAAGTTCTCCAAAATCTAATTTCTTCCTCTGTCTTTTTAAAATTTACACAACTCAACCCCCACCCCACATAGTTTGGGATCTAGGGACCCTGACCTCTCTATTGTTACTGGATCAATAAAATCCATCTCCCTATTCAAAACATTTTCACTGGCCATATTTCATTCCTAGAATCTCATCTTTCCTTATCTCAGCCTCCTAGTTTCCATGATTTCCTATTGTTATATTATTTCCTATTTCAAAACCATTTAATTGTGTTAGGAAGATAGATAGATCGATGAGAGAAAGAGAAAGAAAGACAAACAGACAGAGTCAGAGAGAGGGAGAAAGAGAGACAGAGAGAAGAAAGGAGAAAAGAAAAGGAAGGAAGGAATAAGAAAAAGAAGGAAAGAAAAAGGGAAAAAGGAAAGAAAAGAAAGGGAGAAAGGAAAGAAAGAAAAGAAAGAAACAAAGAGAAAGAGAAAGAGAGAGAGAGAGAGAGAGAGAGAGAGAGAGAGAGAGAGAGAGAGAGAGAGAGAGAGAGAGAGAGAGAGAGAGAGAGGAAGGAGAGAGGAAGGAAGGAAGGAATTTAAGGTCAGAGGAAAACTGAGAGCCTTTTTCACTTTAAAAACCTTTCTGTCTCCCTGTGATCACTTTTCAATCAGACAATGGAAAACAATTTAGTTAGTGCTCAGCTTAATTGGTCTGCTTCTACACTTTGACCTCCAGGGCTTCACTTACATATTCCATGCAATATGCTTGTACAATTATCTGCCTCTTTAGGATGCACATTTATCATGATTTTGTGCATGCCTGTCTGGTTCAATCACCATTAAATATTCTGGCCTCCTTTTAGAGAGGGGATCAGTGCTCCTGAGCAGTAGAAAGAAGGGCTTAGGATTTAGAGTTGCCAGGGACCTTGGAGAGCATCCTGCAGAACGCCTTCATTTTCTACATGAGAAAACTGGGGCCCAAGGAAGGAAGTGGTGTGCTCAAAATCACAGAGGTGGGGAAAGAGCTGGGCTGGTTTGTGAACGTAGGTCCCCTGATCCCAACTCATGTGTTCTTTCCACTCTATATTATTATCTCTCAACTTACTACCAACTCAACTTGTCTGTCAACAGAAAAACTATAAGAAGAGCATGTACAGGATAGTCAAGTAAAGGCAAACAGAACATTTATCTGGGCAAATATTTCTGCCAGGTGGGCTAATGAAGAAATTGGTAAATGATTGTATAGCAAGACCAAATAGGCCCATTATTAGTCAATTTCAAAAGAATATATAATTGAAACCTAATGCAGTTGCTAACTAATCAGTTACCCTATTTGTGTTTAATAAAGATACAAATTTTAATAAGTGAATTAAAAGCTTATTTTTTTTCTGTTCTCTTTTGTTGAAAATTATTGTATTAATAAAATGCTACTTAATGAGCACTTTTTCCCATGGACTATTATCTTCAAATGGAATGCTTTAAGTATGGGATATGCTGCAAATTTGGAGTAAGTTCTTATTAAAAACCCATATGTATTGGGGGAAACTTAATAAGTGCTTTAAAGTAAAATGGAAGCTTCTCATTGAAAATTGCCCTTAACCATCCAAAGATTTTCACAGTGAGAAAGAGTTTGCAAAATATGTTTTGAAAATGTTCAATCAGCTTCTTCTAGGTGCCAATGTTCTCCCTATAAAGACAGTTGACTACAGTAGATGATCTGCTTGCTCTTGAAGGGAATTTTCCCAAAACATCAACATCTTCTAGTGATGGAAACTAGTCTTTGGTGGGTAATATACAAGATCTATCCTTCCTGTTTCTAACCCATCACCTTTTGCTTTTAGATTGTCTGATGATTTAGCTTTTAGGTATAAGTTGTATTCAGTAATAGGAAAACAATACACATTTTAGACTCCTAGGACTTAGTTTCAAGTTACAACTCTATTGCTTTTAAGTGTATCTGTAGGTAAGTCATTTAACTTTGACTGCCTCAAGTTCATTCCTTAAATGTGTATATTAATAACATTACCCAATTTCACATTCTTTTTTGTTATTAAAATTCATCTTGTTTTCATTGATTTTTCAAGTAGCATATTGGTACCTTGAGGTACTAAAAGAATGAGGAGGTCTTCAAATCATTGGGCAGATATCTACAGAGGATTTATGGAAAAACATGTACAAAAATTAAATGACATGAGAGAAAATATGGCATCATTGCTCCATAGTAACACATTTTAAGGTGATTAGGCAAAAGAATGGTCCTTGGTGAGTAGGTCAAGTAAGAAACCAGAAAAGTAGAATTACAAATTATTTAGACTTGGAAGGGATATTAGAGATTGAGCAATCCCATCATATTTAACAAGGAAACAACTCAGATTTTCTGAATTTTCTAAAGTTCATAAATAAAAGTATTAAAAAGGCAAACAGGAAGAAATCTGATGTCCTGGGATCAAGGTTCAAATTTCTGCTCTGCTACTTATATTCTCTTGAGCAGAGCCTTTAATGTTTTCTCTAGCTCATTTTATAAATGAAGATCTGAGTTAAAAAGATTTAAGTTACTTGACCAGAGTCACACAGTTAATGTCTGAAACTAGATTTGAACCGTGAAGACAAATCTTCCTGATTCCAAGCCCAGGTTCTATATACTGCATTAGTCCACTGCTCATAATTGACTCTGCCAAGTTTTTGGCAACTCAGTGTCTTCATCTATAAAATGAGGGAATTGGACTCCATCATCTCTTAGGTTTTGCTCTAAATTATTGCCTATCGACCTATCACTCATCATAACACAAACTTTCAGACCCTCCAGCCCTTGTTCGCCTATATTATTAACATAAACTTTTAATTAATCTCCTTATTCTACTTTCTCTTCACATAGGTTCCAAAGAGATTTCCTAAAATAACATTCTGACCATATTATTCTACTCAATAAACTCCAGTGATTCCCTTTTAACTCTAGGATAAAATGTGAGCTCTTATTATCTAAATAGTTCCATATCCTGGCTCCAACCTTCCTTTCCAGGAAAATTACTCCCCCTCAAACTCCCATCAATAAGAAATCAACCAATTCAAACAGGATAATATTTGTAAAAATACTGAGCACAGTGTGGAACATAGTAAACACCTTATAAATGCATGTCCCCTTCCTTTCCTTTCCCTATCCCTTCTTCCCAAAGCATTCCATTTCCTATCTTTGTGTCTTTTACTACCTCCTTGTCCCTTGAATGAACTCCTAATCATCTCTCTTGTTTAGAATTCCAATGCTTCATCAAAAGCATCATATTTTACCTGATATCTTTCTTGATTCCTTCAGCTAATAGTATACACATATAAATCAGCTTGTATTTATATTTTGAATAATGTTGAATTATACTTTACATGTAGCTTAGGCTATATGGGTCGCAGTTGGCATATTTAGGGCCTTTATACATATGCTGGCAAGTCTGCAGAACTACCCAAAGTTATTGCCACTCTATTGCAGCACATTTTCAGAGTCCTGTGGATAACCCTGTTATAGTAGAGCTATAACTCTATTATTCACCACCATAACTCTTGAGTCTCATTAAACAGGTCAGTCAAGGTGATTCCATCAACTCTTAAATCTTGAAATATTTACTAAAGTCAGTGCAAAACAAAAGCAATTATAATAGTCCATTTAGAAACCTAAGTAATCATCTACCCCAAATGCACAGTAGAAGACTAGAAACAAACACAGATGACATGAAATGACATAAATAGAGAAACTCATAGAGACAATGGAGACAAAGCCCTTTCTTTTACCAATCAACCTTTATTAAGTAGAAGGAAATGTATTCTGTTCTTTTTTGTCTCACTATTAATTTTTGTTCATTTATTTGTTTATTTTCATCAATTAACTAAGCTGTATACAATAAGTGTAAAACCCATTTTCTTCTAATCCTCTGTTTTGTGATTTTCAAACAGTAAAGGACAATTTCTCCAGCATCTATTTCTGTTTTTCTCATTGGCTTATTTATCTCTACCTCCCCAAAGCAGGCCCTCCTCATGTCTAGTGACTCATTGTTACCTTACAATTAAAATCTAAAATTCACAATTCTATCAGCTACACTGCAGATTAGCAACTACAAGGGCCACATAATCACAAACAAAATTTTTTTGGGGGGAACTATTACCAAAAAAGTTATATAAATGAGAATCAGAGGCATTTGACACTTTGTCCAAACTTTGTCTTTAGTAAATCTTTCTCTGAGGGGCTATTTCACATCAGGTTCTTTCAGAATTCCTTGTTTTTATCAAATATTTCCTTTTTTCCCTGAATCTACTTTCCTCCATGTTTTCCTTATAAAAACAGCATTTAGTACATATAGAGCCAGGCTCAAAGCTGAGAAGACCTGAGTTCAAATATTATCTCACATAGATACTGAATGTATCATCTAGGCAATCCATTTAACCTCTCAGTATTTGAAGAAACTTTCTGAAATCAAAAGTTGCAGAAAAAGTGTTGACTTGAATTAAGGGGAATTCTCCATACCAGTGAAGTCATGGCTCCAGAGCTTATTCCTATCTCTTCCCATATGATATTCTTTTTTCATGCCCCTTTCAATAAATAAATTTGAAAAATCTAAATAAGAAAGTAGTATCTTGTATACATACCATTTTTGGGGGGTAGAATAGAAGCTACTTGAGGGAAAGAAGAAGCTCACTAATTTTATTTCTGTCATAGTGAAGGAGATGAGGTGAGATCTTTCAAGACAGTTGTGAAAATTGAGTAAGGCTTCATCTACTTCAGAGTTTGAGTAGGCCTGAAGGACTTTGAAGATTGAGTCAAGGGCATACTTAAGTCCCCTTCCTGCCATACTCCCATTTTCTCCCTATTTTAGTCAAATATGGGCAACTGTATACTTTTTCTTGGGTAGTTCCTGTTTAGAATGTAAGACCCTCAGCTAATGAGGATGAGGGTCAGTGGTGGGAGGGAGTATTTGCATTAGGGATAAAAAGTGTTAACCCTAGCCCAGAAGATGATTTATCCCCTGCTGGGTGAGTGGAAAGTTCTTCTCAAGAGAATGTATAATAAATTTTTCTTTGCTTCTAGAGATCACTCCAGCTTTTTTCATTAAATGGTGACCCCCCCTCACCATTTCTGAATCATACAATAGTATCCCCAGGACCTAGCACAATGCTTGACACATTTTAGGTGCTTAATTAGTGTTTCAGTAGTCAGCTTATTGTTCTGCACATAGTGAATACTCAAGAAATATTAGTACATTGTTCATACAGGCTTCTTAAACTTATCTTCAAAATGTAAATTATCCGTTTTCATTATCTGGCAAGAATAGTCTAGTAAATGGCTTTATCATAGAAAAAGATTTTTTAAAAGTCACATTTGTTTATCATCGATATCATCTGTGCCATACTGTCTAAAATCTCTTTAAAAAAATGCATCTGTTGACATCAGTTTTAACACCTTCAAGAACAGACTATTTCTCATTTGTCTCAATGGGTTTATTGTCAGCATTATGCCCTTTATGGTAAATGTCTCTCAGAGTGAAAATGTAAGTTTAGATTGAACACAACCTCTCAGGGTTATGACTCATATCATAAGATAATCATCTGGATTCTTCACCAGGTGCAGGTTTGGTATGTAGTAAAAAAAAGTCACAATGCAAAAGTTTGTCCTAGATACTGTTAAGCCTGTGTGCTGGTGCACATCTATGACAAATGATGATTCCCATATTGGACTCTGCTGGAAAGAAACTACACATGTAGCCATCATTTTATTTATTTATATATTTATTTATTTATTTGTTTGTTTGTTTGTTTGTTTATTTTTGGGCTGAGACAATTGGGATTAAGTGTCTAAGACCAGATTTGAACTCAGGTCTTCCTTTTTTCAGGGGTGGTATTTTATCCCCTGTACCACCTAGCTGCCCAGTAACCATCACTTTAAATCAGGATTGTAGAAACAATTCTAAATGGATAAACTCTCAGATACTCCAATTTATCTCATGCAAATACTAATCCCTGCTTCTCCATCCTATTTCATGTTTCTCTGAAAGTTGCTGCTGTGAGGCTCATCCAAAATACTATGGGCTTTTCTCACATTCTTCTTACAATTCAATGAAATCATGGAACAAGTACATTGTCTACAGATGACCCCAATCTATTTCAAGATGACCGATCCATCTTCATTTTGGTTATGGTTACTTTTGATACCACTCTCTTACCATTTTAAGGTAATTCTTTCTTTGGATTATGCTGCTACTTTATTATCCATTCCATTTTTAGGAAATCTTGAGAAAAGTCAGTCCTATTGATGAAGTCCCAGTGATAAGGTCGAAAAAAGAGATAGTTCAAGATAAAAATAATTAACAGGAAAATCTTGTCTGAGGAGGGGTTAAAGGAGATAATTTGAGATACAAATGATTAAGAGAAATTCCTGTCTTATTTACAAATATCTCCAGAACCTCTTGGATAACATCTCTGTGCAAACGTTGTTTTTATGACCCTGACCCTGGTTATGTATAAAATGAAGGTCAAAATTTTTTTTTTTTCACACTCAGTTTATACCAGCCTTGTGCCCGCCAACTGGACTCCCCTTGCCAGGCAGTTTGGCCTTCCTGGAGGCCAAATGCCTGTCTATCCCTTTACTATCAATAAAGACTTTGTTTTGATACAGCATTGAGTAGGGAATTCATTCCCTAAGGAACCTGCCCTTGGTTACTTTGGGAGGGGAGAGAGGTAATCAGACCCAGTAGGAGAAGAGCTGATCCATCTCGGCTTAGAACCTCCAATGTACTCCTCATCACCAGCATATTCCTGAAAAAGAGGAGGCAAAGATTTACTCCATGACAGTCCTCAAATGACTTGCATAATGGATATTTGTGCTCACAGCTCATATAAAGTGAGTTCAAACAGTCATAAATTTTAAGCTTGAAGGAACCTTTTTTGGTAATCTAATGAATCCAATATCATCACTCTACAGATAAAGAAACTTTGTTCCTGAGAAAGTAAATAACTCATCCAATAGTAAGTGAAAGGGAAGAGATTTGGACCTAATGCTTTTGATTCCGAATTCAATGAATAAATTAGTAAGCTATATGGTAAAACCACCCCATTGTCAAAATAAAACAAAACAAAAAGCACCACAAATACAACAACAATAACCATTTGTGTATGTGATTTAATGAATAAAATAATTCAACCTTAAAAAAAAAAAAATTGTCTATCATTTGGAGCAATGGAAAAGCATGACCCTTGGATACTGCACATATTTTATTCTTTCATATTCTAGATGTTTCACCACTTGAATTCTCACTTTCTTGTTCTGTATAATGTAAGCAAAATAAACTGTAACATCTAATTCATTCTATTATTATGCAGGAAACAATTTATAAAGGCTAAAGTGGGAAAACATGAAATTGGGACACAGGTCTTATTTAGGATTACACTTTTCTTTATGAAGACATTGTCCATAATTTAATTTATTAAATGCAATTCAATAAGAATTTAATAAGTGACTCTGACACACAGGGGACAGGTCAATCATGTCATGAGCTCCTTTGGCTAAATCTAGAAGCACGAGTTAAGGAAATTCTGTGCACCTCTCCTTTATGCACATTCTTGCAAAGCAAAGAGAGGAAGTAGCTTTGATCAATCTATCTACTAGCTGATTTCTGATATATAATGTCTGGATTGAGAATGGTATGATGTGGAGGGAGTCCTGGACTTATTCAAAACAGCTTTGCTATAATGTAGTGACCTTGGATAAGTAGTTTTACCTTGATGATTTTGATTTTTTTCATCTATAAAATAAAAGAAGTTAGACTTTGCAATATGTGAATTTCTTTTAAGCTCTAAATCCTTTAAACTTATTAACCAAACCAAAGATAAGGCTGAGTACTTGTGCCCTTATGTTCTCCTAATTTATCAACATACATTTATATTCACATAGTATAAATAGTAAAGTTCACTGTGCTCATTTAATTTTTTTTTAATTTTATTTTTAATTTATGGGATAAAACAAGCATTTCCATAACATAATACAATAAAAAGATTGTTACACATCTATTACACATAATTTGCTGCTTCTCTCCACTATACAACAAAACTATCACATATATTTCTTTTTTTTTTTCCTTTCTCCACCCCACTCCCAGCCTAGAGAGGGCTCCTATTAGGCCCAAATAGATATATTTATGTTTATGTAAAATTGTTTTATGCATTCTTCTATTTATCAATTCTTTTTCTGGATGCAGATAGACTTTTTTTCTTTTTTGCCACAGTAAAAAGAAGCTTAAATATAAAGTGGAAAGCCAACAGAGAAAATTTCATTACTGGAATAAGAGGACATTATTAAAAGGTAGTTTTACCCATGAGCTGAAGTGTTGAATGAACAAAGTTGAAATGTAAGCCCAGTGTATTTATTACAAAAGAAAAGAGTTCATTTTGCTTAATTCAGAAATTTCCTTTGCCCTCTTGGCTTTGTAGAGTAGTACAATGCATCTGGCCTACACTACCTATCCCAGACAGTCTGCAGCATTGTAGTAAAGCTCTCCCTCAAAGGCTATCTAGGGTTCAATTCTGGTTTCTTCTTGCAATATAATGGTATGAAAGCAAAGCTAGATAAAAGAATGCATGTCTACCTTATAGCTTTGTTTTTTTTTAATTGTTCTGGACTTCTCATATCTTTGATGTAGAAATTCCTGCAGAGAAAAATCCATTCTACCAACGCAGGCATTTAACTAAGGGTTTATAAGGCTAAAATCCTGTTAGTTTAAATTAAATAGTGAACTGAAATGAGACCTAGTAGGTTATTCAACAGTTAATAAAAGAAGTTTCATTTAGTTACAGCCTAGAAAAGATATAAAAGAAGTATATTGAAGCAATTAGCTTCAATAATGGATATGGAAATAGAAAGACAGGATGTGAGAACTCATTCTCCAATGGGATGTGCCTCAATTCCTCATTTCCCTTGAGGAAGCCATATTGATTGGCCAAAGACCATTAGAAAGCTCCCTTTCAAAGGAGACACATCAAGATCAAGAATCATTCCCAAAGGCAGCTTTCTCACCTTTCAAGGGAAAAGGGGTGGGAGGAGTAGGGAGAGAGGATTGGGGGGAAGGAACTTGCCCTATGATTATTGGGGGTTAAGATGGTTGTGGTGATTAGGGTAGCTGTCCCAAAACATGAAATGTCCTTAAGAATTTTGTGGGGGTAATGAGAGATTTAAAAAATAAATAAATAAAACTTGTCTAGAATTATACAGTATAGATCAGCACTAAGATTTAAATCAAAGGCTTCCTGACTGAAAGGCCTGCTTGTTATCCATTTCTTCCTCTCTGAAACCTATCTTGGAGACAAATCCAACTTTAAATTATGTATTTTGATATCCCTTTCTCTATTCCACATTCCATAGTTTTTGTGTGTGGCCATTTTCTGTGCTTAGTCTAACATTCTTTCCCCTTAGCTGCTCTGCCACTGGAAAAATGATCAAGGATATGGGAAAGCATGTGTGGCTTATGAGCTAAACAATAAACTATCTGTATGAGCCAATGAGTTTTCCTCCTCCCTCTACCCTTAACTTTCTTTGCAACCATAGGCAAATACTTGTCTCCTCTGCTTCAGTGAACTCATCTGTTAAATGAGGATGGTGGGATGTCATGCTTACTGAAGCACTTAGGTCAGATGATGATAGAGAGGTGATGCTTCCTAGTATAGAGGTCTGTTTTAGAAATAAGGTGTTGGGAAATTTGAAATTAGTTGATGTCAATATAAAAGAAGGAGGTGCAGTGGAAGATTTGGCTTCTAACCATTTTTCCCCTCCAGAGCACATCAGCATATAAACTCTCTGTATGCTTTAACACCAGTGAATTAAAAACATAATGCAAATAGGAGAACTGTTTTCTTCCTTTTAAATTTAGATTGCTAGCACTACATGCATTGAATGTTGGAGAAAGAGGGGAAGAAAATGTGTTGATCTTTCTTCTTCTTTTTCTTTTGCATCAAGTAGGGTCAGTAAGGACAAAAGATAAAATTTCAAAGAAGGTTCAAAGTCAATTGGATTTTTACTACATTTTACTTGTGTTATCACTTGACTATTTAGCCAAGCTTCAGATGTAGTACAATATGAAAAAGCAGGGCAGAAGGGATTAGAATTTGCTTGTTCTCATTATTCTCTGGGGCAGAGAAGAGGAATCTGAGTAAAGTCACATGAAGTAGTCTGAAATGAACTGGACTCCAATGTGACCTGGAATTCCATATTAGTGATGAGGTAGTCAAGTATGGTTAGCAGAGGAATTCATAAAAATGACTCCCTCAGGCTAAAAGGAAGAAGACTCTGATAATGGAGATCAGTTTTGTTCCTTGGTCCCACCCTCTAAGGATACTCTAGTTAGAAATCCAAGTTGCCATGACCCTGAGGCTAAAATTTCCCTACAAAACAATTTATGGCCCATGCTCTGCTGCCGCCCTCCTGTAGGTCAGCCCACTAAGCACTTTGCCTTGTGATTTATTTCCCCTTTCTCTTCCCCTTCTCTTATGCACCTTGACATCTCCCCAACTCCATTATATTTCCCAACCCCACTTCTCTTTCTTAAAACTAATTCTTTTAGGGTGCTGAGCCCCTTTCAGAATTTAGCCTGCCAATTAAGAGGATGCCTCCACCTCCTGGGGTGTTCCCTTTCTACTGGGTAATTGTGAGTTCCATTGAGGAACTTCTTTTCATATGCTCTCCCACTCTGTTTCATATTTACAATTCCCTGTGCCTATTGTATTCCTCCATTTTGGCTGTAACTTCTTCCTTAAATAAATCAATCTGTTGTCAAAGAGAATGGCCATTGTGAATTCTTCATATGACAAAACCCCAACTTTTGATGACAAAGTCCACAAGATAGATCACATCCTTAGGGCCTGTAAGATTTTTAGAGCTCATATCCATCAGCTTATTTTCAAATAAGAAACTGAGACCTACAGAATGTCTTGCACATAGCTACATAGATAAATTTGCTTCCAACATATAAGAATGATTGGATGTCCCAATTTGAATCCCTAATGGGTCGCCTGCTCACCACCAATACTTGTGAATTTTTAGGTTATGGTGCATTGAGGATATAGGTACAAAGAAAATTGATCTTGAACTGGAAAATAACTTAAAGGGAGTCTGGAGAAACAGTTTCATTTTAGATGAGAAAGTGAAGTTATTAGATCATACCATGCAGGGTAAGCATCAGAGAAAATATCTGAACCTAGAACATTTGATTAGAGAGACTATACTATTGTGCCACAGTTCTCTCTTATTGTTCTGCCTCAGTTTCCCTAAATTGGTTCTGCCTCAGTTTCCTTAATTGTTCTGCCTCAATCTCATTACTTGCAAACCCTCCCCAGCCCCACTTCATGAAGACTGTTATATCTCAGGGCTATTTGCTCTAAGGTTATAAATTGTCAATGTGTAAACTCAGAAAGGGGGATTCCAGATTTTGTGTCTGAAGTCAGATACTTTCTTAGCTCCCAGATTGTTAGATTTTATGTTCCTACACCCCAACCTGTTACAACTGAATTAATGGTTCCTGCCTGGAGATTCCCACTCACCAGAGTTTGGATTCCACCTCCCTCCCTTTGTTTAGCTATTGTGTATAAATGTCATTGAGAACTTGAATTGACTGGCTGTGGATTCTTGGAGATAATAGTTTCATTCAGCCCTGGGACCAAACCATGGATCCATTTGGTCCCTGGAAATCTCTCCCTTTCAAATAAAATGTTAAAAACTCTCTAATATCTATCTTGCCTCAGTTTCTCTGGCATTACAATAGTACTACCCACAGAAGGGACAGTGGAGGCCACAGGATCCTAGATCTAGAACTTGGAGATACTTCCAAAGCTATCTAGTTCAATTGTTTCATTTGACAGATGAAAAGACTGAGGTCCAGAAAGACTAAGGGGCTTGTCCATTGTCACATAGATCATGTGATTCAGAAGAGATAACTTGATCCCCAGTCTTCTGTCTCCACTGTATGAAAATAGAAAGGATAGTACAGGGCTATTCCATAGTAGGTTGGCTTGTATATCAGTGTAGCCACCAAGGCAGAGACCTGTGATATCATAGAGGAACCATGAGGCAGTTGGAAAAGGAAAGATTCAACAATTCTATCAATTGTATTGTCCATGGAAGGGAAAGTTATAAAGGGCTAGAACTGAGCAATGCATTTGGATAATGAAGCACGTGAGACTAATTGCCAATTGGACGGTTCCCTATTAACTTCTTTGAAGGTTGACCCTCCCCAGCTGTTCTGTGCTGACTTGATTGGTAGGACAAAGAGGGGGAAGTGACATGTGTGGGAGGAGTAGGAGGAGGAAGAGGAATTGAGACTCAGAAGCTGAGTCAGTCTCTCTGGGCGTTTGAGGGAGGAAGGTGTGTGTGAGGTTGCTAGGCCTAAGTGCTTACCCTGACCTTGACTGTAAAAAATCAAGAATAAAGACGTTTAGAGATCCTGACTCCAGCTGATTTCTGGGAAGACAGAGTTCCAGCAGAAAGTAATAGTGATGGTCTAAGGGCTTCTTATCTCATAATTGGATATGTTGAGGATTTGTCATTTTGGCACTGTGGGTATATTCTCTACCAGTGCAGACCTCAACCTTTTTACTCATAAGCTACTAACACAGAGAAATTAATCACTTAGTAGCCAGCTTTCTCTTGCTCTCTCCAAACTTACCTTGACTTGTCTATTGAAAGGAAAATTCTTCCTTTGGACTTTTACCCTGATTAGTGAGAGTAAATGAGAAAAAAGAAAATTAAAGGAATTTCTTAGAGGTAATTTCAAATAATAAAGCATTAACAGGTTGACCGCTGAGGATCAGCCCTATCTTGAAGATAGGGTCAGCTTTTGTTGATAATTATAAAAATGATTCAGAAAAGTACCCCTCAGTAAAAGTAATGAGGTTTAGATTTAGGGTACCCAAATGAAATTAGGGCTTCTGATGATCAGGGAGTTAAATGAGGTCTAGTGGCAGGTTTGGGGTTCATGGTAGATTTTGGAACAAGGGTTGGGAGTTTTGAGGAACTCCCTTGTTGGCAGCAAAAAAAGTCCCCTGTAAAGGAATTTACAGACCTAAAAACCTAGATTGATAAAAAAAAAAAAAAAAAGGTTTATTATGGGGATTGGAAGTAAGATTAAAGTCTGCTTAAGGAAATAGGTGAAGGTAAAAAGAGGAGGGCACTGGAAAGAGTATTCCAGTGGGCAGAAGCTCATTGGGGTGCTAAGCATAGTTCTGGCATGTTTGGAACCTCTTCAAAGAGAGGATTTTAGTTTGGCTTTTTTTGTAATGAGAGGTTTAGCTAAAGGGGCACGTGGGTGGAGTCTCAAGTTGGTTCAGATCCCATGGGGGCTGGGACAAGCCCAGATCTCCCATTGGAATTCAATGGGGTACTTTTGACCAGGATTTGTGAATCAAAGGTGCAGGCTTAATCCATCAGCCCCACCCAGAGGCTGGGTGTAATTTGAATCACAAATCAATCAGAAAGGATGACAAATCAGTTTCTTAAAGGGACCATACCTCCTTCAAAAGGACTTGGACCCTGGATTTCTCTCCAACACACCAAACTATGTGATGATTTCCAGGGAGGGGAACCTTACAGTGAGCACATAATGCAATAAGTTGCAGACTTGGTGGTCCTTTACCCAAAAGAGTCTCCTCCAACATTCATTGACAAGAAATATTGAGCACAATCAGTGACTGAGTCGATATATTTTAATAGGTTGTTAGATGGAAGAAAAATGGCTCATCATCAGGAATGTTTCTAAAGTCTCTCTAGCATGGTAGATCAAGTAAGTGGCGATGTCACTGATTTAAAGCTCATAGAACTAATTGCCACTTCAAAACCACAATGATGATCTAAAGTGCAACTTTGGAGGAAAGTTGGTCATGACAACTGAAGAACATGAATTAAGTCCCACAATGGGGCTTATAGTGACCAGGGTTGCTTCTATTCCTATCTCAATCTCACAACCCTCACTTCACTCTGCCATTACTGTTTTGTCTGTAAAATACTCATTGAACCTTCATTCATAGAATTTTTGGCACTTTCAGGTAATCAAGATAGACATCACACAAAGTATAAATAGAAATAACACTCAGGAGTCAGAATAATATATTATGATGTTTATAGTAATTGCTATTTCTACAAAGTTTCTCTTAAATTTTTAACCTTATCTCATAGTTTTTTGTTTGTTTGTTTTTTACTCTTTGTCAAAAGGAATATTTATTTAGAAGAAGAGGTTACAGACAAAATGAAAAGGTAAAATAGGCATCAGGAGTGGCAAATATGAAGTAGACTTGGGAGAGCAACAGGATCATTAAGGAAAGGGGTTTAGAAGAATTCATTAAAAGGATATGTCATGAGGCCTGAATCTGTCATTGACTGGTATCCTAAATGCTTAAATGCTTTAGCAGTCCAACCAGAGTTTGCTATCATAAGGAGAAAGAGGTAATTAAAGGGAAGACACTATGAGGGAAAAAGAGAGTATCTTATAGCAGTCTTAGTCCTAGAAATGACTTAGCAAAAATCGTTATCATGAACACATCTTTTGTAGATATCCCATAGTTCTTAACAAAGTCCCTAACAATTAGTAAAAATTAAATAAATGCTTACTGAATGAAAAGGAAAGTTTTTTGATTCTATTTATTTTCTAACTTTCTTGGAACTTCCCTCAGCACCTGGGGTCTCTTCACTGAGAAGCATTCTGTCATGGCCAGTATCTGTGGAACAAGTTTTAAGATTAAACATTTTAAGCTGAAAAAAGCCCTGGGACACTTGGGACAATGTATAATGCTTTAAAATTTGAAAAATCATTTATAGTTATTATTTCATTTATGACTCACAAAAACTCTGAGGGATTTTTTTTTTTTTTTGCTTTTGTTTTGTTTTAATTTCTATTTTATAGCTGAAGAAACTGAGATTTTAGTAAGTTGCAGGGGTACAATTAAAATTCAGTCTTCCTGATTTCAAATTTGTCTCCATAATAGCATGGTGGCTTTCTAGGAAAACACATGGGATCTGTGAATGGAAGGCCAATATATGAATCCCACAAGTGCTTCTATACAAAAGTGTAGTCCATGTAACTTTGAGCAAAATATTGAACTTCTTGGGCTTTAGATCAGAATTGACAATCTTTAATAATCTCTTCAGGTATTTTTTTTTTTTTTTGAGAGACATTGACTTAGTATCAACTTTTCCCTTCCAGCTTCTGAGAAATATTACTAAGATTCTTTTAGCTTGGGTACCCCTACAGAGTCCATGGATAGATTTCTTGGAGTCAATGAAGATAGAGGGGGTAGCCAGGTGAGGCAGTGGATAGAGTACTTGACTTGAAGTCAGAAAGATCCTTTCCTGAGTTCAAATCCAACTTAAGACATAAATAGCTATGTGAACTATGTTTGCCTCAGTTTTCTCACCTATAAAATGAGCTGGAGAAGGAAATGACAAATCATTCCATTATCTTACCAGAAAAGAACAAACAAACAAAAATGGCACCATGAAGAGTCTTACAACCCTGAAATAACTCAATTCAACAAGAACCTTTTTAATTTCACTAACTTCTAACTAAAATTTAGTGTTTAACTCAGTTATATAAAATACAATCAGGTAAATGTATCTGTAAGCTTCACCAGATTGCCAAAGGGATCCATGGTGCAAAATAAAGACATATTGATGCTACAAATCACATACAAATTCATTAGCTGCTACAGGCTCTGACACTACAAAAGTCTTCCAAACAGATCATAAACACTAGGACTTTATCAAGAATAAACAGGGCCACTGCAATAACATTTTCAACTTTGGAAAATTCAATGTAGTTCAATATTTCTTAAGTGCTTATACTATATAAGACATATTTTCCCTAGACAACAGATAGTAAAATCTTATTTGGAAGCACTACACTCCATTTAATGAATTCACTTCAACTATGGATATAATAATGTCCATAGTCTATAAAGTGAATGAGTGGCTCTATCATCGACATATTAAAATGTCACATCATGGGGCTCTGTAGCTTTTCTGTCATCTTGTTCACTAGAGACCAATGTTACGACAGAGCAATGATTTGTTATAGTAGAAACAAAGTCAAAATCTTCTTTTCAGAAATAAATGTTTAAAGAAGTTGTAAGTTAAGCAAGAAGATAACAGAAATTATTCTATTTGATCCAGTAGTCACATTTGCCACAACAGAACAGAGCTGAGAAATACATTATGGAAACAAGGTAATGCCTTAGGGTTGGAGCAAAGAGCCCAAGTGTCTAAATTGGGTGGCAAATCACTATGTGACTTTCTTGATGTAACTGACCTTGCCTGTATATAGGTAGGGGTGTGTGTGTGTGTGTGTGTGTGTGTGTGTGTGTGTGTGTGTGTGTGTGTGTATCCTCTCTCCTACTAGACTAGAAGTTCCTAGAGAGTAGGAACAATACTTATTCATCAATAAACTTTTATGTATGTGAATCAGGGCATGCTGAACTACATTATTACATCAGTGTGTTTACTTTGAGTTCCTATCATTGTTGTCTTTCTGAATTCCCCCAATTGTATAATACTGAGATATGTAGTATGGGATCCTGCAATAGTAGAAAGTCATGTAAATGTCTATTTGTCTCTTTCTGCTTATGGATATGTGATATAGTAATAACCTATAGTTCTTAGCACAGTCCCTGGTTTCAATTAAAATTGAGTAAATGTTTGTTAAATCAATAAATAAAGGAAGAGATAAGTTCATGCTTCTCACTTATTTATTTCTTATTTCTTACTCTGGAAAATTCCTTAGCCGATTTTAATCACCTCCCCCTCCCTTTAGAGATTTCTCCTGGAGCCTCCATTTTGCATAGGACTTCATGAACCTTTTTTTCATTCCTCTCTCAGCTCTTTCCTGACTTCTTTTTTGCTTCAAAATCCTTCCTTCCTTCCTTCCTTCCTTCCTTCCTTCCTTCCTTCCTTCCTTCCTTCCTTCCTTCCTTCCTTCCTTCCTTCCTTCCTTCCTTCCTTCCTTCCTTCCTTCTTCTTTCCTTCTTCATCTTTCTTTTCTTTCTTCCTTTCTTTCTTTCTTCCTTCCTGCCTTCCTTTTTGGTATTTTTGATACTTAATGTTATCATTGTTTCATTTGCAACTTTGTCTCTTCATCTCATGTTGTACCTATTTTACTTTTAAACTTTTACAAATGGAAGGAAAAAAAAAATCAGCTGTATGGATATGAGCTGTATGGAGACAGATTTTTTAAAAAGATGGAAAGGTATGACCTTAAAACTGGTGGGGTTTTTTTGTCTGTTTGTTTTTTTTTTTTGTTTGTTTGTTTGTTTGTTTTTAGCAGTAAGAGGTCCAGTTCTTTGGAAAAACTTAAACCATGGAGAGATCCATCCCTAAATACTGAATGCTATTTTCTTGTTCTTAAGTCAGACTTACTAACACATTTTGCATGTGGATATGGTGGGGACCTACACAATATTCAATTCAATTCAATAAACATTTATCAAGCACCTGCTAATGCCTTAGCACTCAGTTGTGCTAACATTTGGGGGAATGCAATTAAGAAAAAGAAAGTTTCTGTCCTCAAAGAACATCTTATAATTGCCTTCATATTTTACTACTAATAGCATAGTCACAGCAGAGTTCAGATGGAGGAAGTACCCATTCCACATAGAGGGAAAGATTGCTGCTCAGATATTTCTTTTGTCAGGGTGTAGTGGGCGTAGCCCCTTTAAGATTCCTTGTCTGATCTACCTTTGGGATAAGATATTCCTAGGGGAAAAGATCCGTATCTGTACCCAGCCCCCAGCTGGTTTGGGTTTTCAGCCCCCTTTGATACAAGATCTGGTCAAAACTAGTTTGGGCTGTACCCAGCCCCCCCACTGGATCTGAGCTGGCTTGGATAAAGCTCGCCAAAAATCTGGCCTTCAAGGAATTAACCTGAGCTCTGCCCATTGCTTCTTCAAGCAGATAAAAAAGAGCAAAGCTAGAATCATCTTGGTTCAGAGATTTAAAAGATGCCAGCTAAGATGCTTGCATCAGAGATTCTCTGTCCCCACTGCTTTCAGCATATATCTTCCTCTATCTAATGCCTTTTACTAACCAGACCTTAACCTTGCTTCCCAACCTGGCAATAAACATCTTTTTACCCATCTAGGTTTTTGGCCTGTAAATTCATTTACAGGGGACTCTCACCACCACTAGACCTGATTTAACTTTGTATCCTTGCGCCGAATCCTAAGGGGGTTGCAGGGGAGCTCCATGTGACTCCCTGTACCCTGAATCCTGCCACTAGACCTCACTTAATCCTATTGAGGTATATACCTCATTATTAGGTATTTGCCTCATGATTTGGTTCAACTTACCTCATCATTTTGAGTTCTCTATTACCTCATCAAGGGGACTTTGTGCTAATCACATCAAGCCCTATATCACTGTAGCTACTTGAGTGGTAAGGTCCAAACCCTTCCTAAAGTTAGTGCTGTCCACCAGTACTAGGGGAAAAATGTTACAGAAGAATATTTATTATAGAGGCTATATGACTCTTATTGAAAATGGTTCAGAATGTACCCTTTCTGACCAACTCATGATATCTATATTCAAAGATATTTGAAGTCTGCATGTCTTATACCTGGCTAGTTGTAAAACGCTCCAATTCCCATCACCTATTATTGTCTATTATAAAACCTCATACATATCCAGGAGGATAGAGCCAGTCTGGATAGAGCCATTGCCCAGATTGTGGTTAACTCTTCATCTTCATTTCTCAAAAGCAAATCAAGACAGAGCTCCAGGTGGAGAGGGGAGTGGGAGAGGTGGAAACCCCTTCCCTAGTATTCTTTTTGAATGATGGGATTGTCCCAGGACTGTTTTGTATGCTGTCAACAAATCCTTTAGTTAGTTGAAGGTGATTGTAGCAGTGATTATTCCTCCATTCTTTTCCATAACAAATCTGACTGGCAGACTTGATTGGATACACTAGAATTCATATGGAGGAGGAGATGTTCCAAATCAACCTGTTACAGAAGTATGAGATGGGTTCCTGTTATTTACAAATGTGCGATGTTACTACCAAGCATAGTGACTATGTCTTATTTGGACAATGGCGTCTTTCAGAAACAGTGTCCTTTTAATCATACATTTGTATCAGCACTGAAAAATCCATGTCCAAATCTTTATCCCCTCATTTGGTTCACACTTAAAAAAAAAAAAAAAAATCCATTCTTCTTATCTGATTCTGAAAGAATAGCTTAAGAAGCCAGAGCTCTTTTGAAAGCACAGGAAGCAAATTGATTGAGTAATCTTCCTAGCCACAGGTCAGTATTGTGTATCATTTTGGTTTGAAATTATCTATTTGATTCGGCTGCTGGAAAATCATATGGGGCAATTTAGGTAATAGCAATCAAAATTAATGAATATGTTTTCATTAAATTGAAAAACATGGGATATATTGCCACTGAAAAAAAGTTTTCTATATCCAGAGGGATACTTTGAGCTGTCTTTATTTTCATTTTATCTCTCTGCTAATATTCAAATATAACAGCATAGCATTATTCAAGTTAGCTCAAGTGTTTGTAGAACTGAATGTTTTCTAGTTAAATATTGAGACTGATTCTTAAATCTTTTCTCAGGAATATATCAAAAATATGTTATCCTTGAGATAGATAGATTCTTATATTACCTTAATGCATTTTCCCTTCTACACAATATTTGGTCATTTCTAACTTAAAAAAAAAAAAAAAAAATCTTGTTCCTGATAATAATACCATCACTAGCACTAACAGCAATGATAAATCATCTATCTCTCTGGATTCATTCAGAAATACTGTAAGAAAGGCAGAATGAGTATTATCATTCTATCTTTACAGATGAAGAAACTGAAGTCCATTGCATTTATGTGATTAGCATATGAGCATATTGATAAGTAGGAATACAGCCCCTGACCCCTGAAAAAAGTACTTTCATCCAGACAATCTCGACATATATGCCATATAACTCTACTATGGTCGCATAAAACTTTTTAGGGCCTGTAGGGGTGTATTTGGATATATTGACATGCTGGGAAGTGGCAACACTTTTCTGATGGGACATTTCTCATTTCGATTAAAAATGTTTTAAAAGTAACTTTCTGTGTATTTGCCACAAGTCTGTCTATGATTCCTACAAGATATCGGGTCATTAATAACCATGACCTACATAAATAAGAAAAACTATTATAGTCCAATGAATGCCATTTGATTTGGAAAAGGAGTTGGATTATTTATGCTATCACTGAATCTTAAGAATTGGCAGAAACCATCTAATTCAACTACTTTCAGTTAGACATGCAGCATCATTTATTAAGCATTGTATTCAGAGCAAACATAAGCCCCTATCCTATGTGGATCTATCAAGATTTTTTTTTTTTTAATATATTGAAACTTTTCCAGAGGTTAAGTAACTGGATGCATATCCATCTTCTGACACATTAGCTAGGAGACTATGTGCAAGTCATTTCATCTTTCAGTATTCTAAGAAGATTTTGAAAAAAGACTCTAAATTACAGAGAAAGTGAGATGATGTACTGCTAGAAGTTTCCCTACCCAGGACTTCCCTAAACACAGGTCCAAAAAAATCATTTTCCTTCATATTAAAACAACCAAAGACACAACGTTCTGGAACATTTTCTTCAGACTTTTGCCTAGAAACCTGTAGAATGATCAGCTTTTAAACAAAAGAACTATATTCAGCTGAATCCAGGCTATATTCTCATGAAATATCAATTCTCTCCTTTGCCTGTTTTTCCCATGATGTGTCTAAGTAAATCTCCATTTATTGATTGCTGAGTGTTCCATGAACTTGTAGGTGGATAGGGCATTGGGCCCAATGTCAGGAATACTTAAGTTCAAATGCAGTCTCAGATACTCAGTAGCTCCAAGTCATTTACCCTATATTGACATCACCTTCCTCCTCTGAAAATGCAAATAAAAAATAATAGCACCACTCAGGGTTGTATGTGGATAAAATAAGGATATTTTTAGAGTGTTTTGCAAGCTTTTAGGTATAATATAAATGATCGCAATTCTTGAGTGTTTAATTTTGTTCCCGTGTCCAAACTAAACCACCAAGGAACTGACTTGAATCAGGTTTGACCTTAAACTAGAACTTTCTCTAATTGTAACATTGTGTTATATAGCAGTGGGAACAGTACTCCAGCTATTTTTCTTGCTTTTATGGATCTTCCAGCTCAGTAGAGACATATGACACAACCTCCAGAGGAATGCAGGAATCCTTTCTACAACACCCAAGAGACATGGTTATCAAACCTCTGCTCAATTATTTCCAGTGCCTAGGGATATCATGAGGCAGCCTGATCCATTTTTGGAGAATTCTGATTGTTAGGAATGATCTTATACTATAATGAAAACCAAGTAGAGAATAAAAACTTACCTACCTGTAATTTATATCCTTCGGTCCCAGTTTGCCCTATGGGGTCAAATAAAACACCTTTCAAGCCTCTTCTAAATGACAGCCCTTCAAATTTTGAATACTGTAATCATTCATCTTTTTTTTTCCCATTATCCTTCTCTTCTTTAAAAAATTCTTAGGATCCTGAGATTTTGTGCTGAAAAGAGACTAAGAGATCATCTTGTCTAGTTTTTTTACTTTTCTTATGAAGAATAAGAAGTACCAAAAGATGATTTTTCTAAGTTCATATAATTAGTCCTAGGAAGATCTGGAACACCACCCCATAATTGGGATTCAAAATCTAAATGCAGTGATTTTTTTTTTAATTTTTAATTTTTTTTACTTTACCCATCACTGAGCAGATTTTCAGAAGATTCTTTTTTTTTTTTTTTTTTTCAGGGAGAATTTAAATTATTTTTAATTTTACCTTAGCCAGTGTGTGTGTGTGTGTGTATGTGTGTGTGTGTATGTGTTTGTTAGTGTGTGTGTATGTGTGTGTATGTATGTTGTGTGTGTGTTGTGTGTATGTATGTGTGTATGTGTTTGTTAGTGTGTGTGTATGTGTGTGTGTGTGTGTGTGTGTGTGTGTAAAATCAAAACCGGTCATAATATGATCTTCAAATAATGAGGAAAGGCAAATGTCATTGCTTTGTTTTATCCAGGAAATAGTCATTTGTGAACCCTCCTACTTCTTTTTGGCTCTGTGTGTATGTGGTCATATTTTATCCATTTACTTTCCACTGAAATATCAATTTTTGTTTATTCTCAGAGACATAATAATGGACCAATATTGATATCTGGCAGGATAAATTCAAAGCACTTACCTATCTATAAACTGAGGGAAATGAGTTGAAAAATGTAGTTGTTCCTAGATTATCTTATTAAGGTCTTAATTATCTTCTCTAAGTACACTTCTATGTAATTTTCTAAACCAGTCAATCTGAGCAAAGATATTATTGCTTTAGCATGTGGGGTTCTTTTTATTTCTTTTGCTTTAGCGTTCTCATGAAAGAAAGATACAGGACTTGTCACATATATTTTTGTGAGCTTTAAAAGTTCTAGTTAAGGTAATATTGAAACTATTGTCATAGCAATTTGGTTTCAACCTTTAAGAAAAATGTTCTAAGGAACTTGAGCATGTTGTATAGCTTTCTGTAAGCCTAAATCGGAACCATTTTAAGGACAATTTAGCATTAAGCTACAAAATGCTTTAAATAGCAATGGCACGTCTACTGAAGTTAATGGCTGTACAACTTCAATCGCCAATATGCACTCAGATTCTCTTTCAAACTCTAACCTTAAGGAGAAATAAGCATTCCAACTCACTGATATCCACCAGACATTTTTACAGCAGATCTTGTTGCGTTCACTTGGTTGAGTCAACTTGAATATTATTGTGAATGTCAGGGTGAATTTGGCACTGATACAGTGAATATTTTGTTTGAAAAATGTGTATTTAATTAGCTGAGCCAAGGAAGCAGCATCTGGGCAGCATATTACCAACTAGAGACCCAGAGCAAGTCAGACTTGAGCCTCCTAGGCCTTGTGCCAACAAAGACTTAATGTGCTGAGGAGGAGACAGGGTCAGTGTCTGGAGAAGGGTGAAAGTACTAGCCTTGCAGATTCCATGGATACTCTCTCCTGCCGTGTGATTCATAGGGGACAAATGAAAGAGGGGGGAGCTCCAGATGGTGAGTATTAGATAGAACTACATGAAACCAACTTTGTTGGTTAGTCTCCCCTTTATTTCAGGTGAAGTATATTGACTGGGGAAAAACAAAATATTGTTCAACATGACCAACATGCAGAAAGGTTAGATCAACTCCTGCATCTGAATGGAAAGAAAGGGGGTAGGGGGATAAAAATAACTGGGATAGCTGATGAATATTCATAAGTACAACCCCTGTCCCCTGAGAAATTCTACAAGTCTCTATGTTTAACTCTCTTACTGACTCAAAATAAAATGATTAAAAGTAGTCTGGGAGGTTTTACTCTAAATCAGATTATCCAGCTTCCTTTGGTCTTCTTCAATGTAAACTCAGATGGTCCCTGAGTTCTTTGAGTGACCTGATGGTGGTGATGTGAGGGGGTTGTTATTAACTGCTTAAAATCAGCTTTCTTGAAGTTATGTTTCCTTTTGCCATTGCAGGATAGTGTCTCAACGAGAACATACTTATCCTTAGGTTATGAATGGATGTTTCTATTGTGTGTGTGTTCCTGTAGTTAAATTTAAGTGAGTGTGTGTCTATTTTTTGAAATCCCAAACCAACAACATGGGCATATGACCTAATCAAGAGTTCAGAAAAGTGGAATAAGATCCCTTTGAGGCTCGAACTTACCCTCAAGAAGACTTTGGTTCACTCTTAGAAGTATGTGATCAACCAATCAGAGAGTAGAAACATGTATTGTACACCTCTTCATGATAGCCAATCAGGAGTCCCAAATACTATTCTATTCTAGCCCCATCCACCTTTGTACAAGAGACATCCTCTCTTCTTCTGAGGTCAACAGATGGCCAAGGTCTCCCACTGCATTCAGATCCATCTCCAGTCATTCTGATCTATCTATATCTTCCCCTGGAACCAGATGACTCTGGAGAAGAAAGTGAGACTGGTGATTTTAGCATAGCCCTCTATCACTTAAATCCAATTCACTTGCATGCTATGCTATTGCCTTCCTGATGTAATCATCTTCTTTGAGAATGAAGGACAAACAATATCTCCTTAAAGTATGCACAGTAGTAGCTGTATAGGTGCCATTGGAAAGATTCTGTGCCCTACTATTTCAGTATATCTATTCATAGAGCATCCCCTCATACCCAAGGGATAAATGTATTCTCATTGAGACCCTATCTTTCAATGGCTAAGGGAAACATAACTTCAAGAAATCTGATTTTTAGCCAGTAAATAATAATCTGCTCCCCCTTCTCTGCCCATATTGCAACCATCAAGTCCCTCACAGAATTCAGGGGCCATCTGGGGTTATACTGAAGAAGACAAAAGGGAGCTGGATGTTCTGATTTAGAGTAAAACTCTTCCCAGATTCCCAGCCTACTTTTAATCATCTTATTTTGAGTTGGTGAGAGAGTTAAACATAGAAACTTGCAGAATTCCTCTGGGGTCCAGGGCTATACTCATGAATATTCATCAACTATTCCAGTTATCCTTATTCACATACTCCTTTCCTTTCCCTGATTCAGATGCAAGGGCTTCTTATGTCGGGCATGTTGGACATGTTGGACATTTTTTTCCCCCAGTCAATATAGTTCCCTGAAATGAAGAGGAAAATAACCAACAAAGATGGCTTCAGGCAGGTCTATCCAAATTCATCATGTGGAGCTTCCCTTTCTTTCATCGGTCCCCTGTGAATCACACAGCAAGAAATAGTATCCATGAATCTGCAAGGCTAGGACTTTCACCCTTCCTGAAACACTGACCTTCTCATCCTCAGAATATTAAGGCTTTGTTGGCAAGAGGCCTTCTGCAACTAGTGTTCCTCTGGCAAGGAATCTGTGGTCTGAAACACTCAGCCTTTTCCTTTCAGCAGGACAGAGTGAGCCATATTGGATGAGTAGGTATGGAGAAACTAGAACAAATTTGTATCTCTCATTCTCTTCTCCCAAACCCATTCCTCTTTTGGAATTCTGTTTATTTTTAAGAGTATCAATGATGTTCCAGTCTAGGGCTTTTTAACCTTTTTCTACTTATAACCCAAGAAATTTGCCCAAGAAATTTTGATGTACCCCTGGGTAAATAGATATAAAAAAATAGATACATAGTTCAAAAGTTGCTGAAAACAAATCATATCTTTGTCCTAGTAATCCAGATCAACAACCTCATTTTCATTTTTGAACTTTCTTCCTCTTTCATTCAACATATCCAATAAGTTGCTAAATTTGTATTTTCTGATCTAATGTCTTGTCCATCTCTTTCTTTCTCCACTCACACAGCCATTACTCAACCAAGAAGCATTTATTAAGTACCTACTGTGTGCCAGGCACTGTGTAAGTGAAAGGAATTTAAAGAAAGAAAAAAGAAGAGAAAGAGGAAAAAACAGTTCTTGCTCTCACAGTGTGATTGACAGTGTCAAAGACTTAAAGAGGTCAAGAAGGTTAAGGATTGAGAAAAGGTCATTGGATTTGATAATTAAGACTTCATTGTGTGAAATGGAAAATTCATACCCTACTTCATTTTTATAATTTATTGTCACTGGAATGAGTACATATGGATCATAGTTAAATTTAATTGTATAGGCTTCTTCATTAGAGTAAAAGAAAATTTAAATTCCTCAGTTCTCTGGGTTACAAATCTTTCTTAAATCTATCTTAAAACAAAAGGGAAGCATGAGGATGCATTGACTTGATAGTAAGATACTCTGCCTGGTGATAAGTTTAATATAAACATAAAAATTGTTGGTCAACTTTATGTTTTCCTTAATGCCATGGGTCCTGGAGATCACTTCCTATGAGTCAGGCCAGATGTTAGCCCACTTTACCTCTGATCCAATTAACTAATTAACTCTCTTAGTTTAGTTTTTTTTTTTTTTTTTTTTTTTTTTTTTTTTCACAGAAAAGCAGAGATTTTCAACTATATAGAAAAAAGTTTCTCTGGCTGTTAAGGATTTCCCTGGCTACTAGCTTTACCAATAACCTGTTCCTGCTCAGTACTTTGTGTCTCAGTTCTTCATCACCGATTTTTTGTTGCAACAATTGGTAACTTTGAAGAAAGGAGTTTGGGTTGAATAAGAAGGTTGGAAGCCATATTGCAAAAAAGTTAAAGTGAGAGAGAAGTCAACTAGTGTTTATAGCCATCTCAACTAGCCAAAGGGCTATAATACTGTACCTACCTTTGATCCAACAATATCACTGCTAGGTCTGTCCGCCTATGACATAACAAAAAAGGGCAAAGGACTTATTCATACAAAAAATAGAGCAATGTATTTATGGTGGCTAAGAAATGAAAATCAAAGGGATGCCCATTAATTGAGGAATGGCTCCAGCTATGGCATATGATTGTGATAGAATATTATTGTGATAGAAGAATTGACAAGGAGGATGATAAAAAAAAAAAAAAAAAAAAAACAGATTTAAAACAAACTGATACAAAGTGAAGTAAACAGAACCAGGAGAACATTATACACAGTAACATCAATATTACATGATGAAGAATCGTAAATGACTTGGTTGTTCTCAACAATACAATAATCTGTGATAATACTAACATACTAAAAATGAAACATACTGTCTCTAGAGAAAGAATCGATACTGACAACACAGATTGAAGCATGCTATTTTTTCTACTTCATTCTTTTTTTCTTTCTTTTCTTTTATTCAAGTCTTCTACAGAATGACTAATATGGAAATATTTTACCTGATTGTACATAAATAAGCTATATTGGATTGCTTACCATATATGAGAGAGAGAAAAGGAGAGAAGGATTACATTTAAAACTCAAAATATTTTTTTTCTCATGTTAAAATTGCTTTAAAATAATTAGGGGAAATTATTATTATTTTTAAAGTGTCTTCATATTCCTTCACTATTAATTCATATTCTTATTAATTTGGTTCACTTATCTATAGAGAATATGAGGAATGATATATTTTACAGAGAAACTTCCATAAATTCTGCCCCCTTGCAGTTTCCTATAGCCTTCCTAATTTTTATTATATTGATTTTCTTAATTCCTAATTGATCATAAATTCTTCCCTTATCAATGCATTTAATATGTCAAGATTCCCATGTTTCTCTAATCTGAGTGTGATATTACGCTTCTTTATACTTTATGTCTAAATCATGGAACTCTTTTGATCTTATGTTTCTATACCATTTGAGATCTTAGTCTATATACAGGTTCTGCAAAACTGTTTTCCATTTTTTTTTTTTCCCCAGCAGTATTTATCAAATAGTGATTTCTCATTCCAAAAGCTTGGATCTTATCATAGTAGGTAGCTATGATCCTTTATTACTGTTTCTTGTGTATCTAATTTTCCCACTTATTCTCTACCTTAACCCGTGTCAAAATGTTTGATGATTACTTCTTTGTAATGTAGTTTGAGACCTGGTACTGCTAAGTGCCTTTCTTTCCACTTCTTAAAAAATTGATTCCTTGACCTTTTATTCTTCCAGATAGATTTTTTTTTTCTGATTTTTTTCTATCTCTATAAAATAATGCATTGATAGTTTGATTGGTATGACACTGAATAAGTAAATTAATTTAGATTATTTTGATAAATATTATTTCAGTAAAATTGTCATTTTTTTTTTTTTTTTTTTGTATATTGGCATGGCCTACCCATAAGTAATTGCTATTTAAGTAGTTGCTATTTCTCTAAGTATTTAAGTCTTCATTGTGTGAAATGTTTTGTAACTGTGTTCACAGGTTTGTCTTGCCAGTTTTATATTATTTCTTGAAATTATTTCAAAAGAAATTTATCTTTCAATCTGTTCCTACTGCATGTTGTTGGTAATATTTTAAAAATCCTAATAATTTATGTGGGTTTATTCCATATCCTACAAATTTGCTAAAGTTGTTGATTGGTTCATTGAGATTTTTCATTGATTCTCTAAGCTTCTCCAAGGATGCCATCATATTATCTATAAAGAGGGATAGTTTTGTTTCCTTATTTAGTATTCCATTTCTTTCAAATCTTTTTTCTTCACTTGTTAAAGTTAACATTTCTAGTAGAATATTAAACAATGGTGGTTGATAACAGGCATTCTTATTGGAAAGGCTTCTAGATTATCTCTAGTAGAGATAATAGGATTATTCCTTTTCATTGGTAATGAATTCAACCTTCTTTTATTACTGATCTGGTAATTTGACTTTTTTTTTCTTTTTTCTTTAAATCAATAAATATATTTGTGTGCATGTGTCTGTATGTGTGTAGATAGAAATACAAACATATAGATATATAGATATAGATGTAAATACATAATGCTGTTTTCTTTCCTTTTTTATGCAAAACATTTCCACATTTCCATAAAAGTCATGTTGTGAAAGAAAACACAAATCTCTCACCCTAAAAAGCAAAAAAAAAAAAAAAAAAAAAAAAAAAAAAATCAAGAAAAATAAAGTTAAAGAAGGGGTGGGAAAAGGAGAAGGAAGGAGAGGGGAGAAGAGGGAGAAAAAGGAGAGAATAATTTTCAATCTGTATTCAGACATAATCAGTTTCTTCTCTGGGTATTGATAGAATTTTTCATCATAAGTCCTTCAGAGTAGTTATGGATCATTGAACTGCTGAGAATAGCAAAGTCATTCACAGCTGGCCATCCCAGAACATCACTATTACTTTGTATACAATACATTTTACTTATCTTGAGTTCATGAAGGACTTTTTCCAGGTTTTTATTTTTGTTTCACCCCCCCCCCAGAACATTCTGCTCATCACTTCCCATAGAATAATATATTCCAAGACAATCATATACCACAATTTCCAATTGTATTCCCTGAGAAGAGAGCTGCTGCAAATATTTTTGTACATATACATCTTTTCCTTTTTTTCCCTTTTTAAAGATCTCTTTTGTTATTCATGACTAATAATGGTATTGTTACGTCAAAAGATGTGTATGGTTTTATAGCCCTTTGGACAAGGATCTCTCATAATCATGTATTGATAGGTCATGATTCTTTTTATTTTTTATTTTCTTTTAATAAATTTGCCCAGTTCCCTTTGTGTTTGAGAAATAAGGCCTTACCAGCGAAACTTGCTTCAAAATTCTTTTTACACTTGGTATTGCTAACTGTACACCCCCATTTATTCTATTTTCACTTTCCTTTCACAGTGCCCATCCTCAAAAGTGTTTTGCTACTCACTACTCCCTCCCCCCACTTATGCCCTCCTTTTTAAATACTTTCTCTACTTCCTGCATCCCATTCCCCTCATATTTTCCTGCTGAGTAAGATAGATTTCTATACTTATATTGAGGGTGTATGTTTATTTCCTTTTGGGGCCAATTCTGATGAGAATAAGGTTGACTCATTCCTCTTTCCTTTTTATCTTTCCCTTCACTGAAAACCATTTTCTTTCCTCTTTTATTTGTAGCAGATAATTTAGAACATTCCACTTCTATTTTTCCCTTTCAATACATTCCTCTCTCACTCTTTAATTTCTCTTTATATTCCAACTCACACCTTTCCTTTGTCTATATCTATATCTACTTATCTATCTATATGTATATATGTCCCTTCAACCTGCCATAATAATGAGAAAGTTCTAAGTTACAAGTATCATCCTTCCATATAGAAATGTAAACAGATGAATGTAATTCACTCCCTTATGAGATTGCTTTCCTGATTATGTCCTTATTCTCCTGTATTTAAAAAAATTAAATTTTCTATTCAGCTCTGGTATTTTCATCATGAATGCTTGAAAATCCTCTATTTCAATGAATTTCCATCTTTTCTTCTGAATAATTATACTCAGTTTTGGTGGGTAGGTGATTTTTGATTGTATTCCTAGCTCCATTACTCTCTGGAATATCCAAGCCCTCTGGTCCTTTAGTGAAGAAACTGTTAAGTTGTGTGTTATACTGACTGTGGTTCCATTATATTTGTATTGTTTCTTTCTGGAGGTTTACAATAGTTTCTCATTGACCTGGGAGTTTCAGAATTTGGTTATAATATTCCCAGGAGTTTTAATCTTGGGATCTCTTTCAGAAGGTGATCTGTAGATCCTTTAAAGTTCTAGAATATCAAGACGATTTGTCTTGATAATTTCTTGAAAGATGATGTCCAGACTATTGTTTTTTTTTTTTTTTTTTTTTTTTTTTTTTTTCATGAATTTCTGGTAGATCAATAATTTTTAAATTTAAATTTTAAAATAAATTTTTAAATAATTTTTAAACAGATCTCCTGGATCTGTTTTCCATATCTGTTGTTCCTCCAACAATATATTTTACATTTTTCCTATTTTTTTCTATTTTTTTGCTTTATTGTATCTTTCTCATAAAACCATTAAGCTTTCATTTTATTAATTTTAATTTTTAAGGAATTGTTTTTTGTTTCAGTGACCTTTTGTACTTTCTTTTACACTTGGCAATGTAGCCTTCAAAAAACCATAATTAATTAATTATATCTTTTTAACAAAAACACACATTGCTTTATGAATCATGTTGAGGGAGAAAAATCAGATAAAAAAGGAAAAAAAAAACATGGGAGAGATAAAAAAAAATAGAAAAAAGAATTAACCTTAGCATGTATTGATTTACATTCAGTCTCCTTAGTTCTGCATGCAGATGGCATTTTCTGTCCATAATCTAATGGGAAAATTTTGTATCACTGGATTACGAGGAGAATCAAAACTTCTATAGTTGATCATTGTAGAATCTTGCTCTTATTGCATATATAACATATTCCTGGTTCTGCTTGTTCTGCTCAGCATCAGTTCATATAAATCTTTCCAGGCCTTTCTAAAATCAGCTTGTTCATCACTTTTATAGAACAATAATATTCCATTATCTTCATATATCATAATTTTTTCAGTCATGCTCCAATTGATGGGCACCTACTCATTTTCCACCAATTTTGCCTCATTAGCTTTTTGTATTTCCTTTTGCACCAGTTCTCAATTCTTTTCCTTATTTTTCCTCTATTTCTTTTAATTGATTTTCAAAATCCATTTTGAGTCCTTCCATGGCCTGAGATCAATTCTTTTTTTCTTGGAGGCTTTAGATATAGGAGCTTTGACTTTGTTATCTTCTGAGTGTGTGTTTTGATCTTTCTTGTCTTCATGATAACTTTCAATGCTTAGAAGCTTTTTCTGTTGTCTGCTCATTTTCCTGGCGTATTATTTGGCTTTTGACTCTTTGTTAAAGTAGGGCTTTATTCCCAAAATGGAGGGTGCATTGTGCCAAGCTTCAGGATTTTGTGCAGCTGTTTTCATAGATCCTTTCAGAAATGAACTCTTTTCGGTCTTGAGATGTTACAAGTGTCTCCACCCCACTGCAGGTGTAAGATCTACTGTGCTAAAATAATGGAGTCCTGTTGCTGATGACAGGACTAAGTCTAGGACTATGCTAGTGCAGCCAGTACTGGGACTGCATTCTGGACTCCTCCCTGGTGTCTAAGACCTTTTCTACTTAGCTTCTAAATTGCCTACAGCAATAAAACATTCTGCTCCATCTTTCTGGGTGTTTTGATGCTCTAAAATTTGTTTAGAGTCATTAAAAGAATTTGGAGCAATTTCAGGGGGAAGTTGGACAAGGTCTTGTGTTTACTCCACCATCTTGGATCCCCCTTTTTACACTGCTGTTTTCAAAGCTAGTTCTGGCTGTTTGTAAATTGTCACTGCTTCCACATTGATGTATTTTGAGGAAATGTGAGGTCACTCTGGTTATATTGCAGCAGTCATATATCCAAATTTGTATCTCTTATTGTATCTTGAGATTTTCCCTTCACTGTGAGGAGATTTTAGATAGATAGATAGATAGATAGATAGATAGATAGATAGATAGATAGATAATTCATACAACTCTTCGAAGACTTCTCCACAATTCTCTCTTTTGTTAGTCTCACTTCTTATGCTATAATGACACTTCATTATTTTCCTATAGGATAATTTGTTAAGTCTTTCTCCAGGTAAGTACCCCAGTTTCTAGTTCGTTGACACCATAAAATGAGTTGTTATATTTTTGTAATATATGAGTACTTTTCTTCTTTAGTTTGGGGGGATAGTGACTTTACAACGGCATTACTAGATCAAAGTATATGCAGAGGAAAGTAGTTTTGGAGACAGAGCTCTAATTTTTTTTTCCAGATTGGATGAATCTATTCACAGTTTCACCAAGAATGTATTAATGTGCCTGTTTTTTTGCAAGCACTTAATATGTTCCTGTTTTGATCTACTTTGCCAATCTGATGCACATGAAGTGGAACTTTGGAGCATCTATAATGAACAATTTTCTTATCATTAATGACTATAATCATTTTATATAATTGTTGATATCTTAGATGTCTTTCTGTGAAAAGGATGAACAAAGATGAAGTAGAGGTAGTAACCCAGCCAGAATTCCAACATTTCCCCTGTAAAAAAATTTACATATAATATCAAATTCTGAGAACCATAGACAAGAAAAGGTCAGCTCAAGACAATTTAGGAGATTAGCAGGAGAGGTTTGTGTTACTGGGTTAGAGGCATGTGATATCATGCAGGTAATAATTATGTATCTAGGAGTCCATCTAAATTCAAGTGTCAAAAGAGGCTAACAATTTTTCTCACTCCTCTTCAATGGATATTTTGATTCCTTTCAGGAATGAAACAGTGTAATGTTTTCTTGGGGGCTCTGGGAGCAGCCTTCGTTTCAGTTCAATAATCACCATGAGAACAACCAGGTGTTAAAGTCTAAATCCTTTATTATCTTCTTCCTTGGGCTGGGCAGCTTTCTGGAGAGCCTTTCAGACCAGCCTTGGTCTCAGTGAAGAAATGCAGGAGGAGAGCCTGCCACCAGTGGCCTGACTGAAGATCAAATGAATATCTGTCCTTGGTTCTGAGAGCTTGAGCTCCTGCCTGTCTTCTCTGCCCTCTGAATCTAAATATCCCTCAATATGGTTGAGGCTCTTAGCTTATATGCTCTACAGTGAGTATAAATCAATCATTATATCACTAGGAAACCATTATTTGTTGTAAGATTAAATCAATCATATTGAACCACGCTAAACTAGATAACCACTGTCTCATCAATTCCACTGACTTAGCTCCTTGTCTCAAGTTTAGTGTTCTGGCCCATAACAAAACATGAAATTGGAAACAAGAAACTATCCATCTCTGTTCTTCTTATATTAGGTATAATTGACTATAATTATATTTGTCTCCCCATACACTGTTAGCCCAAGAGAAACACTTTTTAGGTTCCAGCCAACTCTTCTGATTACTATACTTTAGCAGAAGACTACCCCCAAGATATATGTACAGACTTGATACCCCAACAAAAGTCAGTGAAATATAAAACATCACATCATAATAGTGAATGGTGAATAATGCCTTTTAACCAAGCTTATAAACAAGAAATCAGAGAAGTCATACAGATTTGAACACACCAAAATGACTAAGTTACTTATGGCAAACTATCTTAGAAAGTTCAGCAAGCTGGAAATAATGATACACGTGAGATATTCTGCTACATGAGGATAGCATTATGCAAATGCCTAGACTAGAACCACAAATTACACTCATCACAGTAGTCTTCTTTCCTTATGCCCCTCTACCATGGAGTGGGCTTAGGATGCTGGAGGAAAAAATGCTTGCTAATAATTTTAAAATTAAAAAACAAAATTAATATTCTGCCCTCATGGAATCATTATAATTTATAACAATACATAATGAGTTGATAAGAGAATTTCAAAACAATGCAGGATGAGATTTGAAAAGAAAGAGTTGTTAACTAAGAAGAGGGATCAGGAAAGTCTTCATAAAAAAGGGATTGATTGTTTTGGGATTTTGAAAATAGATATTCATTTAACAGGCAAAGGTGAAGGAAGATGCTAAAATGCTGGGAAACAATGTTATAAAGACATAAAAAGTAGGGAGACAGGGCAGAGAAGAAGTCCAATTTTGCTAATATATCAAGGAGAAGCGTAATAATCAATGTGAATGGGAAGGTATAATGGTGCTTAAATGTGGCAGTTCTAGAATGTAAGAAAAAGCTATTCAGATTTTAGCTCATAAGAAATAGGGAATTGCTAATTTTTTGAGAAGGCAAGAACCTTCTCAAATAAATAAAACATAAAACATAAAACATAAAACATAAAAAAATAAATAAAGAAAGAAAGAAATAAATAAAAATAAACCATAAGTAAAACAGTCACATGACTGTAATTCCCACCCCCCCTTTACTCTTTCATAACTCACAAGTAGAAATCAAATTTAGTGAGGAACTGATTAAAATAAAAATAATTTAAATGTTTAGCTCTTGAATCACCGAAAGTTAGTTTTCTTTTTTTTTTTTTTTTTTTTTTTTAATTTTTTTTTATTATATATATATATATATTTTATAATATTATCCCTTGTATTCATTTTTCCAAATTACCCCCCCTCCCTTATTCCCTCCCCCCGACGACAGGCAATACCATACATTTTACATGTGTTACAATATAGTCTAAGTACAATACATGTGTGTGAATATCATTTTCTTGTTGCACAATAAACATTAGAATCCGAAGGTACATGCAACCTGGGCAGACAGATATTAGTGCTAACAATTTTCATTCCCCTCCCAGTGTTTCTTCTCTGGGTGTATCTACCTCTGTCCATCATTGATCAACTGGAAGTGAGTTGGATCTTCTTTATGTTGAAGATTTCCACTTCCATCAGAATACATCCTCATACAGTATCGTTGTTGAAGTATACAAAAGTTAGTTTTCTTATAATAGTATTGTTGCTTCTATAGAAAAGAAATGTTGGGTTTGTTTTTGTTTTGTTTTTCTCATCTTCCATTCTGAAAACTATAACTAAAAGGGCCTGAGCCAAACTAGCAAATAAAAAGTACTTAAAGCTGTGATCATTTTTATCAAACCATAGAATAGATTATTGTTGGTTGTAATCATCAACAGAACAAAGCCAAAACATGGATGAAAGCCTTAGACCTTGTTAAGATCACAGCTAAGATTTATCTAGTCCTTGGGGCACATGCTTATTTTGATGTTGGACTAATTTTCATTGACAATGTTAAGATTGTGTGTGGTGTCAGGTTTGATATTGCAATTAGGCAGGAAGAATCAATCAACATGAATTGAGCATTTCCTTATGTGTTGGGTGATGTGTCAGAATTGACTCATAAATAACTGAAGATGCCCTACCTTTTGACCTTAAATAGTTTGAGGGCAAAAAAAAAAATGTATATCCCTGTGATTTTCTTTCTGATACAGAAATTAACAGTAAAGCAGAGGACAGAAAAAGAATAGGAAAAAAAATGTTTTCATGTAGAATTTTAACTCTAATGGTTATTAGCAAAGCACTGACTCAGAAATATCCTTCTCATTCTCTCTCCCTGAGGGAATATGAGTTTGTCTGGATACTGGCAGGTATTCCAAATGGGAATCAATCAGATTGGCAACTCCCAAGCCAGTATCAAATAAGACTTTCTCTTGCTGGGTTATAAGAAGAAAACTTAGAATGACGAAGAACCCTTTTCTGTTCCATAATGTCCCTATTCAATTAGTCTTGACAGAAGTTCTTTGACATATGATGCTTCCTCTGTGGACTGATGTGTTCTTTGAGTAGGAAATTAACAGACAAGGAGGAAGAAGCCAAAAAGATTTGGTTTCAGAACCAACCTGATAGATACTGACTAAAGTCATTTCACCTCTCAGTGCACAAGACCACTAGTAGTAAATCCCTGCAAATCTCCTAAGTGCAGATAAATTAGATTCAAATAAATTTGGGATTTATTTCATAAAATTAATTGAAATAAAATAAAAAAAATATGAATATGTGGCTTTCTAAATCAATATGCAGTTAAGTAGAGTTCCTTATATATGGTTTAGTGGTCCCCAGTAATATCTGAATTAGATAACATTGCTCTAGGCAGCTGTCTTAGACCATAAATTTTATAACAGTTGTCAACCTGCATTATTAGCCATAGATTCCTTATCTGACACGTCCTTTTATCAATGAAATCACAGTCCTGATCTCCATTATAAGGAGAGATTGCTTGAATGATTTGGGTAATGAGTACCAAGTTGGATTACTAAGAATAGTTTTTTTGTTTGTTTGTTTGTTTTGTTTTTTTAATAAACTTTACTTTTTAGTCATTCTTTACACATACACATACACAAGTGGACTCATCTTCTCAAAATACCTTGTACATTTTTTGTATCCTCACCTGTAAGGGGCCTTTAAATGGGTGCCACAGCAAATCGGGAGATTGAGGCCCGGAAGTAATTTCTGTGGATATTAGGACTGCCCTTGGGCGGGATCCTGGCCATATTGAGATAGCTTCGTAATGGGTGACTCTCTCGCTGATTGGCTGTGTGTGTGACCTCACAGGCCCTATGTAAGCCCACTGCAGGCAGCAGGCAGTCTCTTTAACCTGGCGTTCTTCACCTTGGCTTCCTAGCCTGGGTGGCCAAGCCAAGATGGGTAGCCAAAAGAGGTAAGGGTTTTGGTAGTGAACACATGAGTCTTCTGACCAGGTGTTCACTCAGGAACCAACAAGTCAGGGCATCAGTCAGAGCATTATGTGAGTAGGTATAATAAAGGCTTTTAAGATTACACGTGGTTGTTCTTGAGTGCGCTACCGGTTATTAAGCTATAGATTCAAGAGATTGTGGCCAGAGACCTTAGAAGGCCTCAGAGGAGGTGAGCCGGGTAGAGTTCACACTGCAAAGGACAGTGGTCAAAGGTACTCTGGTGGGTCTAGGACAGACTAGTAATTGTAACTGCCAGGAGAGCACGTTACACTCACCTGCCATCATAAGTAGGGCTACCATTTGGTTAGGTAAAGTAGACAATATTTAGGGCACTTTTTCTAGATCCTTCCTTCTTCCAAAAAGTCAGAAGTGGGATTTTTATAAAAAAAACTGTTCAGCTACTTAGGAAGATGCTAAATTACCTGCTGCTTTATTCCAGTGAGAAGACCCGATGGTCTGGGCCTTCTGTGTGTAATATTGTATCTATAGCTCCCAATATATTCTCACTTGCTGTTTTAGCACTTTCCAGTTGTTACAGAACCTTGAAATAAGTAAAAAAATAAAATAAAATAAATTTTAAAAATTAAAAAAAAAGATGTCTTTTGACCCACACAAAAGTTAAGTTCTGTAAAGTTGGTCAGACATCAGATTTACTCTTCCTTTTATGATCAACAAAGCCCAATTAACAGGACAAAAGTCAAGGTGACTGGCAATGCCTTAGGATGCAGTGGATAACAATGATTTCTTTCATGTCTAACTAACATCTAATCACTTTACATCTGCTTCATCTGCATTTTTGACCATTGTAACAAATTGTTCTCATCTCCCCATTACCTTAGGAAAAGTCTTCACATGCTTGGGGTCAACAATTCCCTAAAACACCATCAGTTATCCTTGATCTAGTTTAGCCTTTCTAGCAAAATAGTTATTGGGATGTAACTCCATGCATTGCTACAAATTCTTGAAATAATATAAAAATTTAGCCTGTAAGTTTTTGCATACCTTGCCAGGGAGTTGGATAAAGTTCACTAGTATAGCACAGATGGAGTCAAGTCAGAGCAAGCCAAATCAGAAATCATTTATGTCAGATAGTCAGTGCATTAATCATTTAATAAACACCTCTTAGGTGCCAGACATTGTGCTAAAATTCTGGAGCACCAGTAAAGGAACTCAGGAAAGTCCATACAGTCCAGTCTATACAGTAAAGCATATCTTCCCTCCCTATTTTTGTTTTTGGTTACTGGATTTATTTAGATGTAATATATATGTATAAGATATCAAGGGGGATTTCAGGATCTGATATTAAACATAATCTCTGGTTTTCTGCAGTACATGGCATCTACACAAAAATTGACTATGCATTAGGACATAAAAACCTCACAATCAAATGGAGAAAGACAAATAGTCTTTTCATACCAGGATGCAAAGAATAATAATTCAATAAAATGCCAGGGAAAGATAGACTAAAAACCAATTAGTGATTAAATAATTGAATTCTAAATAATTTTAGGTTAAACAACAAAACACAGAAAAAAATAAATAATTTCATCCAAGAGAATAATAATAATGAGACAGCATATCAAAACCTATGGAGTACAGACAAAACAGTGCTTAGAAAAAAATTCATATCTCTAAATAGCTACAAGAATAAAATGGAGAAAGAGAAGTTTAATGAATAGGGTAAGCAATTAAAAAAGCTAGAAAAAGAAATTAGAAATTCTGAAGCAAAGGAGAAATTAATAAAATTGAAATAATTAATAAAACTAAGAGTTGGTTTTATGAAAAAAAAAATAGATACACCTTTGGTTACTTTGATTAGTAAAAAGAAAGAAAAAAATGACCAGCATCAAAAATGAAAAGGGTGAACTTATCACCAATAAAAAAGAAATTAAACCAATAATTATCAGCTATTTTGCTCAACTGCATGGCAGCAAATCTGACAATCTTGGTGAAATGGATGAATATTTACAAAAAATATAAATTGCCCAGATTAACAGAAGAGTAAATAAGAAGAAAAAATAAATTAAAGGAATTAGAATAGGCAATGGGAATTTCAAACTATCTTTCTGCAGATGATCTATTTAAAGAATTTACCCATCAGATCTTTGGAAAAGGGAAGCATTTATGACCAAAGAAGAACTAGAGATCATTATGAAAGGCAAGAACAACAACTTTGATCATGTATAAAGACTTGCATCAAATTTGTAATAGAATTTATTCCTCACTTGATAAATGATCAAAAGATATGAAGATCCAATTTTCAGATGATGAAATTAAAGCCATCTATAATCATATGAAAAAAATGCTCTAAAGTACTATTGATTAGATAAATGTAAATCAACTCTGTGGTACCACCCTACATCTCGCAGATTGGCTAAGATTCCAGGAAAAGATCATGATAAATGTTGGAGAGAATGTGGGAAAATTGGGACACTAATGTATTGTTGGTGAAACTGATACAACTATTTTGGAGAACAATTTATAGCCTGAATGACTATCTAACCATGCCTACTCTTTGACCCATCAGTGCCATTACTGGGTCTATATCCCAAGAAAATCAAAAAGGAGGGAAAAGGAATGACATCTGCAAAAAAATATTTATAGTAGATCTTTTTGTAGCAGCAAAAAAATGGAAAATGAGTAGATGCCCATCATTTGGGGAATGGATCAGTTGTGGAACATGAAGTTAATAGGATTGTATTATTTTATAAAATATGATGAACAAGCTGGTTTTAGAAAGGACTAAAGAAATTTTCATAAACTGACATTGAGCGAAAGAACCCAGAACATGTTTTATACAACAAGAAGAATGTATGAGGATCAGCTAGCTATGAAAGACTTGGTTCTTCTCAGTGGCTCAGTGATTCAAAGTAATCCAAAATACTTTGGATAGGAAACACCATCTGCATCCAGAGAAAGAGCTACAGAGATTGAAGGTAAATCAACACATACTATGATCACTTCTTTTTTCTTTTTTCTTTTCTCTTCCATGGTTTTTCACTTTTATTTTGATTTCTTTCTCTCAACATGATTCACAAAGCATTGTATATTTTAAAAATTATTAATCAAATAATTAAAATGCCCAAATGAATACATAGTTATTGAACCTCTTGATTTGTAATATTTATAAAGAGTTTAGGAATTTTTTTTACCAAATTATTAAAGGGTGTTAGTAGATTTAAAAAAAATACATTATATTCATTGCTTTCAGTAAAACATATGATTTTTAAATGTTTTCCTAATTAAGATGGCTTCAAGAAACAATGAACACTGAGAATAAGATTCATCATAAATAAGTGTTAACTGATATTTCAGGTCATCTTAATAGTTTACAATTTTTATTGTTTGTTACATCTGAATAAATTATTATTGTTTTTAATTGATAATGTGATTGACAAAGAACTTATGGATAAAAGAGCTTGATATTTTTTGTGGTATTTGTCCCCTTATTATTAATATTATCTTCATCTTTTCATGCTAAGAATTGTTTTTAATCACTTACCCATTATGCACCAGTAGACAATGTTAATAGATTTTCTTGGAAATACAAGTTTGTCACATGGTGGGAAACTTCTACTAATAAGCCTTTCTGAAAATATTGGATAAAATTCCCACTGGCAGCACTGAAGTTAGTCTTTCAAAAAGTAGGAGTGACTCTATAAAATGATACCTTAACCTTCAAGAATTCAGGATCACTGCCATAGTATTGAAGAGTTGTTGAAAAAAAATATTTTAGTGGAATCAGTTTTGCCTTAAACTTATGTTTAAAGTAACTTCAAATGGTTAGTGTGATGCAACCTATGATTTCCCTATCTTGTTTCTCCTAACTCCTTTATTTCTTCAATATCCTATAATTTTCTTATAGATCCAGCATACCCCAATGTTTGAAACATCATAGATACTTTTTTTTTGTTTTGTTTTTGTTGAGACTCATTTCACTGTTCACAAATTTCCCTACCAACCTTTGAAATGGGAGATTCCATTCTAATCTCCCATAGGGAGCACATTATTAGCAATGTTCTGTGCCTACTTTACCATCACCTAGAAAGTTGCTATTGGGTGATATCATATATAGGGTGTTAAGGCTAGATTCAGGAAGACTTGAATTCAAATCTCTCATCAAACATGTGAACCAGCACAATTCACTTTGCCTCTCTTTGTGTTCATTTTCTCAGGTATAAGATAGGGATAATAGCACATATCTCCAAGATGTGCATGTGTATGTGTGTGTGTGTGTGTGTGTGTGTGTGTGTGTGTGTGTGTGTGTGTGTAAAGATCAAATGAAATGATATTTATAAAGTACTTAGCATAGTGCCTGGCACATAATAGATACTATATAAATTCTAGTTATCATTTTTAGTATTATAATCCTCCCTTTTTGTTTTGCTGTTTGTTAATGTAGGAAATAAATCTATATCTATGTCTATACAAATACATACACATATATACCTATATATGCATACTTATAAAACCAATTTGCTCATGAGGTAATCCATAAAACAGAGAAATAAGAAAAAAATAGAAGTAATAGAAATATGAAGTCCTGGATAATCTAAATAAATTGCCTCCTTCTGCATAGATTTCAGAATCCTACAGGTAACCTCAAGTCATTTAATAATCAGCCAACATCCAGATAAGTTAGCTGCCCCATGATTCCAGAAGACGGCTGAATATATAATCCTAATTATCTTTTTTTTCCTTTTCCTTTTTTCCTGCACCCAGCCAATAAAGTGTGTTGGTACTTTCTCTCTCTACATTCTTATTCCCCCCCCCCCCATCCCTTTTCTGCTTTCAAACAATGGCTAGTAGTGATACTAATGAGAGCTTCTCTGATGGGTCCCCTCAAAGAATTAAATCCTTAGGAAATATTTCTTCCTGACACATCTTACCTCTTGTAGTATCTTGACTTACACCTGTCTATTCTTTATTGTCATAAGGGTAGGGGTACTTTCAGAACCCCACACTTTGGTTAAAAGAGGAGGAATTGTTAAGATATTAGGAGAGACTCTGTTTTCCAAAGCTAAAAACCCAGCAGTCGATGTCATAAGCTTGACATAACAACAATACTTCATGCTCACTATCTGTATGTTCCCAGCCTCAAAAAGGTCTTAAAATGTTTTTTGGTTATGAATTAGCCTTGTCACATTGTTACTGTTATTCCTTATCATCAGGGTTTAAAGCTCATTGTACCACCACTGATATAAGGATTAATATCTCCTCATTTTGCCTGCTCCCCTTTTCCACTAGAAGCAGAGATGGTTGAAAGCCATAAAATGGCTTAAATTAAAGTAAAATGGCTTAAATAAGGTAAAATTTAAAAACTTAAATTAAAGTTGCTTAATTCAAGACTCTTCTATCTCTACCCTGCTTTGTTGGACTACATTCACTCACAGGTTAGAGACTGGTTCTAGTACAATCAATGTCCCATATAAAAATCTGGATAGTTGTCCTCAGTGGCAGTCCCAAAGCAAAAAGGAGCATAAATACACTAGAACATGCATTGATAGGGGATCAAAGACTCTCCTCACAGTTCCAGGGCAGAAAAGGTCACAGTCATCACAAACCAGAGCCCAGGCTGAGAGACTAGTAAACACACTTTTCTTTAGATCTTACTACCATGGAAGAACTGAAAGATTATAGGTCCATAAAAGTATTTATGAAAGAAGCTGCACAAACCCCTAAAGCTTGGGACAGTGTATCCTCCACTCTGGAAGCAGAGCCCTACTTCAACAAAAAATAAAAAGTCAAAAAATAATAACTCTGAAAACGAGCAAGCAAAAGAAAAAATCCCAAGCAGAGAAAACTACTATAGTGATGAAGAAGATACAATACACACTCAGAAAATGATAACAAAAATAAAAACTCCTACCCTATAGCATCCAAGAAAAATGTGTATGGGTCTCAGTCTCTGGAAGGGCAAACATTTTGAAAATTAAGTAACAGCGATAGAGGAAAAATTGGGAAGAAAAATTAGAGTGATTCAAGGGGAAAAAAAATGAAAATGATTCAACAGGTTGGTGAATGAAACATACACACATAAAAACACTGAAGAAAATAACGTCTTTAAAATATACTAATCCGAATGTTAAAAGAGGCACAAAAGGCACTGAGGAGAAGAATGCACTGAATAACAGAATTATCCAAATGGCAAAAAAGGGACAAAAATTCACTGAAGAAAAAAAAAAAAACTCCTAGAATTGGACAAATGGAAAAGGGAGTACAAAGATTCATTGAAAAGAATAATTCCTTAAAAATAACAGTTGATCAAATTGAAGCTTGTGATATTGTAAGAAGCCATGAAAAATAAAACCAAACCAAAAGATTGAAAAAAAAAAAAGTTGAGTATGATGTGAAATACCTCATTGGAAAACAAAACAAAACAAAACAAAACAAAAAATAAAACTACTGACCTGGAACAGAGATCCAGGTGAGATAATTTAAAAATTAACAGACAGTGCAAAAGCCATGATCAAAAAAGTGAGTCTAGACATCATCTTTCAGGAAATTGTTGAAGATAATTGCCCCAATATTCTAAAACCAGAGGGTAAAATAGAAATTTAAATCTGAAAGTCATCCCAAAATGAAAACTACCACAGATGTTATAGGTAAATCCCAGAACTCCCAAATAAAGGAGAAAATATTGCAAATAGTCAGAAAGAATTCAAGTATCATGTAGTCTTAGGATGACACAAGATTTATCAGATTCTACCTTAAAGGATAGGAGGACTTGGAATATGATATTCCAGAGCAAGGGACCAAGGATTACAATTAAGAAACACCCAGAAAAACTGAGTAACCCTTCTACAGGAAAAGAAAAATACTATTCAAATGGAATAAAGGATTTTCAAGCATTCTTGATTAAAAAAAAAAAAAAAAGACAAGAGCTGCATAGAAAATATGACTTGCAAAGACAAAATTCAGGTGTAACATAAAAAATATAAGCAGAAAAAAGAATTCATGAAGGACTTAAGGTAAAACTATTTATATTCCTGTTTGAAAGATAATACTTGTAAATAAGAACTTTATCATTATCTAGGCAGTTAGAAGGAGTATATACAGATGTAGTGCATAGATAAGATTTGAATATAAAAGAATGATATGGAACAAATCAATAGACAAATGCACTGGGAGAAAAGGAAAAGGAAACTTAAAATGGGGCAAATATATCACATAAAAGAGAGAAGAAACAGCTTTTATAGGGGAGACATGAGAGGAAATGAATAAATCTTACTTTTATCAGAATTAGCTCAGAGAAAATAACATGCACACACAATAGGGTATAGAAATCTATCTTACCCTACAGGAAAATGAGTAGAAGGAAATAATAGAAGATGAAGTGATAGATGGAAGGATAAGAGTCATTCCCCAATTGCTAATTGATCAAAAGATATGAACAGTCTTCAGTTGAAGTAATCAAAGTTAATTATGGCATTACAATTATTTAAATAACTATTTATTGGACATGTACAAATTAAAACAGTTCTGAATTCTCCTATCTATTTGATTAGATAATAGGACAGAAACATAATGATAAATCTTGGAGGAGATGTGAGAAAAATCAGACCTTCATGCATTGTTGGTGGAGTTGTGACCTGATTCAATTATTCTGTAGATCCTTTTGGACCTATACTTAAAAGGCTATAAAATCCTACTTATCCTTTGACTTAGCACTGCTAGCCCTATATCCATAAAAGAGATTAAAAAAAGGAAAAAGAAACTATATGTATAAAATTTTATATTGTCTTGGGGCAAAGAATCATAAATTGAGGATTTGCTCATGAATTGGGAAATGGCTGCATAAATTGTGGTATATGATTGTGACTAAAATATTATTGTGCTATAAGAAATGATGAACAGGTGGCTCTCAGTATGGGAACACTTATAGAAGCTCATGAAAAGTGACACATACTGTGCACAAAGTAAGAACATTATTATTAGATGATTAGCTGTGAATGACTGCTATTCTCAACAATACAATGATCTAAGACAACTCTGAAAGACTTAACAACAAAAAAATATTCTATCCATACCCAAAGAAGAACTGGTGGTTTCTGAATACAATTAAAGCAAACTTGTTAAAAATTTATGTTTTCTTGAGTGTTTTTTAATCTGTTTTCCTTTGCAATATGACTAATAGGGAAATATGTTTTGCATGACTACACAGATAAAACCTATATCGAATTGCATTAATACTTAATGATAGGGCTGGGTAGAAAGGAAGGGGAAAATTTGGGCAAAAGTATTAAAAATTAATATGAAAAATTGTGTTTAAATGTAATAAGGGGAAATAAAATACTAAACAAAGTAACTATGAATCTGTAGTTGCTTTTGACATTTTCTTTAGTAGTATATTAATACACATACACATATATTATATTTTCCATTTAACTTTGCAGAATCTGTTGAATTATGCTAATTCTATTTTTTTTAATGTAAACCTTTTATTCATCAGCCATCAATCCAATTATTTTGTCATTTACAATGAACAATGGCTCTATTTGCTTTATCTATAAACAATAGTTCCTTATTTGTAGGACAAATAATTGATAGCATTCATAAAAAAAGAAAATATTATTTTTCTATGAAGACACTATATTCAGAATCATTATCTGTACTGTGAATGATATAATTTTTGTTGCTGTGTTTGTGTTTATAATATACTTACTATTATTCATAATAAGAATGACAACTTTATTAATCTAAGGCTCTACTGCCATATATATGTATATATGTATATATATATATATATATATATATACATATATATATATATTTTTTTTTTCAAATTGGATTCATGATTCTTGAAGGCACTTCTCAATTTCTTCTAAATTATTAGATGAGATTTTGGATCACAGAGTTTGGCCCCCAAATGGAAACTAAAATGAATTCTAGTTATCTTTTATGGTATTACAATTAAGAGCTTAAGTACAAAATGCTCTATTTTGAGTTTTGCAAAATCAGATAATTCTCTCCACCTATTTTCTAACATGAATTAAGATGTACAAATATAAAAATACCATATTTTTTTTTGTTGTTGATATATATATATATATATATATATATATATATATATATATATATATATATTTACCTTTATGGGTGCACAAGTACATTTATTTTAAGGGCTTTATTCAACATGAAGAGCAGGGAGTGGTTTCATATCAACATTTTCCCCATCAACCAACAGCCAATGACTCAGTTCTGGTCCACTACTTTGGAAAAATGTTGATTTTACCTTTAAGGCATACATTCCTTTACTTCCCATATTTTTTTTTTTTTCATTTCACTTCTAGCTCTCCCCCCCCCCCAGTCTTTTCATTTTTATCTAATATTTTAGTTTCATTTTCACTTAAAACAATGTCTAAAAAATTATTTAGGAGATAAACTTTCTGAGGATACATGACTTTTAAAATATTCTTTCCTCTCTCCCTCTCTCCCTTTCCTATTTCCTTTCTTCTTTCCTTCCTCCCTTCCTCCTTCCCTCCCTTCCTTCCTTCCTCCCTTTCTGAGGCTGCATGACTTTTTAAATCTCTCTCTCTCTCTCTCTCTCTCTCTCTCTCTCTCTCTCTCTCTCTCTCTCTCTCTCTCTCTCTCTCTCTTTTAATGACAGTTTTCAGGTTGTCTAATGTTTCTTATATTATCTTTGCTAGAACTATTATCTGCATCAGTAGTATTTCCAGTGAGGTATTTTACATTTTCTTCTATATATTTGTATTTGTTTAATTAACACCTGCCCCCAATTCTAATTTTTAAAGATTTTTTTTCCCCTTCAGTTAGCTTATGTAGTACCTTCTTTTATAATTGGACAATTTTACTTTTTAAGATTTTGTTTTCTTTAGTAGACCTTCCCCTCTCTCCCCCATTTGAGCTAGTCTATTTTTTGAGGAATTGTTTTTTCAGACAATTTTTATGCTTCATTTTCCAGGGCGTTAACTTTTTCTTGTATAATTTTATTTCCCTATGTTTTTTCCTATCTCTTATTTTACTTTTAAAATTCTTTTTGAGATTTTATAAGAAAATTGTAGGGGCTTGAGTCCAATCCATATTCCCTTTAAATGATCTGGGATCTTTTCTCTTTTGTATTTTTTTTAGCCTGTTTCATGACTTTTAAAGTTGCTATATACTTCTGGCATCATCCCATGTTTCTTGCACTGGTGGTGGGGAGGGGGAGAGGGGGAAAGAGAAGGGAGGGAGGGGTCTGGGATCTGGTGATTGTTTTCTGGACTGAATCCTCTACTGTTAGTGGTCTGTTCACTGCACTGCTTTGGTCAACTCTAGTCTCCCCTGTTGTACTGGGGTTCCAGGGGTGGTATGTTGCCTTCTGTGCTGGGGCTGGAAGTCTCAGAGCTGTCTTGTTGTGTTCCTGATCTGCTAAGTTTAGACCAAAGGACCTCATCCCTTTGGTTGCTCATCTGTGCTGTACTTAAGAGCCTCTTGCTATCTTGTCCAGATGTTGTCTGCAGGAGGTTATCCTCCCCTTTAATCCAAGTGAGACAGATCTTTCCTGAAATTCTTTTAGATTATCTAAGCTAGAAAACTGTTTCATTCTGTCTTTTTGTGCTGTCACTCCAATCTGATTAGAGCTTGATTTAATGCTATTTACAAGGGAAACTGGGGAGAGCTCAAATTCCTGGCTTCTTTCTGCCATCTTGGCTCCACAAGTCCCCCCTTTCCCCATCCCACTGAAACAATTTAACCTGTCTCAACCATTGAGACATTTTTTGTATGTCCTTGTTTTAAGCGGCATGTTTTATCACTGCTTTGTTCACAATTAATTCTTTTCATCTTTCTTTAAAAATCAGTGTGGCTGTGTTGGCTGGCACCTTGCAGCACATTTGTACTTCAGAAAATCAACTGCTTGTCATGTGTAGGAACCTGACTCTCCTTCCTTTTAATTATAAGTTCATGCCAGTGCATGGTGCTAATGTGAATATCTTGAACAATTTTTAAATGACATTTCTATTGATTTGTCCCATGTATCATAAGCAAGGATCTATTGAATTTCACTCAGAGAATTATGTAGCATAAAGAGAAAGAGAAAATACCAGAAGGAAGCCAGTTGGATTGTAATTGGGTTCATAGAAAGAATGCCATAGATTCAAGAACATATAATTTATTAGGCTTTTTTAATCAATTATAATTCCATAACATAAAATATAAAGTAGCATAATTATCACTTAAAACAATACTACCAAGCTTGTTAAATACCTGTTTAACTTTCTTTTTACTTCTGTAAAGTCCAGAAAATAAGTTATCAGGAGGAAACTATATTTTATATCAAAGTCTATTTACACTCTTTCATATAAGGATATAGGTCTTACTGGATGGAAAAGATGTTTATATAGAAGAGCATCTTTTATCAGGGCCAAGATCTCCATTCTGCTTTTAAAATTGTTAGTGTAGCACTTGAGGTGTTTTAATTCATTCTCTTCTTACCATCTCCCTTACCATTCCTTCCCAAAATTAAAAAAAGCTAAACCAGATTTAAAGCACATTACGCATCAGCAATTATTCCAAACCAGAGCTCATTTGTCTGTACCTATGTGTTTATTATAAAGATGAATGGAAAGGCACAGTTTTGTCTTTCCATTTACTCTTTCTGTCTTCCTTATATGTCTAGTTTTTACCTCTTAGAATGTTAATTTCATGTGGTATCTGTGTATATGTGTTTCCTAAGTATTTGTAGAGCCTGACATATTGTGTTAGATAGATATTTTCTCTTTCTCTTTATCTCTTCCTCTGTCTATTTCTGTCTTCCATCTATTATCACATTAACAATGTGGCAAACATATTAAACATATATAAACAGGGAGTATGAATGACAGATACAAAAAAAGGAATCTATGGGAACATCCTGAAGGGCCTCTGCCTTGTTAGGACTTACCGATCATGGATACCAATAAGGACAAATATGGGTTAGCTGCTTGGGTCACATTAATTGGGACATTAATATTTCCAGTGTCATAGTGTTACTGATGTCTCTCTGGAAAGATAAGTATGGAGAGCAATAGATATTTTAGGGTCTATTTAAGGACTGAGAGTTATTCATTAGTCAACTTAGATCCTAGCAAGGTCCCACAGCTATCTCTAGCTAAAAGAAAATCTACTTTTTTTTCTACTGACTTTTTTTAGTGTAAGCTTAAGGGCTTAGATTGCAATCACCTGCCTTTTTGTTGTTGTTGTTGCTGAGGCAATTGGGTTTAAGTGCTTTGCCCAGGGTCACACAGCTAGGAAGTGTTAAGTGTCTGAGGGGAGATTTGAACTCTGGTCCTCCTCACTTCAGGGCTGGTCCTCTATCCTAACTGCCCCAATCATATGCCTTTTGATGACTATTTTAAAAAAATATTCTCATAAATCCCTAATTGTGAGGCTCTATCTTCCAGTACAATTTGGGAGACTCTACCATAAGAAATCCTCCTGGAAAGTTCTAAAGAAGTACTGCCTGATCAATAAGGTAAATATGTTACAGATAAGAATAGAAGCTAAGTGATGCAAGAAAGACCAATTCCTTCTATTCCTGATTCATACTTCTGATTTCATAGTGTTTATCTTCCAGCAGTGAACATAATGATTTTATTTTTCTTCTGCCTTTGACTAGCAAAAATCTTACTATTCTCTCCATATTGTCACAGTTTGGAATCAATTTAATTTTCTTTTCATATTTTCCTTGGACAAGACAGATCAAGACATAAGGTCCTGAAGGCATTTGTCACTTTCAATGTCCACATTTCTAAAATAAAAAAAATTAAAAATTTTAATGAATATTACATATATATACACACATATACATATACTATATGTATTAAATGTACACAAAATATATAGAGCAACTAGGTAGTATGGTAGATAGAACCTTGTGACTATAAAGACACTCATTAGGTATTTAACTCTGAATAAGTCACTTAATCTATCTTTGTCTCAGTTTTCTCAAATGAAAAATGGATATAATAATATGACCTATCTCCCTAAATAATTTGAGCAACATAGTTTAGAAATGTTTGTTATTTATGTTGTTTTTGTTGAGTTGCTTTTCAATCATGTCTGATTCTTTGTGATGCTCTTTAGGGTTTTCTTGGCAAAAATATTGGAGTGGTTTGCTATGTCCTTCTCTGATTATTTTGGAGATTTAAAAAATGAAGAAAAATGGGTTTAAATGAAGACAAGGAAACTGAACTAATATAGGATTAAGTGATTTGCTCAAGTTCACACATCTTGTAGGTGTTCAAACCTAGAAGATAACTTTCTGATTTTAGGTCTGGCACTCTATCTCCTGTGCCTTCTAGCTGCTTGATTTTATTAATACACTTCCCTATTAATATGAATTTTCATGTTACAGAAAAAACTTCTAATAAAGTCACAGTAGTAGAAGAAAGTATATATTTGTTTTCTTTCATATTATCATGAGTCTAAAGCTATAATCTGTGTAGTACACCACCTTCTCCATTTTATAGATGATAAACCTCAGTCTCAGAAAGGTAAAATGATTTGCTTATAAGCATACAAATAATAAGCATGGGAACTTTTTCATGATTTTTTATAATTTTATTGCAAGAGGCTACATAAAAATCTAATTGAGCTAATTACTAATTTAATGTGTAAGGAATGTGATCCTTGCTCTATCCACCAAGTTAAGATGGTATTATACCCTCATAGCTGAGACATATAATAATAGAATATCCAGTATTTAATTATAAAGGAGTTAGTCAGGTGTTCAACTAACTTTAAAAGATGTTTCTACTTTCTGATCCCCATAGGAAAAAAAAAAAATTCACACCTTTCTGATTAAGTTAAGATGGGAATAAATGGGTCCACTGAGCAAACAAATTAGTCGTAACTCTAGGGCATTCAAATATCTAAGTTGTGGAGGAATTCATACAAATGTGTGTTAATTGACCAAAAAAAGGAAAATATTTTCCTTAAATGTATCAAATTGTAATCATGACATTAAGAGGTAGTCCAATCTTTTTACTTATAAATGAAAAAAAAATCTGAATACTTCAGAGGATAAATAACTTGATAACTTGTCCAATAAAGATTTTGAAATTGAGGGGAAATCTGTTAATTGGCTCATGGTTAACAAATTGCATATAATTATAAAGGAATGTTATTGTACTATAAGAAGGATGAGTAGGATGATTTTAGAAAAATTCTGGAAAGACACAAAATAATGCAAAGAGAAATAAGCAAGATTAGGAGAACATAATACACAATAACAATAATATTTTATGATCATCAGCAATGAATGCTTAACTGTTCTCAGCAATATAAATCCAAAGAACTCATGATGAAAAATGCTCCCCACCTCCAGAGAAAAAATGGATAGAACTTGAACACAGATCAAAGCATACTACTTTTCACCTTTTTTTGTTTTTTCTTTCACACAATGACTAATATGGAAGCACATTTCACATGACTGTACATATATAATCTATATCAAAGTGCTTGCCATTTCAGGTGGGGGTCAGCAAGAAAGGAAGAATAATTTAAGCTCAAATTTATTTTTAAATGTTACAATATTTTACATGAAGTGTGACAAAAATGTTATCCAAAATGAAAAAACACAAGAATTAAAGAGCATGTAATGAATAAACATAAAGGTTCAGCAACAGACACAGAGAGAAAAACAGAGACAGATAAAAAGACAGAGACACAAAGAGATAAAATGAGAGAATGAGAGACAGAGAGACAGAGAGAGAGAGAGACATACAGAGAGAGAGAGAGAGAGACAGAGAACCTGTGTCAAGGCAGATAAAATATTACAGAGCTCCGAATTTGTACTCAGACTTCCTGAATAAAATCTAGCACTAAGTTCATTATATTACTACTTCCTTTATATAAGCCTTCATCTGAAAATTATTAAGAAAACAAATACACAGCGATATTTTGATGGGTTCTTGATTTAGTCTGGGTGTATAAAAATTAGAAACCATCAATACCTTCTTATCCTAAATCTCATCTTAATTTCCTTTATTCTTGTACCTCTAATACTATGGCACTACAACCTGCCATCATGTGGCACAATTTTTGAGGGAATATGATTTTTGTGGTATCAAAATATTGATCCTTCTAATTAGAGTTTAAAGATTTCTTGTGTATCATCACACAAGATTTTATATTTTTATCGGGCCTCATATTCCCCTTTGTGATCACCTATTATCACTATTATCTATAGTTAACCACATTCTGGCTGCTAGGGCCTGAAATGATCAAGTGTATTTTACAGTATGTTATCTTTCTTAGCAATGTGCTTTTTTCATCCTTTTCCTAAAAATTTGTGTTATTGGAACTCAAGCAATGATACCTCATGGTCTAGGTAAAATGACCAGATCTATTACAGGTAATTGTATATATATATTGGTAGTTTGGGGAAATTACTATGAAGTTTTACTTCTTATAACTAAACCCTCTTAAGAGTGTGTAAATCCCAACCACCAAAAATACATGGCTGGGCTAAAAAATCTACAGTGTTCATGGCCCAGTTAACAATCTTGCAAGCCAATTTTAGGCCATGATTGCAATGACTATTTAATACAGAGACTAGACTGTAGCCATGGTAAATTAGATTATAAAGAAACAGACCTGAATGTCAATGAGGAAATAGATAACAGAGTTAGTGGTTGCTGGGTATGAGGTCTTTATTCTCCTCAGATGTCTCAGGAAGAAAATCAGTATAAAGCACCTTGGGAAATGGTGCACCTCAAAATGCATTCTGACATCTTCCTAAACACACACACACACACACACACACACACACACACACACACACACACACACACACATACACACACACTGGCACATCTCCTTCCATTAATCTCCAGTAAAGAATCTACCCAACAAATTAAAGATCTTCCTTTCCTCTTAATCAAAAGGGCTTTTAATATTTGTGCATACCAACACAACAATTCCAGCTGTCCATAAGTAATCTCATGCTCTCATTTTATAGCTAAACATTTTTTATTTCTAGTCCTATATTTCTCAACAGTACATTCTATACCAAATCTTATACGTTGAGTTTGTCCCGCCATACAGTTTTCCTTTTCCCTTTAATATTTTGAGTGTATTCCATGCAGTGACTCACAGTTATAGAGCATTTCTAGAAGAATAATGATCTATGAAAGGATGGCTTCTGGTAGTAATAAATGACTTGGGGAAAATATAATTTTTAAAAAGTGGATGTTATCAACTGCTCTATATTAATTTTTTCTTTCTTCTGTGAAGAATATAAGTATTCACATATATAGTTCCATATAAGTGGTTGTTTGATGGACACTGATAACTTTATTTGTTTTCATGTCAAGTGACCAAATTATTCATTAAAAAGTTATTTGGAGAGATTTGCCTCATAAATTAATGGATTAAACTTTAGTCAAGTCACCTCTTCTAACAGTCTTCCATGGAAGTACTGTTAAGCAAACAAGACATATATTAGGCATAATAATGAGTTTATTCAGCTGGTAAGGCATATAGCCAAAGGGATTTTCCCCATTTCTCACCAAAACTCAGAAGAAATGGAATTTGAGAGAAAATGTTTTATAATCATCATTTCTTAGCAGTTTGCTAACTGACTAGACTTCTGCTAACAGTATCATCGACCTCAGGAAAGCTCATCTTCTCTCCAAGATCTATACCAGACTTATTCATTTATTTCCTTTCTTAAGAAATGCTTTCTCTTCTTCACTAGCCTCAACATAACACTTTTTGTTTTCAATAGCAACCTCAAAAATCATCTGTAAGAATTATTTTCCCAGTAGGAAGTTCTTAACCTTGAGTGCATTAGCATCCCTTTGCTTTTAATAATAATTTTTGGCTATATTTCAAAATTACAAATTTCCTTTATTGACCTATGTTTTTATTTCATATATTTAAAAATATTGTTCTGTGAAGGGATCCATGGATTTCATAGAAAGGCCAATGGGCTCTATGGCACTTTTAAAAAGGTTAAGTGAGCCTATCTCACTTTGATCACTCATTACTAATTGCCTCAATATCCAATAGAGATAGTTCCTCCCCCCATATGCTGGGTTATCTTGTAGTTATCCACATGTCCCTTTGTAAATTTTGACTGTTTTCATGTGTTATGTGTGCTTCTTATCATTATTGACCTAACAAACAAAGAGTCAGATCCTTTCTGATTAATATGCTTTTGCCTTATCACTGGCACATTAATAACTGCGATTTTGGACAAGTCAATTAACATATCCCAGTGTTTGTTTCCTTCTCTGTAAAATGGGAATAAAAGTAAAGTACTTCATAGACTTTCCATGTACATGTGACTTATGATTCTATCATGTTTTATCTTGGTTTAATGTAATGTAATTTTGAAAAATAATGTCATTAACAAGTATTTGTCATAGACTTAGTTGTATTTTCTTACTTGAATCAGTACCTAGGGAACTTCACTGGCAAAGGGGATACATTTCTTTGTTTCTCTTTTAAAACCCTTCATCATAACATGTCCCCAGTCTCTCAAACCTAATTATCCTTTACTCTCCTCACACCTCACAATCCAAATGAACTCGTCTTCTTATTGGTTCTCACACACATCTCCTATCTCTGTGTTTTGCATTAGTTGTATCTAATACCTTAAATGGACATTTATTTTATGTGTGATATGTCATGTCACTTATATAGAACTCCTTCTAACTTCAAGGAGATATAGTACAGTGGGGAAAATATTTCAATGTAGAGGACTCTAGTTCTCATATTTTCTCCTTGGGTAACCTCATCTAGATCATTTCAACTATTTTTTTTTTCCTGAGGCAATTGGGGTTACATGACTTGCCCAGGATCACACAGTTAGGGGAAGTATTAAGTGTCTGAGGCCATATTTGAACTCAGGTCCTCCTGACTTCAGGGATGGTGTTCTATTCACTGTACCATTTAGCTCCTCCCTCATTGTAGGAGTTTATTTTGAGTTTCTTTAGTCAAATTTGACCCTCACCCCAAAATCTTTGATAAGATTTAGAAACATGGTTAGCCTCACAAGTCAAAAATTTCTAAATAATCTCAGAGTGCAAAACTATTTGCAAGTGGGTCATTTCTTCCATTGAATGTCAATTTTTACTGTTTTCAGCTGCCAGCTTTGCTTTCAGTTTTGGCTAATTTTGATTATCTAACTTTTTCATATTTGGGGTGAAAATACCATTTATATGTTTTTAAAATGTGTGATTTTTCTTTGATTTTGTTTCCAAATACAAGGGATGTACCCTATTTCAAATTTGATCTTGGAGGAAATAAGTAGCCATTAGAAAAATCTAAATGGATAGTTGAATATTATGTGTAAACCTGTATTTGATGGAGTCAAGGAAGAATTAGAATGGGGAAAGGCTTGAGTCAGGAAGACACCTTGGGCAGGCTGTTACAATAGTTAAAGCATGAATAATGCTTCATTTGGGATAATAATTACTCAATTATGTTACTAATTTTAATAGCAGATTAAAGATAAATGGATGCCACTCATTATAAAAGAATAAACAAAATAATTGATGAATTTGGTTATCATGAACAACTTCTGGTATGGGAACTTCCAATATAGTGAGGATTATATCAATGTCTCACTTATTATTATCAGTTGCATGGGAAGTTATTTGATAAATATGATAGTCAAATCAGCCCATGATCACATAGCTAGTAAGTCTCAGAATTAGGATTTTAAGCTAGGCCCCCAAGTCCTTCCCTTTATTCTCAATATCCAGTTATCCTTTGTTTTTTGAAAATTATATTGTATTTTAGGCTGAGTGGGATTTTCAAACTATCTTAATGATAGTTCTTTCCCCTCTCTCAATGTTAATTATTATACAAATATTTGGAATATGTTAGAATCATGTGATTGATCAAATTGTTTTTTTTTTTTTTTTTCATTAAATGAGAAAATGGAAGGGAGGAGATTTTGGTGGAGAACTCTTTCAGCTTGTCTCAGGAATATTTTAATACACAGCTTTGCTTCAGCTCATATAACATTAGGAGAACTGGTTAGAATTCTAATACCTTTTATGATTACCATTAGAAGCCTACAAAATGCACAAAATCTTGGTGCCAAACAATCCAACTGTTTCACAGCCAAATTATAACAAAGGAATGAAACAATGGAGCTAACCACCCAACAATTGTCGGGAAAAGATAAGCACTTTCAAGTTGATTACATGCTTGCCATGCCAATTAACTCAGTGGATCATTAAGATGCTACTCATGTGTATTTCATTGCATCATCAGTAGCACAACCACCATTTTTTGCTGCCAAAAATTATTTGTAGGAGATTGTTTGAATCAGAGTCTTCATTTCCCAGGAGAAGAGTGTCTTTTAAAACTTTTCTAACCAAAAGATGCTAACGTGTTTCATATCATAATTATTATATGATCAGGGAGTCCAAGGCACTTCAATATTCCTTAATGTTGGAAAGACCAGTTGCCCAATTGATTTATTTTAAGCAAATAGTATAGACTTTTTTGGCAAAAGAAACCCATAGAAATGAGGATTGAGTTTGGCATTAGAACGTAACTTTAGCAGTTTTGGCTAGAATAAAGTAGATCATAGTTTGCTTCACTTAAATTACCATTCAAAAGCACAGGAATATTATGCTTAATTTGAGAGAGCCATTTCTTTTCATACAGAGATTTCCTATTTTAATGATCTACATTCACCTCCAGCATTGTGTTTTTAATATAGAATGGATGAATGAATGAATGTAGAATCATGTATTAAGAAGTTACAACATGAAAAGCATTTTGTCACAAAATGTCCAGTACAAAACTTCTAGGAACCTTGATTTCACAGATTTAACATGCCAGTGGAGGAGATAACATAGATAGAATGTTTCATTTAGTAGTTATTAATACTGATGACAATAATTCATTAATAAAAATTTAATGAACAAATGAATGAATGTGTAAATGAAATTAAACATAGCCCAGATCATATTATGAAACAAGACCATATGGTCAAGAATTTTTCTAAATGATGAATTTTACTTTTTTACTATAAATGCACATAGATTAAAAGGAAGACTATGGGTGTATTATTTAAAAGGTAAGATGGTGAAGATTTTGAAAAAAGAAATAGCTTTGTAATAAGTACCAAATTTTCTTAAGTGAAATCTGATATATTTGGACATTAGACCTCATGCTATTCTTCATTTTCCTTTTGGTAGTCATTAGAATGTTGTTCTTGAAGTCATGATTTTAAATGTTGGCTCTGAATTTGTTAGTTGTGAGATTGTGAGCAAGTACCTAATCTCTCCTGCTTAAGTTTCTTCATATGTAAAACAACAGAAATATCTGTAGTATCCAACATTGTGAGATTTGATAAAACATGTAAGTAAATTGCTTTGCAAATTTTTTTGCTAAAATCATAAGTCAGGATTATATGGCTACTAACATAATTATTGCCCTAGTTTTGTGGTGAGCCAGGCTTAATCAATGAATTTCTTTGAGTAAATTGCTCATTCAGCTGAGAATTCTTCCTGAACTACTTTTTCCAGTTAGTTTCAACATATCATTCTACCATTTTGATCTTATTATGTGCCTCTCTACCTATTGGCAGGCAGTACAAAATGAGATTCCTTTGAAAAGACTGTGTATACACAACACATACACACACACACACACATATGAACAGGTTGAAGAATCAGTTTAATCATGTATATCACTTGGATTTTGCACAAGCCACATTTTGTGAAATAACAGTATAATGTGTACTCCCCAGTAAATCTTAAGGGCATCATATGCCAGGGGAATTTATTCCCACATAGTTCTATATTTTCTTCATTTTTGTTTATCATAAGGACTTTTAAAACTGATGGCCACCATTTTTATCTCTGCATTTGCCAGGATTGCATAAAAATGTAAAATTATCGCCAGCCCAATACAACAGAGATATTTTCATAAAAACATTAAATAACATTAAAAACTATAATTCTTCTCTTAGCATACTTATTTTAATGGGTCTTCCTTATTGTATACATAATTACAGAAAGAGAACGGGGGACACTAAAAGAACATTCAGCCAATTCTTTCATTTTGTTTTTAAATATTTTCTTTTCTTTTCATAGCCTGTACTGACCTCATTCCAAATTGTCAACATAATCTTTGTTTAGCATTGAATTCTTTATTTCTCCTTCTGGCTTCTTCCTTTATTAATATTCTTATTTTATCTTGAATTTATGCAACATCTTCAGGGAGATAGACAAAAATACATAGTCTAGTTTACTGTATTTGAATGCAGTTATTCAGAACAGATAGAAAATTAAGGAATACTCTAGATAACATTATTAGTTGATTCAGAAGGAAAATGGCTTTAAAGTGGTGCTCTTCTGGGACAATAAGTTCCATAGGAAGAATGTTATGAAGATTATTATAAAATATGTTTATGGATGACTAAAATGCAAATCTTAAAGATTTGATAATGATCTTTGCAGAGAACTATAATTCTAATACAGAATTAGAGGACCAGTGTTGAACAGAGTAGAACTTTCTAAGGATAATTTTTTGTCAGGTAAGTGCTAGAGAAACAAAGACAAAAATGAATAGAATCCCTGCCTTCACAGAGGTTACATTCTACTAGAAGGTTCAAATATGACTAGGATCAATTGAGTTTCTGGACTGAATTAGCTGATGAATTCTATGGCACTAGGTCAATTTTGATTAATAGGAAAACTAAGTAAAAACAGGGTTGGGAACCATCCTGATAACATTTGTGAATGAACTTTTATAATTTCTATATTATCCATTTACTTAATTTATGCCTCTTTTTCTCCATCTTTATTGCAATAATATAGTGGCTTCCATGTCTTATTCCCAGTTTTCTTTAAGGATGCTAACATGGCTTCAAGCTTCCTCTTTAGACCATCACTCACTATTTACTTTAAAATATTAATATTCATACTGAAAAATATTCTAACACATTGAGTGCTCAATTACTAAATCTATTTGTATATGATAATCTCCTATTCTATCCCTTTTAGTTAGATATATTAGACCTCTGTCTCATACATCTATATCAGTTCCAAGATTCTGAACTTCAGAGTCCTAATAATCAGACCACAACTTTTCTGTGCTTTCAACATTCTCACTCTCTTAGTCAGAATAAGTTTTCCTTTTTCCTAATTATGGCTTCCTTCGCTCCAAGTTCATTCTGTGCTCTAAGTTCATCACCCCAACCCTAATTTTGTCTTCATTTGCCTTATAGCTAAAGTTCACTTGTCTTAAAGCTTTAACTTCATAATCCATTGGATTGATTTACCGTTTGATGATTTATTATCCATTTCTTGACAATTCCTTTCTCATATGAATATCTGCCATTCTCAATATTCTAATTTTTAGTAATAGTAACTGCTAATCTCTACCAGTCCTCTATTCCCCAATGAAGTGGAAATTCCTTATTACATGCATGGGCTGTTTTCATTTTTGTATTTGTATTCACAGCAACTAATACAATTATGTAATAGATGCTTAGCAAAAGTTTGTTGATTGTTTATTAGATTTGATTGAATTAATCCCTTCCTCTAGCTATGGAACATTGTTTGAAAAATATATGACATTAAGTTAATTTCATCTACTCTAAGTATATTTGTATGATCTGCACTAAGTCCACATTGATGCTCAGAAAGACTTCTACTACTCTAATGTATTTGGGCTTCCTCTGTATCTTAATTCCTCACTGTTATTATTAGAAAAGTACTTATCTTCTTAACCTCTTCTGCTTCCATTCAAGCTCAACTTTTCTCAACAAATGCCCAAGTTTTCTATATTATGAAGAGGACAAAGACCAGTTAATGGAAGCTTCCTCAATTCCCATCATGAATGCCTTAGGATTTCTTAGTACCATCACATATTCTTACCTCCTTTCTTCTTATTTCAAAGAAATGTTTATCAATACTCTTTTCTATGACTGATATTTCAAGCCATTCCACTTGCCTCTTCTAAATATCTCTGCTGCAATTTTCATTTTCTCCTTCCCCATTAGAAGGGAGCTTGAGAAATTAAAATTTTGCCACTGAAGGAAAAAATTAAAGAAATCTAAACAATAACAAACAAATAGCAATAACAATCAAACTATAGATAATACCCATGCAAACTGGCCTAAGGAATGGCAAAATATATATCTGATGCAATTTTGAAAAATGAGTAAGTTGAAATAAAAGAATGACTTGAGACATGCTTTTAAGACTGAAAAAAAAAGGAAGATGTTGAATTTAACAAGTTTTCATTTAAATGGAATAGATGATAACAAATGAGCCATCATCTATACATAAGAAGATATCTATATCTTTGACTAAGGGAATTTGGAATGGATTTGAGCAGGTTTTCAGGGAAATAATAATACATTTCCCCTTTAGAGCATGTGGAAAGAGAACTAGACTTTGAATCTAGAGCAATTACAACAAGTCTGAAATGTTATACTTTTTAGATCTGAGACCTTAGAAAAGTTATTTAAGGTCTTTGAGTCTCATCAACAAATTGATATTTCTGGAGGCAAAGACAGGAATTTACCCAATCTCTCCCCGAAAATGTCCAACTTCCTTTAAATAAGGACTTTAAACAAATTTTAGAGCATCAGAGAACCCCAAAATATGGAGTAGAAGATTTTCCAACTGGAGCCAACTTAGGTCAGCAGAAAAGATCTGTGACACTAGGATGGGATTCCAGTGTGCAGTCCCAGTCTGGGCCATATCAGCACAACCCCTGACCCAGACCTAGTACTAATTCAGGCCTCAGTCTGAACTCTTAATCAGCAGCAATACTTGTGGCTTCCAGACTTCTCAGCCCAGAGACATCAAAGAAAATCTGGAAGGTCAGCAGAAAAGGTCTGTGGAGCCAGGGTAGGAGTCTAGCACACAATCCCAGAGCATGCAATGCCAGTGTAGCTACAGCCCCCCGCCACAACCCAGTCCGGCCCTAGCCATAGCCCTAATATCACCAAGAAGGGACATTTGAATCTGCAGCAGCACCAGAGGCTTCTGGGCCTCTTATCCTGGGATACTAGAAAGGACTTGGAAGGTCATCAGGAGAGTCCCTAGCCAGGATTGGGTGCTTGGTGTACAGTCCCACTAGAGGTCATGTCAATCTCAACTTCTGGGTGCTTTAGCACACCAGATCTTACAGCTACTATGTGTGTGTGTGTGTGTGTGTGTGTGTGTGTGTGTGTGTGTGTGACACACCTAATAGCTTCAGGGAAGAAAAGAGAGCTTATGGTCTGATTCCTAGAAGGATCTCTGAAACATCTACACAGAACTCCTGATGCTTGGGATGGTGCACCATCCACCCTGGAAACAGAGTCCTACTTTAACAGAGAATTAAAAGCAGAATAATATCCTAGGAAAATGAGCAGACAACAGAAAAAAATTCTCAATATAGAAAGCTACTATGGTGACAAGGAAGATCAAAACACACACTCAGAAGAAGATAACAAAGTCTAATCTCCTACATTCAAAGTCTCCAAGAAAAATAAGAATTGAGTTCAGGTCATGGAAGAACTCAAAAGGGACATTGAAAATCATGTAAGTGAGGGAGAGGAAAAATTAGGGAAAGAATAGAGAATGGTATAAAAGAATTACAAAAAGCTAATGAGAATGTATTAAAAAGCAAAATCAGCCAATTGGGAAAAAAGGTACAAAAGTTTACTGAGGAAAATAATTCCTTACAAATAGAATTGAGAAAATGGAAGCTAATGATTTTATAAGAAATCAAGATATAATACAGCAAAAAAAAAAAATCAAAAAATGTGAAAAATCTTATTGGAAAAACTAAAAAGTATATCCAAGTCATGATCAAAAATAAAGACCCTGGACATCATCTTTCAAGAAATTATAAAGAAAAAGTGTACTGATATTCTAGAGCTAGAAGATAAAATAAAAATGGAAAGAATCCACCAATCACCTCATGAAAGACATACCAAAATGAAAACTCCCAGAAATATTATAGTTAAATTCTAAAACTCCTAGTCAAGGAAAATATTGCAAGAAAATGATCTTTCTAGAAATGGTGTCATTTTGTCATGATTATAATTCTACTCAGCCATTTCCTCAAGCAACTTGTCACCAAAATTTTACAAATATTTACAAATATTACAAATATTTGATTTTATTGAGATAGGGAATTACCAAAGAAGCTCTTTTATAAACTCATTATCAAATTGCAACTCATTAACCTAAAAAGTTGCCCAAACTTTTCAAACTTACTATTAATTTATGATTTCCTAAATTAATATGCAGCCAGAAGGGATCTGCTTATATTTCATTTTGACACTAATGTAGCCAGCCATGTGCCTCATGCAATCCATAATATCCCATAACAAGGCTAGAACCAGATTAAAATGTAATTGGGTAATGTTTAAGTAAATAAACAAAATATAATAAAAGTTATAGTTTTCATTTGTTGTCCTCTAAGTCAAAATATGACCAACAGGGATCTGTTTCTATTTAAGTTTGGTACTGCCAGCCTAGAATACTGAGAGTTTAGATGATATGCTTAGCAACAAAAAACACTGCATTTTGGAAGGCCCACTAGATTTTAAGTCTTACTGGCTATAATGCCTGTTCTCTATTCTTTATAACTATCTAAATAAAAAAAAGAAAACAACAACAACAACAAGCACAACAACAAACACCCTTTGATCCTTCTGCCCCAGCTATCTAATGTCTAATTTATTTTTTTTCTCCATGAGTAAATTTCTTTTTTAATAGTATTTTATTTTTCAAATATATACAAAAAATAGTTTTTCAACATTCACCTTTGCAAAACCTTGTGTTTCAATTTTTTTCTTCCTCGCTTATCCATTACATCCTCCCTCCCCAAGATAGCAAGCAATATAATATAGGTTAAACACATGCAATTCTTCTAAAATATTTCCATATTTGTCATGCTACTGCAAATCAATCAGATCAAAAGATGAAAAAGCATGAAGAAGGAAAAAACAGAAGTAAACAAACAAAAAAAAAATGAAAACATTATGCTTTGATACACATTCGGTCTTTATAGTTCTTTCACTCTCTCTGGATGTGGATGGCATTTTCCATCACAAGTCTGTTGGAAGTGCTTTGAATCACAACATTGTTAAAAAAAATAGCCAAACCCATTACAGTTGATCATTACATAATGTTGTTTCAGTAGAATGTTCCCTTCATTCTGCTCATTTAACTCACCATCAGTTCATGTAAGTCTCTTCAGTCTTTTCTGAAATCAAACTGCTTATCATTTCTTATGGAACAATAATATCCCATTACTTTCAAATAATATAACTTTTTCAGTCATACCCTGATGATCATCCATTCATTTTCCAGTTCCTTGCCACTAAAAGGGGGCTGGTACAAATATTTTTTGAACATGTATATCCTTTTTTTTCTCTTTTAGTATGTTTTTGGGATATAGACCCAGTAGAGTCACTGCTGGATCAAAGGGGTTGGCAGTTTTATAGTTCTTTGGGAATAATTCCAAATTACTCTTCAGAATGGTTGAATCATTTCACAAGTCCACCAACAATGTATTAGTGTCTCAATTTTCCCATATTCCCTGCAACATTCATGATTATCTTTTCTTGTCATTTTAGCTAATCTGAGAGATGTGAAGTGGTACCTCAGAGTTGTCTTAATTTGAATTTTTCTTATCAATAGTGATTTGGAAAACTTTAATATGACTAAAAATGGCTTTAATTTTTTTTTTGGAAAATTGTGTGATCATATCCTTTTACCATTTATCAATTAGGGAATGGCTTGTATTCTTATAATTTTGAGCATGACCAAATTTCTTTGAAAATAGCAATTTAGGGGGCATCTAGGTGGCACAGTGGATTCCCTGAGTCAGGAGGTCCTGAGTTCAAATTTGATCTCTGATACTTAACATTTCCTAGCTGTGTGACCCTGGGCAAGTTGCTCAATCCCAATTGCCTCAGAAAAAAAAAAAAAAAAAGTAGAGTCTATGCATAGCCAATGACTCAAGTAGCCTTCTTTTCTGCCTTCCTCTATTCTTTCCTACTTCCCTCTATCTCCATTTCTCTCTCTCTTCCTTCCTTCCTTCTTTCCTTTCTTCCTTGCTCTCTTCCTCCTTTCATCCCTTCCTTCCTTTCTTTTTTCCCTTATTCCATTCTATACTTTACATGAATAGAATAATGGGAATCATACTGGATTTAGGCCTTCAAATATTAGCCTAGAATTCTGACTGTGACACATTAATCATACATTCCTTTGTAAAGTCATTTAGTATTCCTGGACTTTAGAAATTTCCTTATCTTTAAGACAGGAAAAATTACAATTGTACTATCTATTTCATAAAGTTGTTGTAATAAGGAAAGAAATTGATGTTATAAAAACACTTGGCAAAAGCAGTAGATTTGTGGATATGTGAATTGTTATAAAGTTCTTTCAAGAGATCCTAAATGTTTGATCTAGGGTGGTGACAGAACAGGGGCTGAGTGCAAAAATAAACTGATAGATTGATACAGAGATAGACAGATAATTAAATGAATGGTTAAATGAACAAACATATATGGAAATGGAATCAACATTTAGAACAACAATTAGAAAATAAATAGATGCTATGTGTAAAGGAGAATCAAGTGTCGGTTGATGGGGGATTTTGAACCTGTGGGCCTGGAAGTATGATAATGTCATCCACAGAATTAAGGATGTTGAGAATAGGAGAAATTTTAAAGAAAAGTTAATGGATGGATTTCTGTTTGTTTTAATTTTGGCAGGATAACTATGCATCGAGTTCTAGAAGAAAGCTAGAGAGGAAGAACTGAAAGTCGAAAGAACAATTGATGCTGGTTAAATAGAATTGGGAATCATTTCTAAAATTGAAGTTAGGGGAACAAATGGAATTAGCATAGGAGAGTGAAAATCAGAACTTTGGTGCCACATAATGTAATAGAAAAAGAAATAGAATTATAGTAGGAATTATAGATATTTAAGTTCAAGTATCTTCTCTTTTAACCATCAACTGTGGACAAGTCACTTAACATCTTTACATCTTATTTTCTTATCTATTAAATAAGAGAGATACAATTGATGTTCTTTAATATTCCTATCAACTCTAAATCTTCCAGTGGTCCTCAAACTTTTTAAAGAGAGGGTCAGTTCACTGTCCTTCAGACTGTGGGAGGGCTGGACTAGAGTAAAAACAAAAACTCACATTCTGTCTCTGCCCCTCAGCCTATTTGCCATAACCCAGCGAACTGCATAAACTTCCTCCAAGGCTGCATCGGGCCCTTGGCCCATAGTTTGAGAACCCCTGTTCTAAGCCATGGGATCATATTTAGGGGCAGGAAGAAAATGAGGAATTATAGAAGACCTCAAGAGTCATCAGACAAATAGGAAAACCAGGATAAAACAGTGTGTTGGAAGTAAAAGAAAATGGGAATAAATGGACAGAAGCAGAAAGTACAGGGGGGAAAATGTTGCTTTGGAGGGGCTGCTGGTTGATGTACTTGATAGAGCACCAGCCTTGAAGTCAGGATAGACCTAAGTCCAAATCTGGCCTCAGACTCTGTGTGACCCTGGGTAAGTCACTTAACCCTATTTGCCTCAGGAAAGGTGGTGGTGGGGGAAGTTGCTTTTGCAAAGCAACAGTGTGATTTTATTTCTACAACAGGATTGATTGCAAATATTATAGCAGCACTGTTTATAATGACTTTACTTTCCTTCTATTCTGGATCTGTCACTTCATTGTTATGTGGATCTTCAAAAGTGAGGGCATCCAGACTGATGCAAATCTATTACCACAGAATGATTTAATATCTTAGTTGCCTAGGAAATTGAGAAGTACATTGCCTTGAACATGTTCTTAGAGCTGTCATTTATCAAGGACAGAATTTGAACAAAGTGCTTCTTGATTCTTTAAACCTCAGATTGACCAGCCTCCATAATGAATTCAAGCTCAATAAAAGCAATCCAGGGAGGCTTCCATGTCTATCTTTGACAGCTAAGTGATATAATTGATAGAACACTAGGACGGCAACTAAAAAGTTCAGTTCAAATTATGCCAGAAGCATTTACTTTTCTAAGGGGGAAGGGGAGACTTTTAACTTCTTTCATTTGAAAAATGGAAGAGCTCCTATCTTTTAGTGATGTTATTAGTATCATATAGAGGCATATGTAAAGTATTTTGTAAAGCTTTAAAGTGTGATGAAAGCATTAGTTATTGTTGCATTTTATCTCTGATCTTGGTTTATCTCCTTTTCTTTTAATTGGAAACCAAACTCTTCATTTCCCCATCTTTGTTATCTAGCCAGAATCTTCAAATCACACTAATTAGTGATTTTTCTGTTTTCATTTCATAATCCTCTTTCCCATACTTTTAAACCTTATACTGGGCTCCTGATTAGTTTCCTGTTAAGAATTTTTTTCCCCTTCTTTTTGCTTGTAACTTTTATATGTTCACATGCTTCAGTTTATCATGGATCCTATTGATTAATTGAAGAGTGGCACATTGGTCTAGTTTCAGATACAACACACATGTAAGAAGAAGAATAAATTATTCACAGATACTATTAACTTTTATTTCAAATATATGCTGCTTTCTTTGCATTAAAATACATTCATTATGCTCTGGTAATTAAGCTATAGATGAGAAATGTAGATGTTTAAAAAGCTACTGAAATTTTAAGACTATTATAATCTTGTTGTCTAGTAGGATATTAAAAAAACAAACAAACAAACAAATAAAAAAAAAATTCTTCCTAGTAGTTCACAATATATTGACTGATTCTGCACAACATGTAAATAAACAATTTGTCAATGGTTGATATATATCCAGTATTTTCTGTACTTGAAATTTAGAAGATAATATCTCTGAGCAGCAGAAATTATTTAAAAGATGTATGATTATTCAAAACATCAGCATTTCATAAGCATCTTAATTTTCTGTTTTTCCATGAACATAGAAGTACAAGTTATTTATTTAAAATATCATTGTTTTCTAAGAGAAAAGAAATCAAGGTCACATATCTTTGTTGGTGTTGGTAATTCATATCTACCTATTTTGTTTAAAATGCATTAATTTGATAAGAAGTGGAGCCAGGATGGTGAAGTGAATACAGATACATAGATAAGCTCTCCCCTAAACCCTTCCAAATACCTTTAAACAATGGCTCTCAACAAATTCTAGAGTGCAGAAACCACAAACACGGAACAAAACAGTTTTGCTACCCAGAACAACTCAAAAAATTGTCAGGAAAGGCCCACAACACCTCTCCAGCATAGCTATAATCTCAGCAACCCAGGAGTGGGCAGTGACAGCCTTTGCACCATCAGTGGCTGTAATAGCTTCTGGAGCTCTTAGGCCACACAGACCATTAGCCCTGAGGCAGGACTCTGTTGCTTTGTCAATATTTGAATCTGGTTTCCAGACTTGGGTGGCATTCATGGTCAAAGAGGAGCACAAGCACACTTGTGGTCCCTCACATACCAGAGCACAGACCAGGAAAAAATTAAACACAACACCTTAGATCCTTAGATCACAACACCTTGGAAGAACTGCAAAGTTACAAATCCCTAGAAGTATTTGAAAACAGCTGCACAAAACACCCAAAGCTTGGGATTGTGTAAACTCCACCCTAGAATCAGAAACATGCTTTAGCAAAGAGCTAAAAGTGAATTAATGGACGGAAAAGTGAGAAAACAACATAAGAAAAGTCCTGACCATGGAAAGTTACTATGGTGACAAGGAAGATCAAAACATACACCTAGAAGAAAAGTCAAGCCTTCTGTATTCATAAGCTTCCAAGAAAAACAAATGAATTGGCCTCAATCTATGGAAGAACTCAAAAAGCATTTTGAAAACAGTGTAAGAGAGGTAGAGGAAAAAATGGAAAAGAAATGAGAGTGATGCAAGAAATTCATGAAGAACAAGTCAATAAGTTGGTAAGGTCTCTCTCTCTCCCATACACACACACACACACACACACACACACACACACACACACACACACCCTAAAGGAAATAGCCTTTTAAACACAGATTAGGCCTAATGATAAACAAAATACAAAAAAAAAAACAAAAAGAAGCAAAATTGGCCAAATAGAAAGAGAGGCACAGAGATCCATTAATCAACTTCTTAAAAAGTAAAATTGGCCAAGTGGGGGGAAATCCACTGAAGAAAACTAGTTTAATTGTTTATTAGCTTAATTAAAACTAGAACTGGACAAATGGAAAAGGGATACAAAAATTCACTGAAGAACAATTTGTTAAAAATTAGAATTGAGCAAATCAAGCTGACTTTATGAGAAATCTAGAAAAAATAAAACAAAATCAAAAGAAAAAAAGTAGAAAACAATATGAAAAAAATAACTGATCTGGAAAAGAGATCCAGGAGAAATAATTTCAAATTATTGAACTACCCAAAAAGCCATTACTAAAACAGAGCCTAGACATCATTTTCCAAGAAATTTGTCAAGGAAAACTTCCCTGATATTCTAGAACTGAGGGTAAAGTACAAAATGAAAATATCCACTGGTTATCTTCAGAAAGTGATCCCCAAATAAAAACTCTGAGGAATATTATAGTCAAATTCCAGAGTTTCCATATCAAGAAGAAAATATTACAAGCAGCTACAAAGAAACAATTCAAGTACCATGTAGTTAGGATAACACAAGATTTATCAGCTTCTACATTAAAGGATAGGAAGATTTGGAATATGACATTTCATAGGGCAAATGGACCAGGACTACAATCAAGATAAAATTATCCAGAAAAATTGAGTAAAATCCTTCAGGAGAAAAAAAAATGCTAAACATTAAAATAGAGAATTTTCAATTATTCTTGATGAAAAGCCCAGAAATGAACAGGAAATTTGACATGCAAAAACAGTACTAAAGAGAAGCATAAAACTAGAAAGAGAAAATAGAACTCATAAGGGACTTATTAAGGTTAAATTGTTAACATTCATGTAAGGGAATATGATAGTTTTAATTTATAAGAACTTTGTCATAATTTTGACAGGAGTATAGATAAATGGCGGAAGTGTGATATTTAAAAATAATAAAATTAAAGGATGATAAAGTGTAGAGGGTCACAGACAGTGGAGAAACTCTAGATAAGTTATAAGACCCTTCAGCCCAGAGGAAACCTGCTGACAATGTCTGGTTCAGCTCCCCATGTCCCCTAAGGGCTCTCAGCTTTCCTGAGAAGTCATGGGACAGGGACAACCTACATTGTGATTGAAGCAGAATGATAACCAGGTGGCAAAATGATAACCAGGTGGCAAACTACATACAATAGCCAGTTGCTTATGTGTGCACAAAGGACTACAAAACCACGCATAACTTTTGTCCTAGCAATATCCCTACTAGGTCTGTATCCCAAAATATATTTTTGAAAAAGAAAAAGAACCTATATATACAAAAAGTATAGCATCTTTTTTTTTTTTCTGGGGGCAATAATTAGAAATTGAGGGGGCTGCCCATCAATTGAGTGCCCATCAATTCTGAACAAATTGTACTATGTGACTGGATATAATTTTTTATTCTATAAGAAATGATGAGTAAGATGCTCTCAGAAAATCCTGGGAAAACTTCCATGAGCAGATGCAGTGAAATGAATTGTGTACAGAGCAACAGCCGTATTGTAAAATGATTGACTATGAATGGCATAACTTCTCAGTAATACAATGGTCCAAGGCAACTCTGAAGGACTTATAATGAAAAATGTTATTTATATTTAGAAAAGAACTTATGGTGTTATGACTTAAGCATACCATTTTTACTTTGTTTTTTCTTAAAGTTTTGGTTTGTTTGTTTTTGATCTAAGTTTTCTTTTACAACATGAGGAACATGGTCATGTTTTACATGACTATACATGGATGATCGATATCAAATTGCTTGTATTCTCAGTGGAAGAAGGGAGTTGGGAATGGAGCAAGAGAGAATATGGAATTCAAAGTTTAAAAAATGAATGTTAAAATTGTTTTGTCATATAACTGGGGAAAATAAATTACTAAATAAAAGATGTTAAAATGTGTCAATTTTCTCTAATCCATTAAAAGAAAGGCATGTAAAAAAGCATTTGTCAAAGGCTTTCAAAGGGGTACATAAAACACTCAGGTTATATTTCCATTTGTGGTCATCAAATATTTAAAAATTCTACCTGAAACTCCTACTGATACATCTTTGTGACAGACCATAAATTCAATTCTTAGAAGTAAAAGGCATTTTGTTAAAGAAGAATGTGAAGGCAAATGATAGGCAAGTATATCAGGCAGTATATATTCTGGGTAGCTTTCCACGAAATGACTGCAAGATTCCATCCTTCAGAAAAAGCAGTAATTTTTCTTTGATACCTCTTTTCCATGCATGAGAAAAAAGGGACATGACTAGTTCAGAATCATCATGTTAGTGATATTGCATACAATCTAATACTGATATCACTAAAGTTTAATTAATTAATTAATTTATTTATTATTATCATTATTTTTATCCTTGCAACCCCATTGTGGCAGATTGGAGCAATGGGATCTCCTCCTGTTTTTCTCATAACTTTTTCAACCCTTATGTCATTTTATTTCTTGTAATAACACCATGTTTTTTACCCTATCCAGTTATATTCAAAACCTTGAACAATAATCATATTTTAGAGTGCTTTTTTTTCTTTTTTCTCAGTTCACATCACTTATCTTCTCTCTACTGGAATGCTATTTTCTCCCCAATTGGAGTCCATCTTATTTTTCAGAGATCTAGAGACATCTCCAAACTATTTAAATGAGAGGTATCTCCACCTGAGAAGGAAGCCTGGAAGAAATAATTGTTCTAGAAAGAGGTACAATCTACCCATATTACAAAAATACACATGTATGTCTACATAGAATAAGACATTTCTCTCTCTATCACCAAATTCTTTAGAGAAGTTTAATGAAGAATTTCAAAATTTTGAAATACTGTTTTCAAAAGATGTGGCTTTCAAAAATATTCTAATTGCATATAAATAGCCTAGATAGAGGTGAATATAAAATTTGAAACAAGAAATGGAATAAAAGACAATAAATAAACATATTAAAATATTTCCTGACAAAGCAAAACATACTTAAACACAGAAAGATGCAGTAAAATTAATCTGAATAAAAATAAAAACTTAGAGAAGTAGTTGTTAGAGTAGTTTGAATATGTTTATGATGAAAAATTCAATTTATAACAAAAGTGGACAGGAAACAAAATAGAGAAAGATAGGCAAGGAGATTTCTCTTAATAAATAAAGGCCAAATAGAGTCACATTCCCAGAGGAAATTTTTCTGCATCTTCAACCATCGAATAATTTAAAACACCACCTGCCATCAGATACAATACAAAGCTAATAAATCTGGTTATTTTCAGCTAATGTCATAGTTCTTTTCAAAGATTCTGAGATGTTATTATCAAACTTCCCCTTCAGGCTTCAAGATAAAGTAGAACAAGGCAGAGGTCATGGATTCTATTTATTTCTTTTTTTTTTTCCTTCTTTACCTGAATTGTATATCATTTGAGGCCCAGAAAATATAGACAACCTCAAAATATAGATGTCTTTTTTTTTTTTTCAAAATGGGAAAGTGTTAAGCTGGTTTGGCCAGTTTATTTGCTTATATTTTTCCTAATTCCTATCTTCTCAGAAACAATCATGGTCTGTTCTGTATATTTACTGTATAACATATACCCACAGTTATAAATTCATATATATGTGCAGTTTAAATCCAGATCTCTTAAAGAGATTCTGTATTCTCACCTGGATAGATATTTCATCTACTTTTTGAATCTTTATTACAAGAAGTTTTATCATCCCTAAAGGAGGATTATCTGGTGTAGTGAAAATCTCACTGAATTTGGAGTAAGTTTGGATGCCAGTCCCACTGGTTATTAATTGTATGACCTTAATGAATTTCTTAACTTCCCTAGATCTCAATTTCCATCTCTGAAATAAGGAGCTTGGGCAAGGTTATATAAAAACTTCTTTCAGTGTTAAATTCTGGATTTATTTAAAATGATCACTTCTATAACTGACTACCATAGAAATACCCGACAGCTGTTCAATAGTCATGCAGATACTTGGGAGTTATTATTAAGTCTTCACTTAGTTTTGTTTTAACTCCAACTTGAATAATTGCAACTTCTTTGACCTTTTGTACTAGGTCTTTTTTCTGTTCTTTAATAAGTTTTGTTGATGTCCTCTGGCCTCAGAAGAATAATAATGGAACACATTAAAAAAAAAAAAAAGAATCATCGTTAAACTAAGTCCTTCTGATTCAGCTAAGTAATTAAATCCTAGCCAGAATAAAACAAGATTTAATTCATGCCAATTGAAACTAAAGCATCTTACACAAATGTTCAAACATGGTACAATTAGACTTTTCTATTTTTTAAGCTTCTTATATGGAGTTGTGATGTTTTTAGATGCCTTTCCAATCAAATCAGAAAACCTGTCAATGAAAGCCTCTTCCAGCAAGGGATCAATTTCTATTGCAGGGGGAATCAAAGCACTCCTCCAGCTTTCGTGAATTAATATCCAATGTCTTAATATATTTTCCAAACATGAACAGGAATTTACTATGATGTTTGGTGGAGTTAAATATAAGGCTTGTTAAAGCTTCTAGACTGACAGTCCTAAAAACAGATACACAAATGATTAAGGAGGTAGCAAATGGATGGATTTTAAGATGATAATGGGGGTGGGGAGCCCATTGACAATGGTAATATAAGATTTTTATTTTTCAAAAAAACCGGGCAGAAGGGAATTCAGGTCTAAAAACTAGTTAAGTAACCATGGCATACACTTAACAGCTTAGACATTCTGTTGCTTCATCATTAAAATTTGGGGGAAAAAAATAACATTTTATTTTTCCACAGAGTTGTTACTTTCTAAATCTCAAAGCATGAATGACATGTGACAATGGGATTTCTTGTTCTTGTTCCATAGTATTTGCTCTTAAAAAAACAGAAATACCTTAGAGTGTCTCTTTATACCTCATAAAATATCCTCAGGGAGAAAAAATCACTTCAATCAACTAAAAATAAAGACACTATAAAGACAGGGACTCCATTCTAAGATTTAGGAGGTGGCTGCAAGGGAGATTTAAAAGGGGAATTCTATTGATCTTTAACCACATTTTTCCAAAAGATTATTGAGTTAAATTTTCTTTTTTTTCCTCAAACTCTTCTCTTTTCAATTGAATACAGAATATTTATGGCCTTTGGCATATTCATTTCCAAAATCTATAATTTTATCAGTTTAATATTATAATAATAATAGTAATAATGACTAGCATTTAATAGTATTTTAAGATTTTCAATGCATTTTACAAATATTATCTTATTTTTGTTCTCATCAAAACCATTTGAGGTAGGTGCTATGACAATATCTCCATTTTACAAATGAGGAAATTCATAAACACAGAGATATTAAATTATTTGCCTTGGGTTACATTGCTGGGAAATGTATGAGGATGGAATTGAATTTAGGTCTTTCCACTATTCCCAGCACAAGAGATATATGTCTAAACACTCTTTATAGGAGTGGTGAGAGCAGTGAACCCCTCATTTTTAGTGAAGCACAACTGTGGTGATGAGCCATTCTTTAATGGCTCAATGGGAAGCAGAACAGCATCTATAATAACCTCTTCAACTCCACAAATCTCCAAAAGTAGTTTTCATTTTTACCATGGAGGGAATAAGAAATTTGGACCAGGAGGCTATTCTGTTCTCCTTAGAGAAATGGGATATTGTTAGTCAATAGGTTTGACCGGATTCCATTTAACTTCTTATTGTTTTGTCATTTTTTTGGAAGGAAGCAAGACCCCATGTTGTATACACAAAACTTGATTCCTTCCCCACTTAATATCAAAGAACAAATTATTTTCTCACATTATTAATAATATTGTCATAACAAAACCTGACATTTCTATGGTGTTTTAAGATTTGCACAGTGCTTTGCTCACCACAATCTAATGAGGTATTATTATCCCCACTATACAGATAAGGAAACTAATGCTTTGAAAGAAGTACCTAAAGTCACCAGGATTAACACTTTGCCTTAAGTATACCCTCTTCACCATGACATTTTAAAATAAATCCCCATTTCAGTGTAAATGGACAGCCAAGTTCAACTTCTATATGTTTTTTTTTTTTTTTTTTTCTCCTCTACCTTGATTTTTGTGCAAGATGGGGAAAAAATCTGTTGTGTTTTAGGCTTTGGGATCAATGATGGACTCCCAGATCACGAAATCTCTGCACCCTCTATTTGAACACAACAAATTTTCTCCAAAGGGCAAAACGATGATTCGGTGAATGGATAACTGGGCCTATGGGCAAAAAGACCTGAGTTCAAATTTAGTCCCAGACACTTACTAGTTATGTCACCTAAGGCAATTACCTTAACCTCTCTTTGTCTAGGTTTCCTCATTGTTAGGTTCTTACTAAGTGCTAATGAGATAATGAGATATTAGGTTCTTACTAAGTGCTAAATCTGTACTTAACAATTCTCTAGTCCCAGCCTTTACTGGGAGTTTTACTTGTGAACTCCTAGGGAGGAGCTTGCATGCTTAGGAGGAGCAAGTTCATTAGTTGAAGTAATTTTTCCCAGAAGCCCTTGTGTTATCCCACACCCATTCTCTAGGAGGATAAAAGAGGGTGGCACTTGAGAGAAAGAGAGTCTTGTCTGGACCAGACTTGAGACAGCTCTCTGGAGGAAAGAAGAGTCTTGTCTGGGCCAGACTTAAGGTGGTTCTCCAGAGGAAGAAGTCTAGACAAGAGAGCGATCAGCAGTCTCCAGAGATGACAGCACATTACACCTCATCTGTAAAATGAGAATAAGAATAGCACCTACTTTCTATGGTTATTGTGTAGATTAAATTAAAAAATAATTGTAATGTCTTTATCATAGGATCTGGCATACATAGGGTAAGCATTATATAGATCAAAACTTCTTTAACCTGCAGAGGGAGATGAAATTAAATGTAGGGATTGTGAAAAATTTTCAACAGTAAAAGGTATTAAAATTCCATCAAGTTTTAATTTTTTATGTTAAAATAAAGAAGCATATTCATCTCAATAGAAAGCAAATTTGCTTTTGTCTTTAATAAATGGTAAAAAATTTTTGTATATCAAAGAATTGCTTTAAAATAAATGTTTATGATTTATTATCAGTAAATGTTTAATTTGTATGCCTCTTTTAGATACCTGTATACCTGGGGGTCACATAAAAATATCTCAGATGAAAAGGGGTCACCAGGAGAGAAAGTTTAAGAAACCCTGAAATACAATGTTATATCATTCTCATCCTCCCCCTTATCATCATTGTCATTACTCCAGGACAATCTATATGAGTACATGCTTCCCCCCGCCCCCTACACACTAAATACCAATGTAAATGGCTCTTATTCAGAAGTCTGTTCCTTCTTTTCTTTCTTGGTCCTTTCAGCCTCATTTATTCCTTGTTATTATAGATAAAATGATGCTTTTGATTGATTTTTATCCCAAATTATAAGCATGGGTTTTATTTCTAAGACAATCTGAAATGACATGTTGAAGTTTTGAAGCATCATTTTGTAATTCAAAGAATCACTGATCTCATTGATAACAGACTCTCTTTCCAAAGATGCAGATCATAATCTATTTATACACTTTTATAAGGTATGACTATTATGGCTAGTTTCCTATAAATGCTCTAGTTGGGGAACACCTCACATCCTGGCAGTATCTCTTTAGATTTTTTTTTTTGTTTGTTTTGTTTTGTTTTGTTTTTTTGGACAATACATCCTTATCAGTTGAAGCACATCAGTTGACTATGCTATTAGTATCTGGCCAATCCACCTTCTTTTGTGGACATAATCATAGATGAATAAATGGACTCAGTATCAAAGACCTGAAGATCAGATATTTAGAGATAGAAGGGACCTCAGAGTCCCAATATCCTTATTTAACAGTGAACGAAACTGAAGCCCAGGGAGGTTAAATGATTGAACAATGATCCCACAGGCATTAGGTTCTCCTCTAAAGCCAGAGTCCTTTACACTCTACAATGAAATAAAATGATCCTCATGCAAATACTTCATTCATAATATGTTGCAGCCTAAGTATAACTATTACTCATCTTTCTGTTGCCCCTCAAGGGTCTTAGAATTTTGATTTCTTGAAGGTTCATAGCCATATTGAATTACATGAAAAATCTTTGCATTAAAATCAGAATTATTGTTTCAGGAAGCAGCTCAGAAGCATAATTATTATACAAGAATTAATCACTATATCAGTCCAGTTCACTTCTTATTTTAGTAAAATTCTTGACCCACTTCATTGTCAATCTGCATCTTTTTTAATCCAATAAATATTAGTGATGATGTGTTCTGTTCTATGTTTCTATTTAAGTATTCTATTCTAGAAGTCAGATACTCTTTATCACAGTGTTTATTCTGTTACTTCCTTTAGTTTTCTGGTTCCATTTTTAACAGTTTAACACTAGTGGGGTGCATGTGCTTTGCTAAGGAGTGTAGAATTGATTGGCCAGTGCTGAGCCCTTACTTTTTCTTCCTTCTTACTGCAACAGAGATGAATCCATTCCAGGATTATTCATTCTCTCCCTCTCCCTCTCCTTCTCT